>NC_086448.1:35882821-36185816 GCF_028390025.1 Pseudophryne corroboree
TGCGGGGCATACGCATGCTCAGAAATGCAGTTTTTTCACCTGATCGCTGCGCTGTGAAAATCGGCAGCGAGCGATCAACTCGGAATGACCCCCATTGTGCCTTATAACCAATGCAGGGACATGGCACTGATGATCCCATTTGAATGTATGTATCTCTGAATTCATTTTATTCCCAAGAATGTAACAGCTATATAAAGGGGATAAGGTGCAATCAGGGAGATTGCTGGTCTATTCAGGGAGTCAGGGAGATTGCTTCTATTTCAGGGAGTCTCCTGCAGAATGAGGGAGGGTCGGCAACTATGTTTAATTGTGTACCCGGCCTTAGCCATGAACAACTGACTTATCTGTTGTGGTAATCACTAGTACAGTTTATTAAAAGCCATGTAATTAGTAAAAGTTGCAGGCAGACGTATAAAGACAAATTGCAGTTACTGTTGGGAGGAAACCTCTGTAAAGATGTTACGTTCTCTCAAGTAATTTTATTATATATATAATATCCCCAGTGGCTGGAAAATATTCAGGAGTAGTCATGTCCTAATGGCAGTCTGCATAAACTCTGACCTCACTCAGTGTCAGATAGGCTGATTTCCCTGCAATAACCACGCTCACGAATCAACCCTTCATCCCGGAGCAGGCAAAATTCAGACGAAGACTTGACACGTCGGTGACGGTACCACAGCTGTGGGGGAAAGAGGAGGAGAACACAATAATTACACAAAAAGACTACTTCATTAGATAGAAATATATATATATATATATATATATATATATATATAGTGTAACTTTAAGACCCCTTGTGATTGCCTAACCTGCCTGCCTGTATGCTCTAAGTAAATATGTTCTGCCCACTCATTTTGAAACTCGTTTTTAAGTGCGACACAAACTGAGGTAGGTGAATGGCTCAGAGTCACAATCATCAGTTTGCACCAGCTATGAGAAGATGTCATCTAAATATATCATACCTCCCATCTTTCCTCCATCATGAAGAGGAGCAACCCAAAATTAGTGGGCGTGACCTGGCATCACTATGGGGAGACGCCCACTGCTCAAGGAATGCCTGTGAATGCCCCCAGTCCCTCTCTCCCATGAACAGATGCCGTGCGCACTGTGGCCCGCGGGTGGGATGGCAGGACAGTGACCTTAAAATGGGACAGTTGAGAGGTATGATGTATTATTACACAATTTTGGAGTAGATTGAATTAGGAGCGATGCCCTATATTTTGCCCCAGGGTCGGACTGGCCCACAGGGGAAACCACCGGTGGGCCCCACTGCCTGTGGGCCCTCCTCCTCTAGGGATCAGGTTCCAGACTCTATCCTAGTGCACCTGAATTATGCATTATACATATGTTACATTATACTTCCCAGAATATGGATTATTATATATATACCAAGGGGAACAGAACATGTACTCTGTAATGGTTAGCCAAACCTCTGTGGTGGCTGGCCACGCCCCAGTGGAGCCTGGCCACACCCTCAAGCATGGGCCCCAACATCAGCGTCCCCCCGGTGGGCCCTTCATGCCCCAGTCCGACACTGGTTTGCCCCAATTCTGCAAACTTTAGTACAGAGCCCTAAGTGGCATGTGAAGTTTGGAACCACCAAGGGTGTGTAAGTGTGTGTGTGACCCCTGGTGTGTGTGTTACTCTCCCTGTGTGTGTGATCTCCCCTGGAGGCATTTCCCAGCAGAAGAGCCTCCCAGCAGCCCCTTCCCCAGTGCAAAGATGGAGGGGAAACCACCGGAGGTGTAAGTATAATTTTTGTTTCAAGCGCCGCCAGGTTTTCACAGCTGAAAACCATGTGACCATTTTTTTTTAAATTGTATTCTGTGAGTATCAGGAGCACGCATACCCGCGGTAATCCAAAATTAGGCGCCAAGGTTTTTTAGCTAGTTAAACCTCGCGCCCAAATTAATTCCCCCCCATTGCATTTTCCTGGTGCTCCGAGCTTTGCTACGCTTGTCTGCTTTGCATGGAGTAATGTGCTATTTGGGATGACAAAGGGATGGCCATCGACCATCAATGACTCAAAATCATCGATGGTCTATGGCCGATGACGAATACTTTTACCATCGATGGGGAGAACCAGATGGTTTCCCGCCATTGATGGTTCAGTGCTACTGAATTGGTTTTTTTTCTCTCAAAGTGTCAGGGCACTGAGCTTAGCCCTGCCCCCTGGCACCCGTGAAGCCCCACTCCTGAGCTCTGATTGGCCTGCATTTCATTGCACAGTAATCCAGGAATGACCTTTGATGGGTAAACCTATCGGTGGATCCCTTCCAGATGGCTTTTTCACCATTGAGGTTATCCATCAATGGTACCATTGATGGTGACCATCGATGGCTAACTCAGCTATGGCCATCCCTAGGATGACGTGCTCCCAATTTCGGAGCGAGCTCGCAGCCCCAGCCTGGCCCTGTCTCCCAGTAGAAAGGAATACTATGAGACTTAGGAGTACATTTACTAAAGTGCAGTTTTCAGTGAAGATGTTGCCCATAGCAACCAGTCAGATTCTAGGTATTATCTTCTAGGAGGTGCTAGATAAATGATAAGTAGGATCTGATTGGTTGCTATAGGCAACATCTCTACTTCTAAAAACCAACACTTTAGTAAATAAATATACCCCATACAGTACTTGCCAACTCTCCTGGGAGGTGTGGGAGACTCCCGAATTTGCAGGCATTCCCACACACCCCTGGAAGAATAGGTGGTCCTCCAACTTCCCGCTCACTTCCCAGCAAAGTGTGTACTATGGGAAGGATAATGTTGGGAATAGCGGATAAACGGGAATGGGGAGGGGCCAATTTGACCAGTTTCTATGAAAATCATGTTTATATTGGCCCCACCCCCTCTTAAGCCACCAGCGATTCAAGGCATTCCCCATGAGGGGGTGGGACCTAGTAGCGCATATTGCTGGGCCCCATCCCCACCCTCACCTTCAGTCTTTTGGGCTTCTCCCAGAGGAGAGAGTGCAAAAGTAGGCAAGTAGGGTCTTACACAGGATTTTTATTTTTGGGGTCGTCTCCAATACGAATCTGTGCTCCCAACAGACGTTCTTTGCAGCAGTCTCCTCTGTTTATGATCTCCACCGTAGATATGGAATAACTCTTTGAAGGGTTAGCTCCTCTGTGCTTTGTAGATATTACTCTTTATATGATCAATTTCCTTATAATAGTTACAGTGTAAAAGTGAATATTTCTATTTCCCTAGTGAAGGGTTAAAACATGCTTTTTGAACTCTTATGTGTTTGCATTGGATGCATGCTGCCCTGTGTTAGATGCCTTTGTCTCTCATACAGATACCAGGCTTGTGTGGGTCTGGCATCCAAGGTCAGCTCTATACTAGATGAAACCTGCTTTTTCTACTTCTGTGTGTTACTAAAAGATCCTTTGTTAAGTTCCGTCTGATGCAACGTATATAACATCTGCCTAGCAACTGCTATATCCAATTATGTTATGTCAAGTATTAACCACCCCTACGTACCCCACTAGGGCACCACCCCTAAGCCAATGAGCCCTGTTACACTTATCAGTTACACCCTTATGTGTTCTCTTTTTATACCAATGTTAAACATTCAATAAAACAGTGTGAACTTTTACTGCTTGTGTTTGTGCATGTAACTGATAGCGTAAGGGTTTACACTCCAGACGTCTGTTAGGCCATCACATCGAGGGTTAAAGAAAATAAGGTCAAATCCTTTCAGCTGGGGGTTATGTCCGGGATTCAGTGATCGTCCCTGGGTGGTAAGGATAGAGAATTTATTGTCTGTCTTTGTCATGCAGGATTGCGGTCATACACTGAAGCTGAATCCGTGTCAGTGTTCCGGGAACACGTGACAAGGTAATATTTAAGTCCGGGACTTAATATTACGAAGTTTTATGTAAAACCATAAAACAGGTATCAGGGATACCATAGAATCTTTAATGTCTGGGACTTAAAGAATACGTCTGAGAAAGGACCCGGGGTCCAAGCGCAATTCTCCAAAGACGTCAGTATCTGGGATACTTAAAAAAAAAAAAAAAAAACATAGACCTGGGGTCTATACGTAACGTAGAGAATACCCCGATTTGATCGCCTATATATTTTTGTATGTTGTAGTGAGATAAGTTCTTATATTTGGTTCAGACGGCTGGTAAGTTTTCGTCTGCCAGATATCTATGCTCAAACACTTTTCTTGCTTCCTGTCTAAAACGCTGTATTTTTCTGACATCTTGTACGAAGGTAAGCGTACCCGTCAAAAGATTTCATGTTCTCATTATACAGATAATATTGTGATATTGTCAATGACTAATTAACTGGTTAAGCTGATGCATGTATAAGTAGAGTGTTGTATATTTTAGATAATTTTCTTTTAAAAGTTGTATTGTTGATTTATATTACTGTCTGACAATGGGCTCTAGTCAGAGTAAAAAACTGCATATCCCCCGCCCCTCCCTGGTGAGACATGCAAGATGTATGTTGCCCGTAACTCTACCTCAGAGTATTATTTAGTTAACCCATGGGTGGATAATTTAGCGGGATGGACAGAGAAAGCAGGACAGGACCCATTCCTACGGGAAGGCAGTAATTACCTTTTCTATATGGAGATTTAAGAAAAAATGTCAGTTTAGCACAGAAGCGAAACTGCAGAGAACTGTAAATCTTTGAAAATCCCTCTCGCCTCCCCCCCTTGCATTCCAATGTATCCTGCGCTCAGAGACACAAATCTCTTGGCAGCAGTAACCCTTTCACACTAAATGGGATCGCCTCCAACTTCACTGCTGGAGGGTGCCTGCTGGAGGGTGCGTCCACTAGCTCTATCCCTAACGCATCAATAACCCAGAGTTTAGATAATAGTAAAACACTGTCCCAAGCCCACTATTACCCTCGATGGCTGTATATCTTATTTGCGCAAAGCTTGCAAAGGACGCAGCTATACACAAGAAAGGAAGTCTTTAAAGCCTGTGCTTTTTGCCTGTCGCTGTAGCTTGTAAACAGAAACCTGCGCCCACTCATAACTATCAGAACCCCAGACGCTTTGACAGACAGAACCAACCCCGCAGTCAGGGAACATTCCAAAGACCCCGCGCACTGACGGGGCCCGGAGGAGGGTATCCCAGCCTTTATTCAACTCTCCCGTCATAGTAAAGATTCACCTCTGCTGCCACTTATTATAAATGGAAGTAAAATTCCCTTTTTAGTGGACAGCGATGCAACAACCAGTGTTTTGTGTTCTGACTTATGCAGTATCCCCTCTCACCAGAAAAGATAGAAGGTCTCCGCCCCATGATACAGCAATTCTTACAACAGGGTATTCTCAGACATATTGTATCACCATACTGTACTCCTGTGAACCCTGTTGCCAAAGCTGATGGTAGTATAAGATTTGTACAGGATCTCAGAGCGATCAATCAGTTAATTGTCCCAATTGCACCAATTGTTCTAGATGTAAACTCACTCATTTCTGCAATCCCTGCAGATGCTGCGTTCTCTGTAATTGATTTGAAGAATGCCTTTTTTTTTTCAGCATACCTGTAGATTCACAGACACAATTACTTTTGCCTTTTCTTTTGAGGGTAAACAACTTACCTGGTGCAGATTATTGACGCACCTGTTGTCTCCAGGCCACATTGAGGCCCTGGCAACCTCACCATGGTTCAGTCCTGCTACAGTATGCAGATGATCTGCTGCTCTGTAGTAAAACTGGGGAGGCCTGCCGAGAGGATGGTGTTTCATTACTAAACTGGCTTTGTGAATGTGGACACAAGGTGTCCAAAATAAAAATGCAATGGTGTAAAAAGCATGTTGATTACTTAGGTTTTGTGCTCACTCAGGGAGAGAGGAAAGTCAGTCCACAACGCATACAGTCTGTATTGGGCCTGGTCACCCCAACTACCCAGAGGGAACTACTGTCCTTCCTGGGTATGGTAAATTACTGCAGACAGTGGATATCTGATTGCTCTTATTGTGATAACATTTTGAGACAAGCCACACTGAAGGACAAACCTAAAACTGTACAATGGTCACAAGAAATGTTAACTGCATATGAAAGTTTAAAATGTATGTTGATGAAAAGTCCGGCACTTGGCCTCCCCAATTATGTACTACCTTTCCATCTATATGCAAGGGACAATTGTAAAACCATGGCGGGGGTGCTCACACAGTTTCATGGAGGGAAGTTGCGCCCCGTGGCATTTTTTTCCCAAAGTCATGCCAGTGTCTGTGCAAGGTGTGCCTGCCTGCCTCAGGGCTTTGGCAGCCTGTGCAATGGTTGCAGAAGTGGCCACTACCCTCACTTTAGGCCACATCACAGTACTCCACACCACACATGATGTCCTGGCAATACTTAAAGGCTTACACACAGCACATGTCAGCACAACGCCTTAGTGGATATGAAGTACTCCTTTTGAGTAACCCTACCCTTACCATCAAGTACACTGCTAGTTCTTCTGGCCCTGCACCCATTCTCAATGCCCTTTTAGGCTTGAAAGGTCCCGAGGATGAACCACCCGACCTACATGACTGTGCTGCTTCTATTGAAGCTGAAACTTCTCCCAGACTTGACATGTCTCCCGTTCCCATACCAGGCGCAGACGTAGTTTTTGTTGACGGCTCATGTAGTAGGCCCAATGACAATACATACCAGGCTGGCTATGCCATTGTCACCCTCCCTGATACTGTGTTGGAAACCCTACCAATACCTTATCAGTCCGCGCAAGCTGCAGAACTCATTGCACTCACTGGAGCATGTCCCTCCCTTTACAGCGTCCATCTGCTCACTCAGCTTCAAGCTGCTGCGACTAATGCTGATCTCTCCGACTGGACTTACCCAATTCTGCAGAAAAAATCCTAAATCAGGATTAATCTGCAAAGAGGGGAAACCCTGTATACCCCAGTCCAGTGCCCCTTTGCTCGTTGCCCAGTGCCGTGGTGTTGGTCACCGTGGTGAAGCCACAACACTCCTCCTACTAACCAATGATTTTTATGTTACTAATGCCAAATCACTTGTGGACCAGTATGTTAGCAGATGCATCACTTGCCTCAGGAACAACCCTAATAAAGCTAAACACCAGCATCTTGAATACCCCACAGAAAACTCTAGGATACTCACCCTTTGAAATACTAATGGGTAGACCCTTTTCCTACACCCTGGGCTAAGAAACCACTAGTAATACAGGAAGGAGATCTAGAACTCATCAGAGAAGAGTATGTCAGGTCCCTGATAACAAAACTGAATGAAATTGAACATGAGGTTGTTTGTAAAAACCCTTTGAATCCACAGGAACCTACACACCCCTTTAAAGTCGGAGACAGAGTCGTGGTGAAGGTGCTCCCCAGGAACAAGAGCCCAGGAGACTTCACCTATGGTCCAGAGACAGAGGTCGTAGCAGTTACCCGGACAGCAGTCCTGACAGAGGAAAGTCCTACCTGGACCCATGCATCCCGAGTAAAAAAAGGTTCCTAGACCAGACCTAGAGAGGGAAGCAAGTGATTCCAGTGAGGTACGAACCGGGGCAGACAGCCCTGACCTCCCACCTAGCGAAGAAAGAAGAACAGAAGAAGATGAGGAACCTGTCCCCTATCTTTATCCTGGGGACTATCTCGATAGCCCTACTGGCCCTCATTCACCTCACAATATGTGAAGTCGACATCACACAAACAGATGGGGTCCCCACCTTGTGGTACAATTCCTCCAATACACACGTAGCCACATACATCCTTGATTATTTCATGTTCCCTAAACTTGCTGACAACAAACATTTCATACAGCAGAAAAGGAAATCAGGAATGTCTGAGACAGTATATATTTGTGTTACTGACGAATGGTACTATAGTGCAAGACAAATGTTTTATTTGTGGGACATGTACAAAAACCCAAAATACCAGCCTAAAATTGCTCCCCAAAACAAACCTTTAAAGCCCCATATTGCCACTTTTAAAGATATGGTGGCTATTACTAACCCTACCTTTGAAGACACCCTAGCTATTGAAACTGGTTTCTCTGACATTAATTTTTGGTTGGAATGGATGAAGTATAGTGCTAACAAACACAATAAAAGCAACTGTTATGTCTGTGGCAAATCTAGGCCCCACCTAGGTACAGTGCCCCTTAATATACCCCTAGAACAAGAAAATTGTTTTTTTTTCAGCCTTTTTAATGACACCAAAACAAATGACAGTCAGTGCGAAATGTGGAAAAGGGAATATCCCATATTGTCAAAAAATCCCAACCCAGGAAGCACCATAACTATATATCCTGGAAACTACACTTGTTATACATCTAACACCACCACAGGGAGAAATTTAAAAACCTTCCCACCAGGGTATTGTGCAAATAAGCATATTCATACTTGTAACTTTAATTCTTGTAGGCATTATAGTTTATTGTATAATTCCCTGTGGAAAGAAACTTACCTCCAAAGGCATTGATAAGGCCCTGATGTATTATGACATAACCACCAGTCCTGTCACCTCCTCTGATAGTAAAGGACCCGACGATTATGTCCAATAGCTCAAGAACTGGAGGAACAAGAAAGGAGCCTCACTCAAGAATCATGTCATATATTAATCATGATTCTAAGAGGGGATTGAAGGGTTAGCTCCTCTGTGCTTTGTAGATATTACTCTTTATATGATCAATTTCCTTATAATAGTTACAGTGTAAAAGTGAATATTTCTATTTCCCTAGTGAAGGGTTAAAACATGCTTTTTGAACTCTTATGTGTTTGCATTGGATGCATGCTGCCCTGTGTTAGATGCCTTTGTCTCTCATACAGATACCAGGCTTGTGTGGGTCTGGCATCCAAGGTCAGCTCTATACTAGATGAAACCTGCTTTTTCTACTTCTGTGTGTTACTAAAAGATCCTTTGTTAAGTTCCGTCTGATGCAACGTATATAACATCTGCCTAGCAACTGCTATATCCAATTATGTTATGTCAAGTATTAACCACCCCTACGTACCCCACTAGGGCACCACCCCTAAGCCAATGAGCCCTGTTACACTTATCAGTTACACCCTTATGTGTTCTCTTTTTATACCAATGTTAAACATTCAATAAAACAGTGTGAACTTTTACTGCTTGTGTTTGTGCATGTAACTGATAGCGTAAGGGTTTACACTCCAGACGTCTGTTAGGCCATCACATCGAGGGTTAAAGAAAATAAGGTCAAATCCTTTCACTCTTCTCCAGGTCCACCATCCACCAGGGTTCATAATCCTCATGAGTGTGAGTACAGGGGTAAGCATTGCAATTTGTATCAGCAATGCCGTCCACACCACGATCCGAGCCATATGTTTTGTCATTCTGGTTTCGACTAACGGTGGAACTCTGACACGTCAACTTGTTCAACGCTACATTGATACCTGAAAGTAGAAAAAAGGTTACAATGCTTTAACTAACACTGGTACCATGGGGTAATTTTACTAAGATTCGTAATTTTCCGTTTGAGGTCAAAGTTCAATCACGAATGACATCGAAAGTGTAAATATGCAACTTTTTGAATTTAGTACGACTAATTTACTAAGCTGCCGTATTCTGCATTTTCGGTTTTACCGATGTCGATGTCATTCGTTTTTTTAGGCAGTGTTTTACACGAGTGACTTGTAAAACACTGCCGACTTTAATACAATGAATCTCGGCCGGATCTGAGAGATCCGTGCTGGGCTTCATTGTGCACTTAAAAAAAAAAAAAAATCAGTGTTAAATTTAAAAAAAATAATGCGTGGGGTCCCCCCTCCTAAGCAAAACCAGCCTCGGGCTCTTTGAGCCGATCCTGGTTGCAAAAATATGAGGAAAAAAATGATAGAGGTTCCCCCATATTTCAACAACCAGCACCGGGCTCTGCGCCTGGTCCTGGTTCCAAAAATACGGGGGACAAAAAACGTAGGGGTCCCCCGTATTTCTGAAACCAGCACCGGGCTCCACTAGCCAGATACATAATGCCACAGCCGGGGGACACTTTTATATAGCTCCCGGCGGCCCTGGCATTACATAACCAACTAGTCACCCCTGGCCGGGGTACCCTGGAGGAGTGGGGACCCCTTCAATCAAGGGGTCCCCCCCCTCCAGCCACCCAAGGACCAGGGGTGAAGCCCGAGGCTGTCCCCCCCATCCAAAGGCTGCGGATGGGAGGCTGATAGCCGTTGTGTAAAAAAATGAATATTGTTTTTAGTAGCAGTACTACAAGTCCCAGCAAGCCTCCCCCGCAAGCTGGTACTTGGAAAACCACAAGTACCAGCATGCGGAGGAAAACCGGGCCCGCTGGTACCTGTAGTACTACTACTAAAAAAAAATAAGATTTTACTCACCGGTAAATCTATTTCTCGTAGTCCGTAGTGGATGCTGGGGACTCCGTAAGGACCATGGGGAATAGACGGCTCCGCAGGAGACTGGGCACATCTAAAGAAAGATTTAGGACTATCTGGTGTGCACTGGCTCCTCCCTCTATGACCCTCCTCCAAGCCTCAGTTAGGAACTGTGCCCGGAAGAGCTGACACAATAAGGAAGGATTTTGAATCCCGGGTAAGACTCATACCAGCCACACCAATCACACCATATAACACGTGATAGGAACCCCGGTTAACAGTATGATAACAATTGGAGCCTCTGAAGAGATGGCTCACAACAAAACCCGATTTTTGTAACAATAACTATGTACAAGTATTGCAGACAATCCGCACTTGGGACGGGCGCCCAGCATCCACTACGGACTACGAGAAATAGATTTACCGGTGAGTAAAATCTTATTTTCTCTGACGTCCTAGTGGATGCTGGGGACTCCGTAAGGACCATGGGGATTATACCAAAGCTCCCAAACGGGCGGGAGAGTGCGGATGACTCTGCAGCACCGAATGAGAGAATTCCAGGTCCTCCTCAGCCAGGGTATCAAATTTGTAGAATTTTGCAAACGTGTTTGCCCCCGACCAAGTAGCTGCTCGGCAAAGTTGTAAAGCCGAGACCCCTCGGGCAGCCGCCCAAGATGAGCCCACCTTCCGTGTGGAATGGGCTTTTACAGATTTAGGCTGCGGTAAGCCTACCGCAGAATGCACCAGCTGAATAGTGCTACAAATCCAGCGCGCAATAGACTGCTTAGAAGCAGGAGCACCCAGCTTGGTGGGTGCATACAGGATAAACAGCGAGTCAGTCTTTCTGACTCCAGCCGTCCTGGAAATATAAATTTTTAGGGCCCTGACTACGTCCAGCAACTTGGAATCCTCCAAGTCCCTAGTAGCCGCAGGCACCACAATAGGTTGGTTCAAGTGAAAAGCTGAGACCACCTTTGGGAGAAACTGAGGACGAGTCCTCAATTCTGCCCTATCCATATGGAAAATCAGATAAGGGCTTTTACAAGACAAAGGCGCCAATTCTGAAACCCGCCTGGCCGACGCCAAGGCCAACAGCATGACCACTTTCCACGTGAGATATTTTAAATCCACAGTCTTAAGTGGTTCGAACCAATGTGATTTCAGGAATGCCAAAACCACATTGAGATCCCAAGGTGCCACTGGGGGCACAAAAGGAGGCTGAATATGCAGAACTCCTTTGACAAAAGTCTGAACTTCGGGCAGTGAAGCCAGTTCTTTTTGGAAGAAAATCGACAGAGCCGAAATCTGGACCTTTATGGACCCCAATTTGAGGCCCAACGTCACCCCTGCTTGCAGGAAGTGCAGGAATCGACCCAGTTGAAATTCCTCCGTCGGGGCCTTCATGGCCTCACACCAAGCAACATATTTTCGCCAAATGCGGTGATAATGTTTTGCGGTGACATCCTTCCTGGCTTTGATCAGGGTAGGGATGACTTCCTCCGGAATACCCTTTTCCTTCAGGATCCGGTGTTCAACCGCCATGCCGTCAAACGCAGCCGCGGTAAGTCTTGGAACAGACAGGGTCCCTGCTGCAGCAGGTCTTGTCTGAGCGGCAGAGGCCAAGGGTCCTCTGTAAGCATCTCTTGAAGTTCCGGGTACCAAGCTCTTCTTGGCCAATCCGGAACCACGAGTATGGTTTTCACTCCTCGCCTTCTTATTATTCTCAGTACCTTGGGTATGAGAGGTAGAGGAGGAAACACATAAACCGACTGGTACACCCAAGGTGTCACTAGAGCGTCCACCGCTATCGCCTGAGGGTCTCTTGACCGGGCGCAATATCTTTTCAACTTCTTGTTGAGGCGGGACGCCATCATGTCTACCTGTGGTTTTTCCCACCGGTTGACCAGCATTTGGAAAACTTCTGGATGAAGTCCCCATTCTCCCGGGTGGAGGTCGTGCCTGCTGAGGAAGTCTGCTTCCCAGTTGTCCACTCCCGGAATGAACACTGCCGTCAGTGCTAACACATGATTCTCTGCCCATCTGAGAATCCTTGTGGCTTCTGCCATCGCCATCCTGCTTCTCGTGCCGCCCTGTCTGTTTACATGGACGACCGCCGTGATGTTGTCTGACTGGATCAGTACCGGCTGGTTTTGAAGCAGGGGTCTTGCCTGGCTTAGGGCATTGTAAATGGCCCTTAACTCCAGGATATTTATGTGAAGAGAAATCTCCTGATTTGACCACAGTCCCTGGAAATTTCTTCCCTTTGTGACTGCCCCCCAGCCCCGAAGACTGGCATCCGTGGTCACCAGGACCCAGTCCTGTATTCCGAATCTGCGGCCCTCTAGTAGATGAGCCCTCTGCAGCCACCACAGCAGCGACACCCTGGTTCTGGCCAATAGGGTTATCCGCTGTTGCATCTGGAGATGGGACCCGGACCATTTGTCCAACAGGTCCCACTGGAACGTCCTTGCGTGGAACCTTCCGAATGGAATTGCTTCGTACGAAGCTACCATTTTTCCCAGGACTCGTGTGCATTGATGTACCGACACTTTTCCTGGTTTTAGGATGTCTCTGACCAGAGATGACAATTCCTCGGCTTTTTCCAGTGGAAGAAACACTCTTTTCTGGTCTGTGTCCAGAATCATTCCCAGGAACAGAAGACGTGTCGTCGGGACCAGCTGTGACTTTGGAATGTTTAGAATCCAGCCGTGCTGTTGTAGCACTTCCTGAGAAAGTGCCACCCCCCCTATCAACTGTTCTTTGGACCTCGCCTTTATCAGGAGATCGTCCAAGTACGGGATAATTAAAACTCCCTTCTTGCGAAGGAGTATCATCATTTCGGCCATTACCTTGGTAAAGACCCTCGGTGCCGTGGATAACCCAAACGGCAGCGTCTGGAACTGATAGTGACAGTCCTGTACCACAAATCTGAGGTACTCCCTGGTGCGGAGGGTAAATGGGGACATGCAGGTACGCATCCTTGATGTCCAGGGATACCATGTAATCCCCCTCCTCCAGGCTCGCAATAACCGCCCTGAGCGATTCCATCTTGAACTTGAACCTTTTGATATAAGTGTTCAAGGCTTTTAAATTTAAGATGGGTCTCACCGAACCGTCCGGTTTCGGTACCACAAACATTGTGGAGTAGTAACCCTTTCCTTGTTGAAGGAGGGGTACCTTGCCAATCACTTGCTGTGAATACAGTTTTTGAATAGCCACCAACACTGCCTCCCTGGCAGAGGGAGTTGCCGGCAAGGCAGATTTTAGGAAACGGCGGGGGGGAGACGTCTCGAATTCCAGCCTGTACCCCTGAGATACTACTTGAAGGACCCAGGGATCCACTTGTGAGAGAGCCCACTGTGTGCTGAAAAACCTGAGACGCGCCCCCACCGTTCCCGATTCCGCCTGAGCAGCCCCAGCGTCATGCTGTGGACTTACTGGACGCAGGGGAGGACTTCTGCTCCTGGGAACTAGCTGTGCGCTGCAGCTTTTTCCCCCTTCCTCTGCCCCTCGGCAGAAAGGATGAGCCTCTAGCCCGCTTAGTTTTCTGGGGCCGAAAGGACTGTACCTGATAATACGGTGCTTTCTTTTGCTGTGGGGTAGCCTGTGGCAAAAAGGTCGATTTCCCAGCAGTAGCTGTGGAAACGAGGTCTAAAAGACCTTCCCCAAAAAGTTCCACCCCTTTATAGGGTAAAACTTCCATGTGCCGCTTGGAGTCGGCATCACCTGACCATTGCCTAGTCCATAACCCCCGTCTGGCGGCAATGGACATAGCGCTTATTTTTGATGCCAGCCGGCAAATATCCCTCTGTGCATCACGCATGTATAAGACCGCGTCTTTAATATGGTCAATCGTTAGCAAAATATTGTCCCTATCCATGGTATCAATGTTTTCCGACAGGGAGTCTGACCACGCAGCAGCAGCACTGCACATCCAAGCTGATGCAATAGCGGGTCTCAATATAATGCCCGTGTGTGTGTATATAGCTTTTAGGGTACTTTCCTGCTTTCTATCAGCAGGTTCTTTTAGGGCGGCCGTATCCGGAGACGGTAGTGCCACCTTCTTTGATAAGCGTGTCAGCGCTTTATCTACCCTAGGGGGAGTTTCCCAGCGTGACCTATCCTCTGGCGGGAAAGGGTACGCAGCCATTAACCGTTTAGAAATGATCAATTTCTTATCTGGGGAAGACCACGCTTCCTCACACACCTCATTTAATTCGTCAGATGCAGGAAAAACTACTGGTAGTTTTTTCTCACCAAACATAATACCCTTTTTTGTGGTACCTGGGGTATCATCAGAAATGTGTAATACATTTTTCATAGCCTCAATCATATAACGGGTGGATCTATTGGAGGGTACACTCGTCTCATCATCGTCGACACTGGAGTCGGTATCCGTGTCGACATCTGTATCTGTCATCTGAGGTAGCGGGCGTTTTATAGCCCCTGATGACATTTGAGACGCTTGGACAGGCACAAGCTGAGTAGCCGGCTGTCCTGGGTTCACTACGGCTGGCCGGCGGTCGGGCTCCCGGCGACCAGCATCCCGGCGCCGGGAGCCCGACCGCCGGCTTACCGACAGCTTGGCGAGCGCAAATGAGCCCCTTGCGGGCTCGCTGCGCTCGCCACGCTACGGGCACGGTGGCGCGCTACGCGCGCCACACTATTTTATTCTCCCTCTATGGGGGTCGTGGACCCCCACGAGGGAAAATAAGTGTCGGTATGCCGGCTGTCGGGCTCCCGGCGCCGGTATACTGAGCGCCGGGAGCCCGACCGCCGGCAAACAGAAGACCACCCGGCTGTCCTATGTCGTCAAACCTTTTATGTAAGGAGCTGACACTGTCACGTAATTCCTTCCATAAGTCCATCCACACTGGTGTCGACCCCGCAGGGGGTGACATCACATTCACAGGCATTTGCTCCGCCTCCACATCATTATCCTCATCATACACGTCGACACAGCAGTACCGACACACAGCAGACACACAGGGAATGCTCTTACAGAGGACAGGACCCCACAAAGCCCTTTGGGGAGACAGAGGGAGAGTATGCCAGCACACACCAGGGCGCTATATAACACAGGGATATCACTATACAGAGTGTTTTCCCCTATAGCTGCCTATATATTATATATATATATATATACTGCGCCTAAATTGTGCCCCCCCTCTCTTTTTTACCCTTTCTGTAGTGCAGGACTGCAGGGGAGAGCCAGGGAGCTTCCTTCCAGCGAAGCTGTGAGGGAATAATGGCGCCAGTGTGCTGAGGGAGTTGGCTCCGCCCCTTTTTCGGCGGGCTTTCTCCCGCTATTTTATCGTTTCTGGCAGGGGTTAATATACACCTATATAGCCTCTGGGGCTATATATGGTGTTAGTTTTGCCAGCCAAGGTGTTATTATTGCTGCTCAGGGCGCCCCCCCCCCAGCGCCCTGCACCCATCAGTGACCGCAGTGTGTGGTGTGCATGAGGAGCAATGGCGCACAGCTGCAGTGCTGTGCGCTACCTTGGAGAAGACAGAAGTCTTCAGCCGCCGATTTTCCGGACCACCTTCTTGTTTCTGGCTCTGTAAGGGGGACGGCGGCGCGGCTCCGGGAACGGACGACGAGGTCGGGTCCTGTGTTCGATCCCTCTGGAGCTAATGGTGTCCAGTAGCCTAAGAAGCCCAAGCTACCACCACTTAGGTAGGTTCGCTTCTTCTCCCCTTAGTCCCTCGTTGCAGTGAGCCTGTTGCCAGCAGGTCTCACTGAAAATAAAAAAAACTAAACTATACTTTCTTCTAGGAGCTCAGGAGAGCCCCTAGTGTGCATCCAGCTCAGCCGGGCACAGAAATCTAACTGAGGCTTGGAGGAGGGTCATAGGGGGAGGAGCCAGTGCACACCAGATAGTCCTAAATCTTTCTTTAGATGTGCCCAGTCTCCTGCGGAGCCGTCTATTCCCCATGGTCCTTACGGAGTCCCCAGCATCCACTAGGACGTCAGAGAAATACCCCAATAAAAACATAAGACACACACCTTGAAAGTATAACTTTAATACATACATACACACCTCCATATACACATACTTACCTTATGTTCACACGAGGGTCGGTCCTCTTCTCCATGTAGAATCCATGGTGTACCTGTGGAAAAAATTATACTCACAAAATCCAGTGTCGAAGCCTCTTCTTCTTGTAATCCAGGTACTTGTCAAAATAAAAAAAACGGACACCCGACCTCGCACTGAAAGGGGACCCATGTTTTCACATGGGACCCCTTTCCCCGAATGCCAGGAACCCCCTCTGACTTATGTCTAAGTGGGTTCCATCAGCCAATCAGGGAACGCCACGTTGTGGCATCCTCCTGATTGGCTGTGTGCTCCTGTACTGTATGACAGGCGGCACACCGCAGTGTTACAATGTAGCGCCTATGCGCTCCATTGTAACCAATGGTGGGAACTTTGTGGTCAGCTGGTGACCGAAAGTAACCTCACCGCTGACCACAAAGTTCCCACCATTGGTTACAATGGAGCGCATAGGCGCTACATTGTAACACTGCCGTGTGCCGCCTGTCATACAGTACAGGAGCACACAGCCGATCAGGAGGGTGCCACAACGTGGCGCTCCCTGATTGGCTGAAGAAACCCTCTTAGACATAAGTCAGAGGGGGTTTCTGGCATTCGGGGAAAGGGGTCCCATGTGAAAACATGGGGCCCCTTTCAGTGCGAGGTCGGGTGTCCGTTTTTTTATTTTGACAAGTACCTGGATTACAACTGGATTAAAAGAAGAAGAGGCTTCTACACTGGAGTATGTGAGTATAATTTTTTCCACAGGTACACCATGGATTCTACATGGAGAAGAGGACCGACCCTCGTGTGAACATAAGGTAAGTATGTGTATAAGGAGGTGTGTATGTATGTATTAAAGTTATACTTTAAAGGTGTGTGTCTTATGTGTTTATTGGGGTATTTTTTTAGTAGTAGTACTTCAGGTACCAGCGGGCCCGGTTTTCCTCCGCATGCTGGTACTTGTGGTTCTCCAAGTACCAGCTTGCGGGGGAGGCTTGCTGGGACTTGTAGTACTGCTACTAAAAACAATATTCATTTTTTTACACAACGGCTATCAGCCTCCCATCCGCAGCCCATGGATGGGGGGACAGCCTCGGGCTTCACCCCTGGTCCTTGGGTGGCTGGAGGGGGGGGACCCCTTGATTGAAGGGGTCCCCACTCCTCCAGGGTACCCCGGCCAGGGGTGACTAGTTGGTTATGTAATGCCAGGGCCGCCGGGAGCTATATAAAAGTGTCCCCCGGCTGTGGCATTATGTATCTGTAGCTTTTTGTCCCCCGTATTTTTGGAACCAGGACCAGGCGCAGAGCCCGGTGCTGGTTGTTGAAATATGGGGGAACCTCTATAATTTCCCCCCCCCCATATTTTTGCAACCAGGACCGGCTCAAAGAGCCCGAGGCTGGTTTTGCTTAGGAGGGGGGACCCCACGCAATAAAAAAAAAAAAAAAAAAACACTTTCCCATCCCCTTCTCACTGATAAACATGCACGGATCTCATGGATCCGTGCATGCCTATCCAAACATGGGGAAAAAAAAGCAGGTCTGTTTTTCTTTAGCACTTTTTCACGAATTGTATTTCAGCACGGCAGTGTTTGGCTATTGTCGGCAGTGTTTGTGATTTGCACTTTTTAGTAAATTCCCGATTTCTACCAAATTGCAGGCGTATTTGACCGATGGTGTATTGATTCGTGATTTTTTCCTAGGACTTCCAAAATATTACGAATGCCCTCATCACTGCCGAGATTTTTGCTTAGTAAATTACCGAAATGACACTTTGAAGAAAAAACGGCATCTCGGTCAAAATCGGGACCTTAGTAAATATACCCCCATGTCGGCATACTGTGCCCGACATTACGCTGCCCGCAGTGTCATTTTCGACATTGTGAATGTCGGGAAATCATACCAAACTCTTATTATATAATAGTATTTGTATTCATTGATTATTTTCAAAGAAATGTTACAGAAAAGTAAAACTGTTAGCAGAGTGTTTTCGCTGCAGGATACTTGTGCGCGCCCTCCTGCAACTTTTACCAAATGTATTCCTCCATCTCTCTGGCGATTCTGTTTCTTTCAGCCATGTGTTTGTCATCAGGAGAACGGTTTATTGTGCTCATAAATTGAAACTACTGACAAAGAAATGTGAAAATGGGGGTCATTCCGACCGGATCGCTCGCTGCAGTTTGTTGCAGCGCAGCGATCGGGTCGGAACTGCGCATGCGCCGGCGCCGCAGTGCGCCGGCGCATGGCAGCTTTTGTTGCCTAGCGATGGCCTCTGAGACAGAGGCGGTCACTGGGCGGGAGGGGGCTGAACGGTGGCGTTAAGCCGCCATTCAGGGGGAGCGGTCCAACCAGCGGCAGCGACACTTCACTCCTGGCCAGCCGCAGGAGCTGCGCTGGCCGGGAGTTACTCCTCAAATACAAAGGCATCGCCGCTGTGCGATGCTTTTGTATTTGTGCGGGGGGGCCGGCACTGACATGCGGAGCAGATTAGCCCTGTGCTGGGCGTCCCCCCGCATGTCAGGGAAGATGATCGTAGCTGTGCTAAATATAGCACAGCTACGATCAACTCGGAATGACCCCCATGTTGCATTAGTGAATGAGCTCATCTGGGACAGGATTGTGTGTGGGACTTCTAATGATAGAACGTCTGCACATTTATTACACGAGTAGGAATGAACACTGGATACTGCTATAGACATACAGTATATACCTCCTCTGGACCGTGGAGCAAGTAAATGCTGATACTGTATGCCAAATGCAAAGATATTTACCACTCTAGATGCCAAATGGAGGACAAGGAATCATCCATGCTCCCCATATTCATGACACCAGAGGGCAGGTACGCCTTCCTCCAAATGCCCTACGGCATATGCACTGGCAATGAAGTATTCCAGTGTTGCATGGAGTATCTCTTTGAAGGATATCACTGTGAGAACATTGTGGATGTCATACTTGTTAGGGGCTTGCATCATGGAAGAACATGACATGCACCTCCCAAAGGTACACCAAAGAATCTGTGAAATCGACATGCAGTTTCGCCCTGCTAAGTGTCATTTCAGAGTCACTGAGGGTCCAGTATGTTGGCCTCTCTTAACTTAAGAGCGTTTAGAGATTCTGAATTCTGCCAAGACACAGGATCTCCAATACATGCCTACCCCCATGGATAAGTTGAGTCTCTAGAGTTTTTGGGTATGGGACCCTACCTTTCGAAAGTTCTGCCTCACTACAGTAAGGTCACAGCCCTGCTCCACCAGCTTTTGCACAACAAGGTTGAATGGTGTTGGTTGGACTGCCAAACTGCTGTTTCTCCCCTCAAGCCTATGCTCACTTCCAGCCTGGAGCTCCAGTTTTTTGATGTGTATGCTCCTGTTGTGATCTCCGCCAATGCCTCCCAGCATGTCTTGATGCCATCTGCCTGCAGTGTAACAAACCCATTGGTTTTGCATTCAGGGCCCTTACTGAGACTGAGTTGTGTTACGCTCTTATGGAAAAGAAACTGTTGGCTCTAGTCTTTGCTTGTCAAATGTTTCACAAGATTATCTATGGGGGTCCAGTGCTGATTGAGACTGATCACCAACCCCTGATTACGATTCTCCGGAAACCTCTGCATACTGCCTCAGCACAAATTCAATGTTTCATGCTCAAGCTCCAAAGGTACCGTGTGGATGGGGTGTACAAACATGGAAAGTACCTCTATGTTGCTGATGCCTTATAACTTGCTCCCCTCCTGGACGCAGATGCTGATGATGACCTGGATGGAGGTGTATGGTGGACCTCTGTGATGTGACACTGCGGAATGACCTCTACCAACGGTTGTCTCCTGTCGTCCTGCACGGCTGTCCTTCTTCCTCCAGAGAACTGAGGCGTGACTTCAAGTCTTTAATCACTTCAGTTATGAATGAACCCTCTCAGATGGCCTCCTCCTCATGGTCAGCGTTTCATGATACCTTATGCCCTTCAAGATTTTTATGCTCAGCAGGCCCACCAGGGGCACCCTGGGTGTGAGGCCACATTTGGTGGATAAGGATGCCCTGTTATGGCTCTCTATGGCTGCTGACAGTGAGCAGGTTGCCTCTGCCTATGTCCCCTGCAATGCTTTACAGGGCCAAGTAACCGCTCACTCTCCATGAGGTTCCTGACCTCCTTTGGTCCATCGTTGCTACAGATCTCTTTGAATTGAGGGAATAGAGCACCTTGTGTTAGTGGGTTCATATTCCGGTTGGTTGTTGATAGATTATCTTCCTTAACTGACAAGTGCCACAGTCATCACCAAAATGAAAAGACACTTTTCTGCATGTGGCATACCACGCAAGCTACTTACTGAAAATGCCATGCAGTTCATAAGTTGTGCGTTCCAGACTTTCTCCAGTGAAAGGAACATCTCACATGTCCCCTGCAGTCCTCACTACCTACAATCCAACGGACTACCATAGAGGGTGTCACACATCGGGGAATTAGCCTTGCTTATCCTCTCCGGAGGTACCATATCATGTTGTCATGTACTTCTTCTGGCTATCAGCATAACCAGCATAACCATTGTAAACCAACATTCTGTCTGCATGGGTGTGGCCATATTAGAGTTGATCAGGTGAACACTTTGGTCCTGTTAGGTTCCAGAAGCTGTGTTCACATGACCGCTCTTACCAATGGTAGCTGAGAGTGTGCTATTTACAGTTAGCCTGGCTCTGTCACCTCCTCTCTGCCAGAACAATACATTTCTTATGAAAACACAACAAAGAAAAAGAGGGGGAGGCTGCGCTCCAGAGGAAAGAACAATTAATTACAATAATATGTCAATTTTAAAAAGAAAAAACTATTTATTAAAAACAGTATCCTATGTAGTGATTTATATGCCACATGAATTCATGTACATTTAAAAAGCTTGCAAGCCTTATGCAGCGAAACGCGTCAGTGACACCAATTGGAACAGGACAATTTCTATTTGGATCCGAACCAGCCCTTGCTACTTATCTGTTGTCCAGAGGAGCCACAGAGAGATACCACCTAATCACCGCATTGCATGAGGTACTCATCTACACATGGGACACGCTATATAATCCTCTAGCGGTGTATGGGAGAAACTATGGACTCTGTCATTCTATGAAAGACTGCTCAAATTGGACCTATACTGGATTTCATCTAAGGGCACTATTTGGAACGGACTTTATACACTGCAATACGCTATATGTCCTGACCCAATATATCGGGTAAACCATCTTAAATTTACATGAATTCATGTGGCATATAAATCACTACATAGGATACTGTTTTTAATAAATTGTTTTTTCTTTTTAAAATTTACATATTATTGTAATTAATTGTTCTTTCCTCTGGAGCGCAGCCTCCCCCTCTTTTTCTGTGTTGTGTTGCTGTATATTGGGAGCGGCTTCCCTTTACATATTGGCTGCTGCTTAGCAGGGCAGCTCAATTCATAGCGCCTGAATATCTTTGGATACAACCATTATTTCTTATGAAAAGGATTCTCCCTGGTTCTGGGCTTCAGCTGCTTATGCTCTTTACGTGTTTAACCTGCAAGTGCCCCTGTGTTTATGTGCAAGTGCTCTTGATAACCTGCAACTGCTTCTCTTATTCACATACACTCCTGTCATCTGTACCCATCAAAGCGGATTTAAATCCCATAATACATCTCATCGGTCATGACCATTGTCTCCTGGGTAGACCGTCTGCATCCAGACCCCAGTTGGGTTTGAGTCGGGACTGTGCAGGGATTCTCCAGCAAATATGTGGTGCCAGGAGCACCAAGAAGGGGCAGCTACTACTTACCCAGACCCAGGACTGTTGGGGGGTCCAGCAGTGGCCAGTGTAAGTGATCTCCTCTCTGCCCTCTACCACTGCCCGCTCCTGTATAGCAGCAGCACATCAGGCAGTGAAAGAGTAGAGACTGCTCCACACTTTCAATGATCATATGTACAGTATATAAGGGAAAGGGCGTCAGGCTGAGGCAGGGGAGCCAGTGCCATTGGGCACTGGGGGCACATGTGACAGGACATGCAGCGGACCAATCGCAGTGGCAAACGCAGGATTTCTAGAGGGGGGTTTCCAAATGCAATCCATAATCTCCCACTCTGCGGAGCAAGTGCAGGAGTCTGGGGGAGTGGTAGAAGAACCTAGTAATGACCCTGAGCATTGGTACTTTTTATACATACATTTGATACTGTATGGAATACAGTATTAATATTTAATGCTATAGATTGTCTATAGTATAGGCTGTATCAAACATATTTAAACAATATAAATAAGATAAGTGATCAGGAAAAGGTTAAACATGCCATACTAAATAAATAAACAAACAAACATAATAGAACCAGTAGTAGACAGAAGTGCACTTTCTAAGCACACATTCTCCCACTTCATGGAAAGACTCCTGTCTCTTCTTCCTGGCAACTACCTTCATATTATATACCATTGCTATTGTTATAATTTGAGCCACTTGCCAAGAGGAGGGGGGTTTCCAGGCAACCAGAAACCCCCCCTGCGTTTGCCTATGAATCGGAAGGCCGTGGCTTCAGTTTGAACTCAGTTCAGGGTGGCAGCAGCAGCCTGGTGTGTCAGGAGTCAGTGACCACTGGGAGGAGGTTAGCACCCCCACAAGAGCCTCCCCTGTGCAGAGCACTGGGGAGGGGGCATGGCCACGCCTCCCAATTTGGTTCCGCCCCATCCAGTACCCAGGCCCGTCTGAGCTCTCTACGGCAATCTGATGGCGTTTTTTATGAGCGCAAATAGGCTCCCAGAAACCATTCACCGGCCCTGCGCGGAGTACTGATATGGGGATCCTGCCACACTGATGCTGAGAAGGGATCATGGTGTCAGATGCATCTCTGTATGACATGAAGCTACTACATTTAAAGGCATATACGTCTTTTACAGCTAACCATATACATTCTATAAGCAGTAATCACACTGGTCACTGAAACTTACCCCTATTACAAATGTTCCATGTTGGTTTGTTGGTGTTGGTGTTGTTGTTGCATGTCCAGGAGGTGGTGACATTGATCAGTCCACAAATGAACAGCACAACAAGATTCCTCATCCTAAAGGGAATATAATAATGACAGGTTAGTATACAGCAAGTGCGTGGCAAACAATACCCTTACCAGCATAACACTGGTACCCACAATTCACATCATGACATACAGTGCCTCAGTTCATATTATGTAACATTATAGTGCCCTCAAGTTTATTTTATAGCACAATACAATCAGGGCCGGTGCAAGGTTTCTCGACGCCTTAGGCAAAACTTCAGCATGCTGCCCCCTCCTTCATTCCCAAACCACACACCAGTACCTACTATCCAGCCCCTCAGGTGAAAGTCTGGAGGTGACATCTTAGAAGTTCAAACGCCATAGTCTGCGTTAAGTTAAACAAAGATGCACCTCTCACAGTTATCCTTAATTTTATGATAAGCAGACCCCCTAGATCAGTGGTGGCCAACCTGTGGCTCTTGAGCCTCATGCGGCTCTTTCTTTATTCAAATGTGGCTCACGATACTTGGAGTCACGTGACCACAACAGATCCAGAAACTGCTGCACTCCAGCCAGACAGTCAGCAGCAGCACTACGGGGACTGTGAACTGAGAGAGCCAGATACTAGAGGTGAGACACCCACTGGCAAACAGAGGACACACAAGGGGCTGCTGCAATGGCACGAGGTATGTTTTCGGGGGGCTGTAGTGACACATGAGGGTCCTGGCAGGAGTGACATAGGAGAGTGCTGGCTGGAGTGACACATGGAGGGTGCTGGCTGGAGTGACATAGGAGAGTGCTGGCAGGAGTGACACAGGAGGGTGCTGGCTGGAGTGACACTGGAGGGTGCTGGCAGGAGTGACATAGGAGAGTGCTGGCTGGAGTGACACATGGAGGGTGCTGGCTGGAGTGACATAGGAGAGTGCTAGCAGGAGTGACACAGGAGGGTGCTGGCAGGAGTGACACTGGAGGGTGCTGGCAGGAGTGACATAGGAGAGTGCTGGCTGAAGTGACACATGGAGGGTGCTGGCTGGAGTGACATAGGAGAGTGCTGGCAGGAGTGACACAGGAGGGTGCTGGCTAGAATGACACAGCATGGTACTGGCTGGAGTGACACATGGGAGAGCTGAAGTGTATTATGTGAATCTGGCTTTTTCAATATATTTTATGTGGATCTTTCTTTCTCAAATATTTTATGTGGAAGTGGCTTTTTAAATGTATTTTATGTTGGATCTGGCTTTAAAAATTGATTTTATATGGATCTGTTTTTTTTAAATGTATTTTTACCAGAGGCGTGGCCTAGCAGGCACAAGGCCACACCCCATTTTTGCATGTGTGCCTGCGGCTCGATGTCGGCTCTTTGACGTGCCTAACAAAATGTTTGGCTCTTTGTTTCTGACTGGTTGGCCACCCCTGCCCTAGATCATAGCGTCCTAGGCAGCTGCCTAATGATAGAGCCGACCCTGTTCCTACTGCTTTGTCTGTAATTACCCAGCTTTGTTCTATCACTTGTAAAGTGCAACTGAATATAAGAAACTGTTGTTGTTGTTGTTAATAATAATAATAATAATAATAATAATAATACTAATAACAACTTGCATTGTCACAGAAGTAGG
Organism: Pseudophryne corroboree; assembly: GCF_028390025.1. Classification (NCBI taxonomy): domain Eukaryota; kingdom Metazoa; phylum Chordata; class Amphibia; order Anura; family Myobatrachidae; genus Pseudophryne; species Pseudophryne corroboree. The sequence continues at coordinate 35,907,742 of NC_086448.1, forward strand.
CGGACAGTGTAGTGTCTGTCTACTTTTGCATGCCGAGAGGGGCGGAGCGTACAGACAGGAATTTGCAGCGCAGCCCGTATACCACGCCATATAACTCTGACAAGTAGCTGGCCTCTACTACAGCTGTCTAGCGGTGGCGCCACAAACGGCTATATATATATATATATATATATATATATATACATACATACATACATACAGTGGTTGAAATGGAAATTTTGAAGTGGGGGTATGCAAAAGTCAAGGACATAATTATGTGCTCCATAAAAGGGAGCGTGGTCACTCAAAAAGGGGGCATGACCAGTGTAGTAGAACCTCTTGTACTATCTAGTACTGGTGCCCCTTTCACCTTATAGCACACGGTACGAGCCGAAACTCACATTGTAGCACACTGAATGAGCCGACATTCACATTGGAGCACACTGAATGACCCGAAATTCACATTGTGGCACACTGAATGAGCCGAAACTCACATTGTAGCACACTGAATGAGCCGAAATTCACATTGTAGCACACTGAATGAGCCGAAATTCACATTATAGCACACTGAATGAGCCAAAATTCACCTTGTAGCACACTGAATGAGCCGAAATTCACATTGTAGCACACTGAATGAGCCGAAACTCACATTGTAGCACACTGAATGAGCCGAAATTCACATTATAGCACACTGAGTGAGCCGAAATTCACATTGTAGCACACTGAATGAGCTGAAATTGTAATAGCAGGGACATCCAGAGTGACGACAGGGAGAAAGAGAGTGACGACAGGGAGAGAGAGTGACGACAGTGAGAGACAGTGACGACAGGGAGAGACAGTGACGACAGGGAGAGAGAGTGACGACAGTAATGACAGAGAGAGAGTGACAACAGGGAGAGAGAGTGACGACAGGGAGAGAGAGTGACGACAGTGACGACAGGGAGAGAGAGTGACGACAGTAACGACAGGGAGAGACGACAGTAACGACAGGGAGAGAGAGTGACGACAGGGAGAAAGAGTGACGACAGGGAGAAAGAGTGACGACAGGGAGAGAGAGTGACAACAGTGACAGCAGGGAGAGAAAGAGTGACAGTAGGGACAGGGATGGTATCGACAGGGAGAGAGGTGACAGCAGTGGAACATTACCTCATTTGTTGCTGGTAGCTGGCAGCGGTGAGCGGTGGGCTGCTGGAGGCGGGCGGCTGGCGGTGAGTGGCGTGCGGTGGGTGGCTGGCGGCGGCTGGCGAGCGGTTGTCATCAGAGAACGTCCACCCAACCAGGCCGACTTTCAAATTAAAGTCTCTGAGTGCCGCCAACTTGTTCACATGTCAAGGGTTTTTAACTCCTGGAAGGCACCGGAGCTGGTGTGCCCTCCTAGGACTTGTAGAGGTCCAATATATGTAAAAAAAAACAGAAAAGAAAAAAAAAAACTGGCAGCACTCCACAGACTTACAAACAAAGTAATCAGCATCCTTCATTCTTACAGTGTATAATATATATATATATATATATATATATACATACACACACATAGTGTGTGTGTGTGTGTGTGTGTGTGTGTGTGTGTGTGTGTGTGTGTATATATATACACACACACATATATAATATCTATATATCTATCTATATATATATATATATATATATAAATATTATACATTGTAAGTCCGTGGAGCGCTGCCTGATTTTTAACATATATTGGACCTCTACAAGTCCTAGGAGGGCACAGCAGCAAGTAGAACACATACATATATATATATATATATATATATATTTTTTTTTTTTTTTACAGTATACTCTTTCCCCCTTCCTGCGGGGCTTGCGATCATCACAGTGCGGGCGGGAAGTATTGCAGCGGGCGGGGAAGGGGGGGGGGGGGGGCGGGTTTGGGAAGTGTCGGTGGGTGGGGGTGGTGGTGTGATATGCAATCGCAGGGGAGGCGAGGGGAGAGTATGTAACACTGTGTGTCCGGGATGCAATCGCGCGCGCGGGGGGGGGGTGTTAGAGGATACTGTGACCGCGGGTTGTAATCACGGGGGGGAATGGGGGGGGGTTCAGAGAGGATAACATGCTAATAGTATTACATCCTCTCTCCCCCCAAACGATTGCATCCCGCACAGACATTACGGGGCTCTGTTGCTGTGGTGCGGGAAGATCTGGTGTTGTTGCGGTGGGAGCAGTGACAGTCACTTACTACACTACAAGTGTAGTTCACAAAACGTACTTTATGCGAGCAGCTGCTGATGGATTACTTACTTACACCTTCAGTGCTTCCGGGCGGCAGCGGCATCGCTGCTCTTCTCGTAAAGGAAGAGGAGCTCAGATAAGGCAAGAATTTTTCAGCAGCATGAGGTACCGCCCTCCAATGGCCTCCGCCCATAGGCAGCTGCCTAAAGCTGCCTAGTGGTAGCGCCGGCCCTGAATACAATGACAAACGATGACTTTTAAGGCACTGCCTTAACCAATTTGGCCACTAGAGGTCCTCATTGCTTTATCAGTTTTTACTGCTTTCTTCAACTTGTTGAAACCCCTCTCATTAAAGGTCGACACCAGGGGGTATATTTACTAAGCTCCCGATTTTGACCGATTTTAATTTTTTTTCCCAAAGTGTCATCTCGGGAATTTACTAAACAGAAATCTCGGCAGTGATGAGGGCAGAGAAAAAAATACGAATAAATACACCATCGGTCAAACACGCCTGTTATTTTATACAACTCGGTAATTTACTAAGAATTCGTATTCACAATCAGTGCCAGCAATAGCCAAACACTGCCGGTAAATGTTACAATTCGTAAAAAAAAGCAGTTTTCAAATAGACCTGCTTTTTTATCCGTATTCTGATAGGCATGCATGGATCAGTGAGGGAAGGGGTGTGAATGGGTGTGAATGGGTTAAAAATCCCCCTAAGCATAACCAGCCTCGGGCTCTTTGAGCCGATCCTGGTTGAAAAAACACAGGGGAAAAAATTACTCCCATATTTCATCAACCAGCACCGGGCTCTGCGCAAAAAATACGGTGGGACAAAAAACGTAGGGGTCCCCCGTATTTTTAACGGGATCCGGTCTAAAGATCGACAGTGTCTAGGTTGACAATGTTTAGGTCGACCACTATAGGTCGACAGTCACTAGGTCGACATGAATGGAAGGTCGACAGGGTTTCTAGGTCGACATGTGCTAGGTCGACAGGTCTAAAGGTCGACATGAGTTTTTCACATTTTTTTCTCTTTTTTTTTTTTCATACTTAACGATCCACGAGGACTACGATTGGAACGGTAAAGTGTGCCGAGCGAAGCGGTAGCGGAGCGAAGGCACCATGCCCGAAGCATGGCGAGCGAAGCGAGCCATGCGAGGGGACGCAGTGCACTAATTTGGGATCCCGGTCACTCTACGAAGAAAACGACACAAAAAAAAAAATTACTCATGTCGACCTTTAGACCTGTCGACCTAGCACATGTCGACCTAGAAACCATGTCGACATTCCATCCATGTCGACCTAGTGACTGTCGACCTATAGTGGTCGACCTAAACATTGTCGACCTAGACACTGTCGATTTGATGAACCACACCCATTTTTAACACCAGCACCGGGCTCCACTAGTCAGTGAGATAATGCCACAGCCGGGGGACACTTTTATATAGGTCCCTGCGGCTGTGGCATTACCCCCCCAACTAGTCACCCCTGGCCAGGGTACCCTGGAGGAGTGGGGACCCCTTAAATCAAGGGGTCCCCCCTCCAGCCACCCAAGGGCCAGGGGTGAAGCCCGAGGCTTTCCCTCCATCCGTGGGCGGTTGATGGGAGGCTGATAGCCATTGTGTAAAAAGAAATAATATTGTTTTTTGTAGAAGAACTACAAGTCCCAGCAAGCCTCCCCCGCAAGCTGGTACTTAGAAAACCACAAGTACCAGAATGCAGGAAAATAACGGACCCGCTGGTACCTGTAGTTCTACTACAAAAAAATACCCCCCAAAAAACCACAACACACACACCGTGATAGTACAACTTTAATTTACATACATGCACACTTACACACACACTTACCTATGTTGACACGGAGCCCCTCGGTCCTCTTGTCCAGTAGAATCCATGGGGTACCTGTAAATAAAATTTATACTTACAAACAATCCTGTGTAGATCGGTCCTCTTCTTTATTTTTGTAATCCAGGGACTTGTTGAAAATAATAAAATGAATAACCCGAACCACGCACTAAAAGGGGTCCCATGTTTACACATGGAACCCCTTTCCCCGACTGGCGGGACCCCCCGTGACTCCTGTCAGTGAAGGTCCCGCCAGCCAATCAGGGAGCGCCACGTCATGGCACTCTCTTGATTGGCTGTGCGCTCCTGCACTGTCAATCAGAGGAGCGCACTGGTTACAATGTAGCGTAGCGGCGCTCCATTGTAACCAATCATGGGAAATTTGCGGTCTGCGGTTAACCGCAAAGTTAATTGGGGTGACTATTTTTAACACTTTCCACACTTCATTTAATGTACACAATGAAGCCCTGCACGGGTCACACTGATCCGGCCGGGATTCATTGTGTTAAGTCTGGCAGTGTTTTACTAATCACTCCCGTAAAACACTGCCAGACATACGAATGACATCGACATCGGAAAAAACGAAAATGCTAAATACGACAGCTTAGTAAATGACATGTAAAAAAAACAAAGAGTTGCAAAAAAACACGGACGATGTAATTCGAGTTTAATCTCCCACCAAATCCCTACAAATACGAAATATACCCCCTGGTTTGTTTGTTTTTGTTGTTATTTGGGTGCCATTTACCATTTTAAACCACATGTGACCGCAATTAGTGTACCACGTCGCTCGCCTCACTTTGGGCAAGGTGCCTCTCTCCGCTACTGCTGCACTCAGCACAGGTTACTATTCCCAACCAAAGTCATCGTGGATGGTTAAAAATGGAAAAGTTGAAAACCCCCCACAAAAAACCTTGTGTCAACCATATGTGTGTCAACCACTGTCATGTTAACCATTTGAACCTGTTGAGGCTGATAGTGTAGGGGGTGTACATGTTCACATAATGTCAGTCACACCCACATAGCACTGGCCACACCCACACCGAACTGGACACACCTCCTCCACTTCTCATAATAAGACCTTGATCTTTTTCAACCTCGGCCCTTGTGGCCATTAATCCAGCCCTGACAACAGACCCTTCTTTCATAGGAAACTTGTGAATTCTTTCATAAGTTTTTAACTTTTGGGAAGAGTCCAGATTCCTCACATGGAAGGTTCACTTTCAATGTGAATTTGTTGGTTCTCTTACAGCTCATTGAATAATCAATAAATGATTGGATTATAGGATATTTCTAACTAATTACTTTCTTAAATTAGCATCAAACATGTCTTGACCTTCTAATCCATCATTTGGCCTATTTAAATAAAAAAAAGTAGTCACTCTGCTGTTTGGTATCATCATGTGCACCACACGGAATATTGACTAGAGGGAAAGCAAAGAAGAGAGTTGTCTGTGGAGACAAGACAGAAATTTTAGACCAGCGCATTAAAAGTAAAGGCTATAAGACCATTTCCAAACAGCTTTATGTTCCTGTAACTACGGTTGCGAATATTAAGAAGTTTAATATCCAAAGGACTGTAACCTGGACACGGCCGAAATAAGAAGATCAATCACAGATTAGACAGAAGTACAATGAGAATGGTATAAAAAGGTGAACATGTAAAAGGTCAACAGAGCTAAAGATCGACAGCTACAAAAGGTCGACAGGTTCAAATGAACAGAACATCAGACCATTCTAAACTGGCTTTCCTTGAGCCCTGATTTGAATCCTATAAAACGTCTATAAAAAGAGCTGAACCATGCGGCCTGGAGAAGGCACCCATCACACTTGACACAGCTGGAGCAGTTTGCTCAGAAAGAGCGGGCCAAACTACCTCAAAAATCGTGTGGCACTCTCGACTGCCCAGAAGAGTGGGTAAGTCTCGTGAATCTGGCATCCTCCCTACAGCACTCAAATGAGTATACAGAACTGAACTCATTCTTACCTGAGTATACAGAACTCAACTCATCCTTACCTGAGTATACAGAACTCAACCGAATATTCTCTCCTCTACAGGACTCACCTGAGTTTACACCTGAATATTCTCTCCTCTACAGCACTCACCTGAGTATACACCTGAATGTTCTCTCCTCTACAGCACTTACCTGAGTATACACCTGAATGTTCTCTCCTCTGCAGCACTCACCTGAGTATACGCCTGAATATTCTCTCCTCTACAGCACTCACCTGAGTATACACCTGAATGTTCTCTCCTCTACAGCACTCTCCTGAGTATACACCTGAATATTCTCCCCTCTACAGCACTCACCTGAGTATACATCTCAATATTCTCTCCTCTACAGCACTCTCCTGAGTATACACCTAAATATTATCTCCTCTACAGCACTCACCTGAGTATACACCTGAATATTCCCCCCTCTACAGCACTCACCTGAGTATACACCTGAATATTTTCTTCTCTACAGCACTCTCCTGAGTATACACCTGAAAATTCTCCCCTCTACAGCACCCACCTGAGTATACGCCTGAATATTCTCTCCTCTACAGCACTCACCTGAGTATACACCTGAATATTTTCTCCTCTACAGCACTCACCTAAGTATACACCCCGAATATTCTCTCCTCTACAGCACTCTCCTGAACTTACACCTGAATATTCTCTCCTTTACAGCACTGTCCTAGTATACGCCTGAATATTTTCTCCTCTACAGCACTCTCCTAGTATACGCCTGAATATTCTCTCCTCTACAGCACTCTCCTGAGTATACGCCTGAATATTTTCTCCTCTACAGCACTCTCCTAGTATACACCTGAATTTTCTCCCCTCTACAGCACTCTCCTGAGTATACACCTGAATATTCTCTCCTCTACAGCACTCACCTAAGTAAACACCTGAATATTATCTTCTCTACAGCACTCTCCTGAGTATACACCTGAATATTCTCTCCTCTACAGCACTCTCCTGAGTATACACCTGAATATTTTCTCCTCTACAGCACTCTACTGAGTATACACCTGAATATTCTCCTTTCTACAGTACTTCCCTGAGTATACATCTTAATATTCTCTCCTCTACAGCACTCTCCTGAGTATACACTTGAAAATTCTCTCCTTTACAGCACTCTCCTGAGTATACACCTGAATATTCTCTCCTCTACAGCACTCTCCAAGTATACGCCTGAATATTTTTAACTCTACAGTACTCTCCTGAGTATACGCCTGAATATTCTCTCCTCTACAGCACTCTCCTGAGTATACCATCCTTACCTGAGTATACAGAACTCAACTGAAAATTCTGAGTATACATCACTCAACCGAATATTCTCTCCTCTACAGCACTCACCTGAGTATACACTTGAATATTCTCCCCTCTACAGCACTCACCTGAGTATACATCTTAATATTCTCTCTTCTACAGCACTATCCTGAGTATACACCTGAATACTGTCTCCTCTACAGCAGTCACCTGAGAATACGCCTGAATATTTTCTCCTCTACAGCACACTCCTGAGTATACACCTGAATATTTTCCCCTCTACAGCGCTCACCTGAGTATACATCTTAATATTGTCTCCTCTACAGCACTCTCCTGAGTATACACCTGAATATTCTCTCCTCTACAGCACTCTCCTGAGTATACACCTGAAAATTCTCCCCTCTACAGCACTTACCTGAGTATATGCCTGAATATTTTCTCCTCTACAGCACTCTCCTGAGTATACACCTGAATATTCTCTCCTCTACAGCACTCTCCTAGTATATGCCTGAATATTCTCTCCTCTATAGCACTCTACTGAGTATACCCCTGAATATTCTCTCCTCTACAGCACTATCCTAGTATATGCCTGAATATTTTCTCCTCTACAGCACTCTCCTGAGTATACACCTGAATATTATCTTCTCTACAGCACTCTACTGAGTATACACCTGAATATTTTCTCCTCTACAGCACTCTCCTGAGTATACACCTGAATATTTTCTCCTCTACAGCACTCTCCTGAGTATACCATACTTACCTGAGTATACAGAACTCAACTGAAAATTCTGAGTATACATCACTCAACCAAATATTCTCTCCTCTGCAGCACTCACCTAAGTATACACCTGAATATTTTCTCCTCTACAGCACTCTCCTGAGAATACACCTGGATATTCTCCCCTCTACAGCACTCACCTGAGTATACATCTTACTATTCTCTCCTCTACAGCACTCTCCTGAGTATACACCTGAATATTCTCTCATCTACAGCACTATCCTGAGTATACACTTGAATATTGTCTCCTCTACAGCAGTCACCTGAGTATATACGCCTGAATATTTTCTCCTCTACAACACACTCCTGAGTATACACCTGAATATTCTCCCCTCTACAGCACTCACCTGAGTATACATCTCAATATTCTCTCCTCTACAGCACTCTCCTGAGTATACACCTGAATATTCTCTCCTCTACAGCACTCTCCTGAGTATACACCTGAAAATTCTCCCCTCTACAGCACTCACCTGAGTATACGCCTGAATATTTTCTCCTCTACAGCAATCTCCTGAGTATACACCTGAATATTCTCTCCTCTACAGCACTCTCCTGAATAAACACCTGAATATTATCTTCTCTACAGCACTCTACTGAGTATACACCTGAATATTTTCTCCTCTACAGCACTCTCCTGAGTATACCACACTTACCTGAGTATACAGAACTCAACTGAAAATTCAGAGTATACATCACTCAACCAAATATAATCTCCTCTGCAGCACTCATCTAAGTGTACACCTGAATATTTTCTCCTCTACAGCACACTCCTGAGTATACACCTGAATATTCTCCCCTCTACAGCACTCACCTGAGTATACATCTCAATATGCTCTCCTCTACAGCACTCTTCTGAGTATACACCTGAATATTATCTCCTCTACAGCACTCTCCTGAGTATACGCCTGAAAATTCTCCCCTCTACAGCACTCACCTGAGTATACGCCTGAATATTTTCTCCTCTACAGCAATTTCCTGAGTATACACCTGAATATTCTCTCCTCTACAGCACTCTCCTGAGTATACCATACTTACCTGAGTATACAGAACTCAACTGAAAATTCTGAGTATACATCACTCAACCAAATATTCTCTCCTCTGCAGCACTCACCTAAGTATACACCTGAATATTTTCTCCTCTACAGCACTCTCCTGAGAATACACCTGGATATTCTCCCCTCTACAGCACTCACCTGAGTATACATCTTACTATTGTTTCCTCTACAGCACTCTCCTGAGTATACACTTGAATATTGTCTCCTCTACAGCAGTCACCTGAGTATACGCCTGAATATTTTCTCCTCTACAGCACACTCCTGAGTATACACCTGAATATTCTCCCCTCTACAGCACTCACCTGAGTATACACCTGAATATTCTCTCCTCTACAGCACTCTCCTGAGTATACACTTGAATATTCTCTCCTCTACAGCACACTCCTGAGTATACACCTGAATATTCTCCCCTCTACAGCACTCACCTGAGTATACATCTCAATATTCTCTCCTCTACAGCACTCTCCTGAGTATACACCTGAATATTATCTCCTCTACAGCACTCTCCTGAGTATACACCTGAAAATTCTCCCCTCTACAGGACTCACCTGAGTATACACCTGAATATTCTCCCCTCTACAGCACTCACCTGAGTATACATCTCAATATTCTCCCCTCTACAGGACTCACCTGAGTATACGCCTGAATATGCTCTCCTCTACAGCACGCTCCTGAGTATACACCTAAATATTCTCCCCTCTACAGCACTCTCCTGAGTATACACCTGAATATTCTCCCCTCTACAGCACTCTCCTGAGTATACACTTAAATATTATCTTCTCTACAGCGCTCACCTGAGTATACATCTTAATATTCTCTCCTCTACAGCACTCTCCTGAGTAAACACCTGAATATGCTTTCCTCTACAGCACTCTCCTGAGTATACACCTGAATCTTCTCCCCTCTACTGCACTCTCCTGAGTATACACCTGAATATTCTGTCCTCTACAACACTCTCCTGAGTGTAAACTTGAATATTTTCTCCTCTAAATCACTCTCCTGAGTATACACCTGAATATTCTCTCCTCTACAGCACTCTCCTGAGTACACATATTAATATTTTCTCTCTTCTACAGCCATCATTTGAGTACACAGCGCTCACTTGGATATACTCTCCCTTACAGCGCTCTCTATAGTGCCATTAGTATTCTCACTCTCCTTTACAGCACTTAATCTCCCTCTACTCTATAGCACATACCTGAATGTTCTCTCTCAACTCGATAATACTCATAAGGATGAAAACGGGATTTATATAGTAATGTGACATTTGCTAACTACAACTAATCTTGCAATCATCTTTTCCATGGAAAACAATTATTATAATTATTCTCCTTCTGCCAGCATTGTATTACACAATATTTCTCTTCAACTGTCACTTAGAAAACACACCTTACTAAGCCTTCACATGAATTTGCAAATACATGTTTATCTGCTAAACATGTCTTTGCAAACGCATGTGACCAGTATCTCTGAAATTCTATCACCAGATTCAAGTATTGTTAAAGGTAATAGTCAGTGTGCTGGGGGGCTACCAGGGAGGAAAAAGCACCCCCCCCCCACTCTGTCTGCTGTTTGTTGTGACCCCTCCCTTTTTCTAGCACCTGATATAATTATCTCCAGGAATGATTGAGCAGCTACCACTGTTTGTCTACAACAAAGGCTGGGTAGTAGCAGACAAAGTGGTAAGATGGCGCTACTCACAGACTGACATTACGAGGGGCAGTGGTGGAACTTGTGAGTGATGGGCCCAGGTGCAAAAACATAATTTGGGCCCCTCTCCACCCCAACCCAAGTCCACAATATGCCACACAGTGGTGGATTACAAGGAGATGCAGAGTGTGCAGCGTTAGGCAGCAGGAGTCGGGGGTGACAACGGAAGGCAAGGTGAGGCAGAGTTTGCCAGCAGAATGCAGGGAGACAGTGGGTGACAGGGGTACAAGCACAATTTCCTGCAGGCCAAAGTTGAGGTGGGCACCAGGGTGATCATGGCCCAGTTAGAGAAAGAGATAGGCATCAAATCAGGACCCAGCCGCTTGATACTCCATGAAAGCTTAGCCTGAGCAAGGCTTCTGCATGCTGGGTGCCCCATCAGCTGACTTGAGAGCAGAAGCAGACTTTGGTGACTTGGTTCCGCAACATGCTAGCCAGGTTTGATGGTAGTTGCTCAAACTCTGTCTTGGAGATCATCAGTGTAGGTGATTCCTGGACCAACACTTTCGACCTGAAACCAAACAAATGTCTGCCCAGTGGGGATGTGCTGCCACAGAAGTTATGTCGTGAGTGCCTCATTGCCAAGCCGATGGTGGATCATTTTGAGACCAAGACTGGTCATGTAGCTACCATACCACTCGTGCTACAGTGCACTGTCACTGAGGATTGGTAAGCCAAGCAATACCTGCAAAAGTGCTGGAAGCCATTTCCAGGAACTGTCCAAGAACTTGCGCTTATGGTGCCCTTCTCCATCACAACAATGCACCTGCCCACAAGTCCAGGAAGTGATAGATGCCCTTGCCCATGAATGCGTGCGGGAGCTTAGTCATCTGCAGTACAGTCCAGACCTGGCCCCCTGCGACTTCTTCATGTTCCCACAAATCAAGCGCAAGATGCATGGGATTCGTTTTGAGTCACTGTAAGCTGCAGTGGAGACCTTCATCCAGCACGTACAAGACATACCTGCTTTTGACTAGTCCAGCTGCTTCACCATGTGGTTTGAAGGCATGCAACTTTGCATAGACTCCTCTGGCAAATACTTTGAAAACCACTGCCACCATTACTTTAATAAGCGCAGTGATTTGCAGCAGTTTGTAGAAAATGTAAATTGAAAAAAAAAAATAAGAATAAAAAAAAAAAAAAAGGGTTTGTTCAGGGCCAGGCCGTGCCTCACTGCGTTCATATAAGCACTGTGACTCCAAAGTGTGAGTTGTCATTTGTGATTAAAAAAAAAAAAAAATTGTTTTCATTTTCTTATACAACTTGTGTGTGGTGTACACAACAGCATTCACGTAATAAAAGCACTGTGACTTCGCAGGCCATACCCCACTGACTTCATATAACAAGAGCACCGTGACTGTGCAGGCCATACCCCACTTACTTCACATAACAAGATCACTGTGACTGTGCAGGCCATACCCCACTGTCTTCACATAAGAGCAATGTGACTGCTCAGACCGTACCCCACTGCCTTCATATAATAAGAGTAATGTGACTGCTCAGGCTGTACCCCACTGCCTTCATATAATAAGAGCAATGTGACTGCTCAGGCCGTACCCCACTGCCTTCATATAATAAGAGCAATGTGACTGCTCAGGCCGTACCTGTCATGCTCGGCGTAAGTTGGGATTCCGACAACCATCTCCTACCTGTGAGGAGAGTAAACGAGGTGGCTGAATGTAATTCCTCCTCATGGGGTGGCAGCCAGACTAAGTGTTAACGTTGGCTGGAGGACGTAAAGAAAAGGAGGACTTCATAGGAAGATAACGGTAGTTTTAATGAATAATCAGGTTGTACATGAAATTGAAGAAACTGGAAGAATTAGAGTCTATGGTTAAATGACTTGAAGAGTGAAGCTGAAGAACTCCGGTAAAGAAGAACTGAAGACTGTGTTTTATGATTAAAAGACGAGGCTGAAGTACTTGGACTTTGAAGAAATGAAGACTGTGGTTTGTGATTGAAAGACGAGCCTGAAGAACTTGGACTTTGAAGAAATGAAGACTGTGGTTTGTGATTGAAAGACGAGGCTGAAGAACTTGGACTTTGAAGAAATGAAGACTGTGGTTTGTGATTGAAAGACGAGGCTGAAGAACTTGGACTTTGGAGAAATGAAGACTGTGGTTTGTGATTGAAAGACGAGGCTGAAGAACGTGGACTTTGAAGAAATGAAGACGTCTGCGGGAACCGCCGTTAGCACCTGGAGCTCCTCTACGACCTGGGACCCCGTGAGCGCTTCCACAAGTGGCAACGTACTTAGACAGCAGGACTGCAGCAGCGTTTAGGCAACCGATGGATGAGAGCAACCAGGACCAGGGAACCAGAAGTAACCTGGGAGCACAGAGCTGGAGAACCTTTCACAAGAAGGTAACTTGAAGCACTGGCACTCTCCCTCTGAGCCAGCCCCCTTTTGTAAGGGGAGAACACGCAGGATTTACTGGACACAGATTGGGAACTTCATTGGTAATACTCTGGTCTCCAACATGGCTGCCTCCAGCACAGGAGACATACTTAGCTGTTAGCACACAGCTTTAGCCAGCTTCTGTCTCTGACACACTATACTGTGTCACCACTAGAGGACCTTACCGCAGCAATCCCCGCCGCAGCGCCCGGCTCTCCAGACCCTCGGCTCCGGCCCTTGGCAGCCGCACATCCGTCCAGGAGGACCTGCTGCCAGTAGCTCCCTGATGCCGCAGCCGCGCCAACCAGCGGGACGGTAACCCGCGGGAGCACCTGCCGGAGGTCAGGCTCCGGAGCCTGACAGTATCCCCCCTTTTTAGGGTGGGCTCTGAACACCCTTGTGCTTTCATTGGATTCTTGGTATGAAAGGCCTGGACTAATCTTGGAGCGTGGACGTCCTCTTCAGAAACCCAGGACCTTTCCTCTGGTCCATATCCCTTCCAATCAATAAGATATTGGAGACGACCATATCTTTTAAGACAGTCAAGGATCCTATGAACTTCAAATTCTTCTCCCTGAGCAGCTTGCACCTTGGGAGGTCTAGGGAGCGCAGCCCAAAAACGGTTAAGTATGAGAGGCTTCAGTATGGAGATGTGAAATTACAGGCGTGCGCAGCACATTTTATTAGGGGGTGCACCGTCGGAGTGGTGTGTCTAGCAACGCCTTTTGGGTATGTCTAGCACCATCTATTGACGGTCAACACAATATAAATACCCACCCTTGTACCAATCCTAATAATGCAGATACATTGTCAGATGTTGTGGTGTGCACCAAACAAACACCCCTGATGGTACTCACTGCAATTACACTGCTCCTCCTCAGCCCGGTCTGGCTCCCCCTCTCTTTCCCCTGCAAGGTGCAGCAGCTTATTTACAAGTCAGCCACTCACTGACGCTGACAGTCGCAGACTAGGGGGTAAATTTACTAAGATGGGAGTTTTATTTAAGATGGGATGTTGCCCATAGCAGGCGGTCGGCCTGCCAGTATTGAATTTATCTTCCTAAGAGGAATGCTGGCTGCATGCTGCTCCTCATCAGTGGCTGGCGTTGGCATAAAATAGAAGGAGAGAGGTGGGCGTGTGACGGGTAGGCGTGCGAGCAGCATGACGTCATCACGTCACATCATGCTGTTTTTGTACATGAGGTGGAGCTGGGAGTTTGAAAGCCGGTGTCAGTGGCACCATTGATTAACCCAGGCGTCCGGTTAGTAATGCAGTCCTGACAGGGTGCAGCGCAGAGGGGACGGTAATCAGCCTGCTTGCTGCATCAGGCATGTGAGATCGGGGTGCCAGACATTAGGGGGTGCCTGTGCGCACCAGGCACCCCCCCTGCGCACGCCTATGTGTGAAATGCATTTGGGATCTTCAAGTACGGAGGCAACGTCACTTTGTATGCTACTGGATTCAATACTTTTTCAACAGGATATGGTCCAATGAATCTGGGGGCAAATTTCTTGGAAGGGACCTTGAGTCTTAAGTTTCGAGTAGAAATCCAGACTTGATCACCCACTTTGAGACTATGGACAGCCTTCCGTTTCCGATCTGCAAAAAAATTGTATTTATTGGATGTTTTAAGCAGAGCCTCATGAACTTGTTTCCACATCTTAGTGAATTGCTGAAGGGTTAACTCTGCGGCAGGTACTTCGAGAGCTGGAAGAGATTGGAAAGCAGGAACACGTGGATGAAGTCCATAATTCACATAAAAGGGTGTGGAATGGGTAGCGGAAGGGTAGAGATTATTGTGAGCAAATTCAGCAAATGGAAGATAGTCCAGCCAATCATCCTGAGAAGAAGACATGAAGAGTCGTAGGAAAGTCTCTAAGTCTTGGTTCACTCTCTCAGTCTGGCCATCCGTTTGGAGATGGTATGCAGAGGAGAAACTTAATTCCATTCCAAGAGCTGAACTCAGTGCTCTCCAGAATTTAGCCACAAACTGAGGCCCTCGATTGGAAACTATCTCTTGTGGAAGTCCATGTAACCGGAAGATGTCTGATATGAACAATTTTGATAGTTGTGGAGCGGTTGGAAGACCTGTGAGTGGGACAAAGTGCGCCATTTTGGAAAATCGGTCCACAATGACCCAAATGGTGTTTCGTCCTCTGGAGACAGGTTTGTCAGTTATAAAATCCATGGAGATGTGTGTCCAGGGTTTTTGTGGAACCGATAGCGGAAGAAGAAGACCCGATGGTGATCCTCTTGAACTTTTATGTTGGGCGCACTTTGGGCAGGCAGCTATGAATTCCAAAACATCCATCTTCAGATGAGGCCACCAATAGGACCGTTGGATGAACTTAAGAGTCTTGAGGCTACCTGCGTGTCCCATACACGGTGAGGTATGAGCCCATGTGAGCAGTCTTTTTCGGAGTTCTGGTGCAACAAAGATTTTTCCCGGTGGAGGAAGCGGAGTAGTACGAGTTGCAGCAAAGGAGGCAGGATCTAGGATGAATTGTCTGTCCAGAAGATCTGTGGACTCATCTGAACTCAATGGACGAGAGAGCGCATCTGCTTTCCGATTAAGAGACCCTGGACGATAACTGAGCTTGAAAGAAAAACGGGAGAAGAACAGTGCCCACCTGGCTTGCCGTGGGTTTGAACATCGGGCGGTCTGAAGATATAAAAGATTTTTGTGATCTGTGGTTACTGAGATTGGGTGCTGAGCTCTTTCCAGCAAGTACCTCCAAGCAATTCTTGTTCTCCAATGGCGTAGTTTTGTTCTGCCGGAGAGAATCTTCGGGAAAAATAAGCACAAGGATGAGCTTTCTGATTCTCGAAGTACTGGGATAAGACGGCCCCCACTCCTACTGAGAAGCATCCACCTCCACCTGAAAAGGACGACTGAGATCAGGTTGCCGAAGGATAGGAGCAGACATGAAGGCCTCTTTTAGAAACGGAAAGGCTTTTAGTGCCTCAGGTGGCCAAGCTGCAGAATTAGACCCTTTTCTTGTTAGTGCAGTAATCGGGGCAATGATGGAGGAATAATTTTTAATAAACTTCCTATTGAAATTGGCGAAGCCTAAAAAACGCTGGATTCCCTTCAGAGTGGTAGGAAGGGTCCAATCTCTGATTGATTGGACTTTGGCAGGATCCATCTGTAATTCCCTCCCGGAAATGATGTAACCTAAAATAGGGATGGAGGGAACCTCAAACATGCACTTCTCCAGTTTACAAAAGAGTTGATTTTCCCTTAGACGTCTCAAGACTTCCCTGACCTGTTCCCGATGGACTTTCAGATATTTGGAAAATATTACAATATCGTCCAGATACACAACCAGGCACTTATAGAGGAGATCTCTGAATAATTTCGTTAACATAATTCTGGAAGACTGCTGGAGCATTGCATAAGCCAAAGGGCATCACCAGATATTCGTAATGCCCGTCGCGAGTATTGAACGCAGTCTTCCACTCGTCTCCTGTGCGAATGCGTATAAGGTTATAAGCTCCCCGCAGGTGCAATTTGGTGAAAATGGTAGCCCCCTTTACTTGGTCAAATAGTTCGGGAATCAAGGGCAAGGGGTATCTGTTCTTAACTGTAACTTCGTTGAGGCCCCGGTAGTCGATGCAAGGCCGTAGGCCCCTATCCTTCTTCTTAACAAAAAAAACCCCTGCCCCGGCTGGAGAAGTGGAAGGGCGAAGGAACCCTTTGTCCAAATTCTCCTGTATATACTCAGACATTGCTTGGGTTTCCGGGAGAGATAAAGGGTACGTTCGGCCGCTGGGAGGTGTTTTACCAGGCAGTAAATCGATAGGGCAGTCCCAACTTCTGTGGGGAGGCAAGGTTTCCGCCCCATGCTTACTTAAGACGTCCAGAAAGGGCTGATAGGCATCTGGGAGATCAGTGGAGTGTAGGGTAAAGAGTGGCTTGACGGTGGATAAACAGCTTTGAGAACATGACTCCCCCCAGGCGAGTACATCCATAGTTTGCCAATCCAAGCAGGGATTGTGCTCCTGCAACCATGGGAATCCTAGGATTATTTTTTGAGAGGCTTTGGGAATTACCAGGAAAGAGATAACTTCAGAATGGAGAATACCAACTTTCATCTTCAGAGGAACTGTACGGTGGGTGATGATCCCTTCAGGGATATAACTTCCGTCAACCGCGGTGATAGAGATAGCTTGCTCCAAACGAGTGGTTGGTATTTCAGACTGTCGGACTAAGGCGGAAGTAATGAAACTTTCTGCAGCTCCAGAATCCAAAAGTGCTGTAACCTGAAGGGAGGTAGAGGGAAGTCCCAGACATACAGCCAACAGTGAATACTTCCTGGTAAATTGGTTGGGGAATGCTCCTAGCTTAACCTCTCCTGCGTAAGCTAGGAGTGGGAGTTTCCCGGTCGTTGAATACAAGACTTAACAAAGTGGTCGGCCGCCTCACAATACATGTAGAGGTTGACCTGTCTGCGTCTTTGACGTTCCTCATTGGTGAGACGAGAGCGGTTGACCTGCATGGGTTCTTCAGTAGACGGTGAGGATGGTCTAGGAGTGGGACAGGCTCGAGGTTTGGGTCGCTCGAACCTTGTTCTCTCAAGACAGCGCTCCTTGTATCTTAGATCAATCTTGTTACATAAAGATATAAGCTGATCGAGCTTAACTGTCACATCCTGAGTGACCAGGTCATCTTTAATTTTGTCAGAGAGACCATTCCAAAAGGCGGCAATGAGAGCCTCTTCATTCCAGCCCACTTCGGAAGACAGAGTACGGAATTGGATCACGTACTGGGCGACGGAACGGGTTCCCTGACGCAGACGCAGAATCTCCAAAGAGGCAGAGGTGGTCCGGCCTGGCTCATCAAAGATTTTACGAAAAGTTGCCACGAATTACGGGTAATTCGAGAGTATGGGATCAGTTCTCTCCCATAAGGGTGAAGCCCAATCCAGAGCTGGTCTGGTCAGAAGTGAAATGATGTATGTGATTTTGGTCCGATCAGACGGAAAGTTAGCTGACTGAAGCTCAAACTGGATCTCGCATTGATTGAGGAACCCTCGGCATTGCTTTGGACTACCGTCAAATTTACTGGGTGGCGGTAGTTGTAAACGAGGAACTGGAATCGACACTAGAGGATTAGGTGCTGGCGGATTGGAAGCTGGAACTGGAGTCCGAGATGTGGAAATGACTGTGTGAAGATAATCCAAACGAGTGGACATATTCTACATGAATTGTACAATCTGTGCCTGCTTGGCTTCCTGTTTATTTAGACGAGACAGAATATCCACAGAGGCATCGCCCCCGGTAGCCTGCTCACTTGCCGGATCCATTGGGCCAGTGCTTACTGTTACGCTCGGCGTAAGTTGGGATTCCGACAACCAAGTTTTGGCTGAAGGGACAGCTACCTGTGAGTAGAGTAAACAAGGTGGCTGAATGTAATTCCTCCTCATGGGGTGGAAGCCAAACTAAGTGTTAACGTTGGCCGGAGGGTGTAAAGAAAAGGAGGACTTCGTAGGAAGATAACTGTAGTTTTAATGAATAATCAGGCTGTACACGAATATTGGAGAAATTGAAGAAACTGGAAGAATTAGAGTTTACGTTTAAATGACTTGAAGAGTGAAGCTGAAGAACTCAGGTAAAGAAGAACAGAAGACTGTGTTTATGATTAAAAAACGAGGTTGAAGTACTTGGACTTTGAAGAAATGAAGACTGTGGCTTGTGATTGAAAGACGAGGCTGAAAAACGTGGAATTTGAAGAAATGAAGACGTCTGCGAGAACCGCCGTTAGTACCTGGAGCTCCTCTACGACCTGGGACCCCGTGAGCGCTTCCACGAATGGCAATGTACTTAGACAGCAGGACTGCAGCAGCGTTTAGGCAACCGATGGATGAGAGCAACCAGGACCAGGGAACCAGAAGTAACCTGGGAGCACAGAGCTGGAGAACCTTTCACAAGGAGGTAGCTGAAGCACTGACACTCTACCTCTGAGCCAGACCCCTTTTGTAAGGGGAGAACACGCAGGATTGGCTGGACACAGATTGGGAACTTTATTAGTAATACTCTGGTCTCCAACATGGCTACACCCAGCACAGGAGACATACTTAGCTGTTAGCACACTACTTTAGCCAGCTTCTGTCTCTGACACACTATACTGTGCCACCACTAGAGGACCTAACCGCAGCAATCCCCGCCGCAGCGCCCGGCTCTCCGGACCCTCGGCCCCCGCCCATCCGTCCAGGAGGACCCGCTGCCAGCAGCTCCCTGACGCCGTAGCCGCGCCAACCAGTGGGACGGTAACCCGCGGGAGCACCCGCCGGAGGTAAGGCTCCGGAGCCTGACAGTACCTCACTGCTTACACATAATAAGAGCACTGTAACTCCGCAGTCTGTACCCCACTGCCTTTACATTATAAATTATCATTTGCAAAAAAAAAAGATAAAATAAATACTATACCCCGCTTTTTATTTCTGTACCCCCTCCCCAGTATTGTCTTTAATATGTTCAAAATCAATAAAAATGTAATTTGTAAAATAAATACTATAATTGTTTTTGTACAAGTGTTGTGTGTTTCTTCCGTATGGATAAGAATCAGTCGAAAGAAGAGCAGGAGCAGCAACAAAATACGATCTTGTTATCCCTCTTATCATAGCCTACATTTTTGGGAGGTGACAATGCGCTCATCTGCCACATCAGAACCAGAGCCGGCCATAGGCATAGGCAAACTAGGCAATTGCCTAGGGCATTTGATATGTCTAGGGGCATCATCAGCTTCTGCTGATTAATATGATATGCGACATGCCTATATTCTGTGTAGCATTTCATATGCAGATACAGCCACAGTCTCACACAGTATATTAGCATGCTGCATATCAGTTTAATCAGCAGAAGCTGCTTGTGCATCCTAGCCACATAGCAATGCAAATAAGATGCATTTTCATCTTGATGCAAGATTTGTGAGGACACATCTGTATCCAAGCAGAGGCAGAGGTCACAGTGTTAGTGGAAGTGTGAGTGCTGTGTGCATGTGAGTGGGTTGGTTGTGCAGTAGTGTTCGGAATATGTGTAAGGAGCATTATGTGTGTCATGTAAAAATGCATTAATAATGTGCAACATATGTGTAAGGGGCACTATGTGTGTTATTATGTGTATAAGGGAATTAATAATGTGCGGCATATGTGTAACAGGGTACCACTGTATGTGTGTCATTATGTGTATAGGGGCACTAATAATGTGCAGCAAATGTGTAGGGGGTACTATGTGTGTCATTATGTGTATAAGGGCATTAATAATGTGCGGCATATGTGTAACAGGTTAGTACTGTACTGTATGTGTGTCATTATGTGTATAGGGGCACTAATAATGTGCAGCAAGTATGTGTGTCATTATGTGTATAGGGGCACTAATAATGTGCAGCAAACATGTAGGGGGCACTATGTGTTTCATTAGGTGTATAAGGGCATTAATAATGTGCGGCATATGTGTAAGGGACATTATGTGTAAAAGGGCATTAATAAAGGTTGTCATAATGTGTAAGGTGCATTATGTTTATAAGGACATTAATGTGTCTCATATGTGTAAGGGGCATTACTGTGTGGAATTATGTATAAATGCATTACTAATGTGTGGCATTATGTGTATAAGGTGCTCTACTATGTGGCGTTGCATATAGAAAGGGCACTACTGTGTCGTCTAATGTGAATAAAGAGCGATAAGGTATGGTGTAATGTGAATAAGGAGCAATTCAGTGTGATGTAAGGTGAATAAGGGGCTCTATTGTGAGGAGTAACGTTTATAAGGTAAAGTGATACTACTGTGGGATGTAATATGAAGTATGGACACTATCGCAAGATAAAATGTGAATAAAGTTGCAGTACTGTGTGGCGTAATTGGAATTGGGGTTACTATTGTGTGGCCATGCCCCTTCCCAGCAAGAAGATGCCCCTTTTTGGGCTGTGTGTCAAATGTGCTAACTGTTTCTATTTAAAATATAGGGGGTACAAGGACTGCTATGGGTGAGGGGTGATGGTGCTGGGAAAGAGGTGCAAGGTCAGAGGCAGAACCAGCGGTGGTGCTAGGGGGCACCAGCCAAAATCTTGCCTAGGGCATCATATTGGTTAGGGCCGGCTCTGATCAGAACAGACGCTACGTCTCTCAAAACCCAAGAGACAACGTGTTCCTTCCTGCTGGGATATTTTGTGTGCTGATCCTGCAAAATATCCTAATCTATAGCTGTACACTGATTATGGCACAGATTACTAATTTTCACAACACCGCCGTGAGTATTTTCCCTGCATTTGTGCCTCATTCCCGCAAGACTTTGCTGCCCTAGCGTGTACCTCCCAGTCTAATGCCAGCACGCCAGGCTGCACTCCTACCATTTGCCACTGACCTGCTCTTTTACAAAAACCAAGGACCAATCCTGTCTACTGCGACATCCCAGACAAACCCCTATAATAAGCAACTGCAATGACTGCTTGTGCTCCCTTTCTCTTAACTAAGATATGTTTTGCCTTTTACTCTCCTAGAAACTCCCTTTTAGGGATATATTCAATAACTGTTGGAAGCTGCCGCCTTGTCGGAAAGACGGCAGCTTCCGACAGTTTTAGGTCGGAAGGGGTTCCGACCTATTCATTAGTGCCCCGTTTATTCCGACAAGTCGGGAAACCCGACTTGTCGGAATGTTGTCGGAATGCACGCTGATCGGCGGCTTCAGCCGCCGATCAGCGTGCATTGTCGGAAGCGGGGCCAAACCTGGCAGGTTTTGGCCCCGTTTCCGACAATCTCAATCCAATTTAAAAAATAAGATTTTAAACCTACCGGTAAATTTATTTCTCCTAGTCCGTAGAGGATGCTGGGGACTCCGTAAGGACCATGGGGTATAGACGGGCTCCGCAGGAGATAGGGCACCTAAAAAGAACTTTGACTATGGGTGTGCACTGGCTCCTCCCTCTATGCCCCTCCTCCAGACCTCAGTTAGAGAACTGTGCCCAGAGGAGATGGACAATACAAGGCAGGATTTAGCAATCCAAGGGCAAGATTCATACCAGCCCACACCAATCATACCATGTAACCTGGAATATACACAACCAGTTAACAGTATGAACAAACAGCAACGGTCCAAGACCTATTCCAACTGTAACATAACCCTTATGTAAGCAACAACTATATACAAGTCTTGCAGAGTGTCCGCACTGGGACAGGCGCCCAGCATCCTCTACGGACTAGGAGAAATAGATTTACCGGTAGGTTTAAAATCTTATTTTCTCTTACGTCCTAGAGGATGCTGGGGACTCCGTAAGGACCATGGGGTTTATACCAAAGCATCCAATCGGGCGGGAGAGTGCGTATGACTCTGCAGCACCGACTGAGCAAACGCTAGGTCCTCATCAGCCAGGGTATCAAACTTGTAGAATTTAGCAAAAGTGTTTGACCCCGACCAAGTCGCCGCTCGGCAAAGTTGTAATGCCGAGACGCCTCGGGCAGCCGCCCAGGAAGAGCCAACCTTCCTAGTGGAATGGGCCTTAACCGAATTTGGTACCGGCATCCAGCCGTAGAGTGAGCCTGCTGAATCGTATTACAGATCCAGCGAGCAATAGTCTACTTTGAAGCAGGTGTGCCAATCTTATTGGCCGCATACAGGACAAACAGGGCCTCTGTTTTCCTAATTCTAGCCGTCCTGGCTACATAAATCTTTAAGGCCCTGACTACGTCCAGGGATCTGGAATCCTCCAGGTCACTTGTAGCCACAGGCACCACAATAGGTTGATTCACATGGAATGAAGAAACCACCTTAGGCAAAAATTGCGGACGTGTCCTCAATTCAGCTCGATCCACATGAAAAATCAAGTAAGGGCTTTTGTGTGACAAAGCCGCCAATTCTGATACTCGCCTTGCCGATGCCAAGGCCAACAACATGACCACCTTCCAAGTAAGAAATTTCAACTCAACCTTGTTAAGCGGTTCAAACCAGTGTGATTTTAGAAACTGCAACACCACGTTGAGGTCCCACGGTGCCACTGGAGGCACAAAAGGAGGCTGGATGTGTAGCACTCCCTTTACAAACGTCTGGACTTCTGGAAGAGAAGCCAATTCCTTCTGAAAGAAAATCGAGAGGGCCGAAATCTGAACCTTAACAGAGCCTAATTTCAGGCCCATATCCACTCCTGTCTGTAGGAAGTGGAGAAAACGACCCAGATGAAAATCTTCCGTAGGTGCATTCTTGGTCTCACACCACTTTCGCCAGATACGGTGATAATGCTTAACCGTCACCTCCTTCCTAGCCTTTATTAAAGTAGGGATGACCTCTTCCGGAATCCCCTTTTTCGCTAGGATTCGGCGTTCAACCACCATGCCGTCAAACGTAACCGCGGTAAGTCCTGAAATACACAAGGCCCCTGTTGCAGCAGGTCTTCCCTCTGAGGAAGAGGCCAGGGATCTCCTGTGAGCATCTCTTGTAGATCTGAGTACCAGGCCCTTCGAGGCCAGTCTGGGACAACGAGTATCGTCTGTACTCTTCTTTGCCTTATGATCCTCAACACTTTTGTGATGAGAGGAAGAGGAGGAAACACGTAGACCGATTTGAACACCCACGGTGTTATCAGAGCGTCTACTGCCACTGCCTGAGTGTCCCGAGACCTGGCACAATACCTCCAAAGCTTTTTGTTGAGGCGGGACGCCATCATGTCTATTTGAGGAGTTCCCCAAAGACGTGTTATGTCTGCAAAGACTTCTTGATGAAGTCCCCACTCTCCTGGATGGAGATCGTGTCTGCTGAGGAAGTCTGCTTCCCAGTTGTCCACTCCCGGAATGAAGACAGCCGACAGAGCGCTTACATGATTTTCCGCCCATCGAAGAATCCTGGTGGTTTCCGCCATCGTGACTCTGCTTCTTGTCCCGCCTTGGCGGTTCACATGAGCCACTGCTGTGACATTGTCTGATTGAATCAGAACCGGTAGGTTTCGAAGAAGACTCTCCGCTTGTCGAAGGCCGTTGTAAATGGCCCTGAGTTCCAACACATTGATGTGTAGACAGGACTCCTGGTCTGACCAAAGTCCCTGAAAGTTTTTTTTCCTGTGGGACCGCTCCCCATCCTCGGAGGCTCGCGTCCGTGGTAACCAGGATCCAGTCCTGAATCCCGAACCGGCGACCCTCCAGCAGGTGAGTACTTTGCAACCACCACAGGAGAGACATTCTGGCCCCTGGGGACAGAGTTATTTTCCGATGTAAGTGCAGATGGGACACGGACCACTTGTCCAGAAGGTCCCATTGAAAAGTCCTTGCATGGAACCTTCCGAAGGGAATTGCCTCGTAGGCCGCCACCATTTTTCCCAGAACTTGAGTGCATTGGTGAACTGACACCCTTTTCGGTTTTAGCAGGTCTCTGACCATGTTCTGGATGTCCTGGGCTTTCTCTATTGGGAGGAAGACCTTCATTTGTTCCGTATCCAGTATCATACCTAGGAACGGTAGTCGAGTTGTCGGAATCAACTGTGACTTCGGTATATTTAGAATCCAACCATGTTGCTGGAGCACTCTCAGAGAGAGTGCCACACTGCTCAGCAATTTCTCCCTTGATCTCGCTTTTATCAGGAGATCGTCCAAGTATGGGATAATTGTGACTCCCTGCTTGCGCAGGACCACCATCATTTCCGCCATTATCTTGGTGAAAATCCTCGGGGCCGTGGAAAGTCCAAACGGCAACGTCTGAAATTGGTAATGACAATCCTGTACAGCGAATCTCAGGTATTCCTGATGGGGGGCATATATGGGGACATGAAGGTACGCATCCTTTATGTCCAGAGACACCATAAACTCCCCCTCCTCCATGTTGGCTATTATCGCTCTGAGTGATTCCATTTTAAATTTGAATCTTTTTATGTACAGGTTTAGGGATTTCAGATTCAAAATAGGTCTGACCGAACCGTCCGGTTTCGGGACCACAAATAGGGTTGAGTAGTAACCTCTTCCCTGCTGGTGCAGGGGAACCTTGATTATCACTTGCTGTATACACAGCGTTTGAATTGCAGCTAACACTACATCCCTTTCCGATGTGGAAGCTGGTAGGGCCGATTTGAAAAATCGGCGCGGGGGCACCTAGTCGAATTCCAGTTTGTACCCCTGGGAAACTATTTCCAACACCCGGGGATTCAGGTCTGATCTGACCCAGGCCTGACTGCAAAGTCGAAGACGTGCCCCCACCGGTGCGGACTCCCTCAGGGGAGCCCCAGCGTCATGCTGTGGGTTTTGGAGCAGCCGGGGAGGACTTTTGTTCCTGGGCACCTGCCGAAGCAGGTGCTCTTTTGCCTCTGCCCTTACCTCTGACGAGGAAAGAGGATCCCCGACCTCTTTTGGACTTGTGCGACCGAAAGGACTGCATCTGATAGGGTGTTACTTTCTTTTGCTGTTGAGGAATATATGGTAAAAAATTTGATTTACCTGCTGTAGCTGTGGAAACCAGGTCCGTCAGCCCATCCCCAAACAATACATCACCCTTATAGGGTAGTGCTTCCATATGTTTTTTGGAATCCGCATCACCCGTCCATTGGCGAGTTCATAAGGATCTTCTCGCTGAGATAGACATGGCATTGGCCCTAGAAGCCAGCAATCCAATGTCCCTTTGAGCATCCCTCATAAATAAGACTGCGTCTTTTATATGGGCTAGAGTTAAGAATATAGTGTCCTCAGTGCCAGATTAAGGTACACATGGGCCTGGAGCTGAAATACATGAAGGGCCTAATGTGTGTCACTATAGGGGGTGTGGCCAATGCTGGAGGTGATTTTTTTTTGTGGGGGCATGTCCCATAGTGTGTGAGCCCCACCATGTGGGGTTGAAAAAGAGTGTGATGGTGGTGGGGACTGAACAGGTAAAGAAAAGAGGATGAGCATCAGTCACAGTAGCGGGCAGGGCAAACTGGAATGTCCTGGCATGTGGTTCCGTTACCAGTGTAGTTTAAGCACTGTCCACTGGTTCCTTGGCAGAGCTCCTGCCAGCTGCTCTGCTTCGCCTGGTGAAACTTCTCCTGGCTGCTAAGTCCCGGGGCTGCCTTTTCTGAGCTCACAGGATTAGTGTGCGGGGACAGGTCTGGTGTGTGACAGGGTGAGGTTGCAGTGACAGGTTTGGTAGGGGACAGGTCTGTTAGGGGACAGGGTGAGGGGGAAGGTCTGGTAGTGGTCAGGGAGAGGGAGCGGGGATTGGTCTGGTAGGGGACAGGGTGAGGGTGCTGGGACATGTCTGGTAGGGGACAAGGTGAGGTTACAGGTCTGGTAGGGGTCAGGGAGAGGGTGTGGGGATAGGTCTGGTAGGGGACAGGGTGAGGGTGCTGGGACATGTCTGGTAGGGGACAGGGTGAGGGGACAGGTATGATAGGGGTCAGGGAGAGGGTGTGGGGATAGGTCTGGTAGGGGACATGGTGAGTGTGCTGAGACATGTCTGGTAGGGGACAAGGTGAGGGTGCAGGGACAGGTTTGGTAGGAGACAGGATGAGGGTGTGGGTACAGGGTGAGAGGACAGGTCTGGTAGGAGACAGGGTGAGGGCGCAGGAACTGGTCTGGTAGGGACAGGGTGAGGGTGTGGGGACAGGTCTGGTAGAGGACAGGGTGAGGGGGCAGTTCTGGTAGGGGACAGGGTGAGGGTGCGGGGATAGGTCTGGAAGGGACAGGGTGAGGGTGCGGGGACAGGTCTGGTAGGGAACAGGGTGAGGGTGCTGGGACAGGGTGAGGGTGCAGGGACAGGTCTGGTAGGGGACAGGATGAAGGTGCGGGGACAGATCTGGTAGGGGACAGGGTGAGGGTGCGGGGACATGTCTGGTAGGGGACAGGGTGAGGGTGCGGGGACAGGTCTGGTAGGGGACAGGGTGAGGGTGCGGGGACAGGTCTGGTAGGGGACAGGGTGAGGGTGCTGGGACAGGGTGAGGGTGCGGGAAAAGGTCTGGTAGGGGACAGGGTGAGGGTGCGTGGACAGGTCTGGTAGGGGACAGGGTGAGGGTGTGGGGACATGTCTAGTAGGGAACAGGGTGAGGGTGCTGGGACATGTCTGGTAGGGGACAGAGTGAGTGTGCTGGGACAGGTCTGGTAGGAGACAGGGTGAGGGTGCTGGGACAGGTCTGGTAGGGGACAGGGTGAGGGTGCGGGGACAGGTCTGGTAGGGGACAGGGTGAGGGTGCGGGGACAGGTCTGGTAGGGGACAGAGTGCTGGGACATGTCTGGTAGGGGACAGAGTGAGGGTGCTGGGACAGGTCTGGTAGGAGACAGGGTGAGGGTGCGGGGACAGGTCTGGTAGGGGACAGGGTGAGGGGACAGGTCTGGTAGGGGACAGGGTGAGGGGACAGGTCGGGTAGGGGACAGGTCTGGTAGCAGACAGGGTGAGGGTGCTGGGACAGGTCTGGTAGGGGACAGGGTGAGGGTGCGGGGACAGGTCTGGTAGGGGACAGGGTGAGGGTGCGGGGACAGGTCTGGTAGGAGACAGGGTGAGGGTGCGGGGACAGGTCTGGTAGGAGACAGGGTGAGGGTGCGGGGACAGGTTTGGTAGGAGACAGAGTGAGGGTGCGGGGACAGGTCTGGTAGGAGACAGGGTGAGGGTGCGGGGACAGGTCTGGTAGGGGACAGGGTGAGGGTGCGGGGACAGGTCTGGTAGGGGACAGGGTGAGGGTGCGGGGACAGGTCTGGTAGGGGACAGGGTGAGGGTGCGGGGACAGGTCTGGTAGGAGACAGGGTGAGGGTGCGGGGACAGGTCTGGTAGGAGACAGGGTGAGGGTGCGGGGACAGGTCTGGTAGGGGACAGGGTGAGGGTGCGGGGACAGGTCTGGTAGGGGACAGGGTGAGGGTGCGGGGACAGGTCTGGTAGGGGACAGGGTGAGGGTGCGGGGACAGGTCTGGTAGGAGACAGGGTGAGGGTGCGGGGACAGGTCTGGTAGGAGACAGGGTGAGGGTGCGGGGACAGGTCTGGTAGGAGACAGGGTGAGGGTGCAGGGACAGGTCTGGTAGGAGACAGGGTGAGGGTGCGGGGACAGGTCTGGTAGGGGACAGGGTGAGGGTGCGGGGACAGGTCTGGTAGGGGACAGGTCGGGTAAGGGACAGGTCTGGTAGCAGACAGGGTGAGGGTACTAGGACAGGTCTGGTAGGGGACAGGGACAGAGTGAAAGTCTGTGCAGGCAGGTATGGGCACAGGCACAGCAAACCATCTCATTTGTCCTCTCACAGCAACCCCCACCCCCTAATATTCACCTCACATCAGTAACCTCCCTTCAATATTTTTCACCACATCACTACTTATCCACAGTGTCCTCCCCACAGACAACGCCAGCAAGTAATAAAATTACCTTGTAATAAACGTCCCTGCACCTGCAGTAGCTCCCCCGGCAGCCTGGCCTGATGTGACAGTGAGAAAACTGCAAGAGGGGAGATATGGGAGGCGGAGCTGCTCGGCCACAACACAAAACGGCCGGTTACGAGTGCCTCCCATCCGCGGCCAGCCATGCGCATGTGGCTGCGGATGGCCATAAATATTAGCAGCCCAAACAGGGGTGGGGGGTTGTCAGGTGGCTCCCCGACGTGCCCCCGGCCCATAACACCTGTGTGTCTAGCTCGGCTCCAGCCCAAAGCTGGAGGCGGAGCTTGACTACACTGTACGGGGGAGGAGCCTCATGCTGGTGCGGGCTGTGCATCTGCCTGCAACAAAAAATCTCATAAATGACACGGAGGGGACACGTGGCTGGATCCTCCTCACCTGAGTCCGGATGGCCACTGGGGCAGAGGTTAGAATGTCGGCCGCTGGCGGTTTGTGACAGGAAAAAGTTTTTTCCTGTCACCACTGTCAGGCTCCTTGGGCCTATTTTCATGGGGAGGCCTGGAGCTGCAGCTCCATCCACCCCATTGTTAATCCGGCCCTGAGTATCCTTATCCATATTATCAAATTGATCTGTCAGCTCATCTGTCCAAGCTGCAATTGCGCTACACACCCATGCCGACGCAATTGTTGGTCTTAGCACAGCCCCCGTATGAGAATAAATACACTATAAGGTAGTTTCTTGCCTGCGATCTGCAGGGTCCTTAAGGGCCGCTATGTCAGGAGACGGTAGCGCCACTTTCTTGGACAAGTGCGTCAGGGCCTTGTCCACAGTGGGGGATGATTCCCAAATCTCCCTGTCCTGCTTAGGGAAGGGGTATGCCATATAAATTCTTTTGGGGATCTGCGGTCTCTTTTCCGGAGTCTCCCAAGCTTTTCCAAAGAAATCCTTTAATTAATGAGATGTGGGAAAATTAATAATCTGTTTCTTTTCCTTAAACATGTGTACCCTTGTGTCGGGGACCGAGGGTTCATCCTCAATATGCAACACATCCCTTATTGCCACAATCATACACTGAATGGTTTTAGTCACCCTAGGGTGCAATTTTACTTCGTCATAGTCGACACTGGAATCAGAATCCGTGTCGGTAGTAGTGTCTTGTGTTAAGGGACGCTTTTGAGACCCCGACGGGCCCTGTGAGTCGGTCCAATCCGAGGATTGACCCCCTGATGTTCCCCCTAATTCAGCCTTATCAAGCCTTTTATGTAAAGATGCCACACTTGCATTCAACATATGCCACATGTCCATCCAATCTGGAGTCGGCACAACCGACGGGGACACACCACTCATTTGCTCCACCGCCTCCTTGGAGAAGCCTTCCACCTCAGACATGTCGACACACACGTACCGACACCCCACACACACAGGGATTAACCTATAAGGGGACAAAACCCCAACCAGGCCCTTAGGAGAGAGAGAGAGAGTATGCCAGCACACACCAGCACTTAAAAACACTGGAATATATATACCAGATAGCGCTTTTTATATATATAGCCTTAATTCCCACTCACTGCGTTCCAAAGTGCCCCCCCTCCTCTTTTTTCCAGCCTGTGAAGGTTCAGCAGGGGAGAGATCAGGGAGCCAGCTTTTCCTCATGCAGTTTCTGTGGAGAAAATGGCGCTGGTTAGTGCTGAGGATCAAGCCCCGCCCACCCGACGGCGGGCTTCGGTCCCAGTAAACTTATGTAAAAAATGGCGGGGGATTTGTAGGTTTACTGTGCCACAGCCTAATCCTGCTTATATTGCCACAAAATGAGGAATATTGCTGCCCAGGGCGCCCCCCCCTGCGCCCTGCACCCTTTCAGTGCCTGCTTGTGTGTGAGTACTGGGAGCAATGGCGCGCAGCTTACCGCTGCGCGCTTACCTCATGAAGATCTGATGTGTTCTGCTGCCTGATGTCTTCTTGCCTTCTCATACTCACCCGGCTTCTATCTTCGGCATCTGTGAGGAGGACGGCGGCGCGGCTCCGGGACAAACCCCAGGTGAGACCTGTGTTTCGACTCCCTCTGAAGCTGATGGTGTCCAGTAGCCTTAGAAGCAGTGCCCAACTTTACAAGCCAGCTCTGCTTCTCTCTCCTCGGTCCCACGATGCAGGGAGCCTGTTGCCAACAGGACTCCCTGAAAATAAAAAACCTAACAACATTCTTTTTCAACAGAAAACTCTGGAGAGCTCTCTGCAGTGCACCCAGTCTCCTCTGGGCACAAGATCTAACTGAGGTCTGGAGGAGGGGCATAGAGGGAGGAGCCAGTGCACACCCATAGTCAAAGTTCTTTTTAGGTGCCCTATCTCCTGCGGAGCCCGTCTATACCCCATGGTCCTTACGGAGTCCCCAGCATCCTCTAGGACGTAAGAGAAAAAGTTGGATTGAGATTAGGAGACTAGTGGTGCTGCGGGCGGCGGGGGGAGCAGAGATTGGCGGCCGGAGCAGGCTGCGGGGGGTCATGTCTGCGGCGGCGGGCGGAGGCGTTGCAGGGAGAGAGGTGCCTGGCCGTCCCCGGCCAGTGCACCTCTCTCCCTGCAGCGCCTCCCCCCGCCGCAGACATGTTCCCCCGCTGCCAGCAACTCCCGCCGGCCACCGATCAATGTTCCCCCCGCCGCCCGCAGCACCTCTCTCCCTGCTGCCAGCTCCACACATGTCCCCATACAGCCAGCCCCTCTCTGCTCCCCTGGCCACTGCTGTCAGCGCATCCGCAGCCGCTGACAGCAGCGGCCTGACAGGACAGCCAAATCCGACAGTCGGATTTGGCCGTCCATTGAATAGGGGTTGTTGGATCCATTCCAACAACTGCATGTCGGAATGGATCCGACTCCTATTGAATATACCCCTTAGTGTACATCCCTAACCTGGGTGAACAACTACGTTAAAACACCCCAACCAACTCTCCTACAAGTTAATGACCCCTCGCTCCACTCTCTCTAAGTTGCCTGGAAGGCTTGTCTATCCACCCTGCTCTGCTTATTAAAGCCCGGTTCAGTCTGGAATCAGTTCTCAACATTCAACAGAGACTGCACTGGCAAGTGTGACCGCTGGTTTCATCCCTGCTACTTCTAACGCCATTACCAGCTTCGTAGAAACAGAATTTGACGGCAGATAAGAACCATTTGGCCCCTCTAGTCTGTCCATGCACCCACACGCTAGGGTGTTTTTTATTTTTGTATTGTACAAATACACTGCGCACACTGCAGCTGTACAAGGCTCCCTTGTTGGACTATACCATCACCTCTGATACTGTGGGGCCAATTGCTATTGGCCGCCAGGGTGTATACTACCTTAGCACCCGCCGCACTACACACCCAGCATGCCCACTCGATTCTGGCTGCCATCCGGACCAAACAGGTTGTAGTATGCGGTGTCCTAGCAACCTGTATCCTTCCTGGTTAATAAACCTAAGCTCTGATCAAGTTGCCACTTGGTGGCTTAACCGCCACTACCACGCCGCTGCGTAACTCCATCACGCTAGTACCTAATGTGGGTGAGAGTACTGCCAAGGGCCAACTCTGCTCAACGCGGCCAATAGATAACCAGTCCAGGACCCAGTATTGTGGAGTTCCAATACAAGGAACGTATCCAGACTCCATGCCTGACCCACGCAAGAGACTGCAAAATGAAACTTCAATTCCCGTGCCCTTTATCCAAACATTGATTACTGGCATATTCCCCTTTTTACCTCTATAATGTAGTATAGAATGCTGCTGCAAGATAGAACTACTCGACCCCAACCATGGGCGGCATTGTGACTGGACCTAGAAATCTGGTTGTACAAACTTTACTCTTGTATATCCAATTCCTATTTCCCTACAGGTTGCGTAAAGCCTTGTTTTATTACTGTTCTGCCCTCAGTTGTGAAGTGTGGTATACGCTAGCTCACCTCCAGATGCTGCAAAAGTTCATCTGTACGTTGACCTCGGTGACCTCTCTGTAGGTCGTGGGGCATGGAGCCATGCTGGCTGTGTTGTCCCTGATTGGGCACAATCGGCACTGGCCATCTGACATGACGTGCTGTCTGTATGCTGAAGATGTTTTGTTGTACACGGGCCTGTTGTGTATACTGGCTTCTCACTGGTCCATGAGGCCTCTTCCCCAGAGCGTTGCATAAGTATAGATAGTCTGCAGATCTGCCTCTCGATACCGCTCCGTGTAAGGAAAACCACATAAATAAATGAATAAATGGGTAGCGGGTATACTCTTTATGTAGCCAAAGAGACTATTTGTAGTGCCATGGAGGAGCAGGCTGGAGGTGCGCAGTACAGGGCCCAGCTGCCCAGGGACAGGCAAGAGAGGGGGAAGAAGAACACAGCCAGCTACGGCAGCACTGTGAGTTACTCAGTCACTGTGTCCGGGGGTGAGGTGGGGTGGTGGGGAGGTGTTTATGCAAATCTCTTGCATTGTCTTCCTCGCAATAATATTTTTCATATATCAAAGTATTAAGAACGTAATACACTGGGATTCTGCAGCTTAATGCTGCTTTTCACACACTTAAGGCAGACTTGCCTACTCGGGTGACCCTCCCGGCCCCCCGGAAGAACAGACAAGTCTCCCGATTTCAGGGGTTCCCCACTGCCCGGCCGCCCACTTAGCGAGTAAAGTGGGCGGTCCGGGCAGACGATGACGCGATTCTTGTTGAATCGCGTCATCATAGCCACGCCCCCTGCGGTATAATGTCGGTAATAGCGGCATTACACAGGGGGCGTGGCTTACGAGACGCGATCCGCAACCACGCCCCCGTCCCGCCTCCGCCACGCCCCGTCACACCTCTGGCCCGCCCCCCTCTGCACGTCACATCACTGCCCGCCCCCCTCTTGAGCCGACCTGGCTGCTCTCTCCCGGAGAGAGCAGCCAGAAAGTCGGCAAGTATGACTTAAGGTGATGCGTCAGGCCTGGATAGCAGTGGTGTCTCTTAGTTGGCGGGCAGCCATGGGACTATAGACAGCACCATCGGCATTTCAAATTGGGCGCCGGCTGCCAGCCAATCGGAGCTCGCGGACCGACTATTCTAGCTATTTAAATGTTTGGTTTTTCTTTTGTGGATTTGGCTTTTTAAATGTTTTTTTTTTTAGTGGGTGCTAGGGGTGCAGGGTGCAAACCGGCTTTAAGGTAGTCTTTCTCTGCCAGGCCACACCCCTTGCAGCGAGGCCTCGTCATCATAGCATCATAGCAAGACTAGTTTTGGGGCAGCGCGCACATCCTTTTTCGTTTTACTTTAAAAGCACGTGGGGGGGGGGGGGGTTGGCTTGTCAGGAGCTGGACCCAGAGAGCTAGTAAATGATGGGGACCCAGAAAGAGGGGCGGATGGCGCACACACACACACACACACACTCTCTCTCTATAGAGGGGGTCTACCTGACATAAAGTGTGTAAGGGCTCTATGTTGCGTAACGTGTATAAAAGGGACTCTACCTGGCGTTACGCGCATAAAAGGGGCTCTTTCTGGCGTAATGTGTATAAGGGGCTCTGCTTTACTGTGGTGTAATGTGTGTAAGAGGCTCTAACATGGCATAATGTGTATAAGGGGCTCTGCTTTACTGTGGTGTAATGTGTGTAAGAAGCTCTAACATGGCATAATATGTATAAGGGGCTCTGCTTTACTGTGGTGTAATGTGTGTAAGAGGCTCTAACATGGCACAATGTGTATAAGGGGTACTACTCTGTGGTGTAATGTGACTGACAGACACTACTGTGCAATGTATTGTGAATTTGTACTATTATGTGGCCACGACCCTTGCCCATGAAGTCACGCCCCTATATTTTTGATGCGCGCCATCGGCGTGCACTGTCCCTATTTGGATGGTGAGGCGCCAAAGGAAACGTTCACCTTAGGCACCACAAGGTCTAAAACCGGCCCTGGCCCACACATGTACAATACTGTGCAAAAGTTTTAGGCAGGTGTGGGAAAAAATGTTGCAAAATAAGAATGCTTTCAAAAGTAAGAGTGTTAAAAGTTATTTTAATCAATCAACACAATGCAAAGTAAATTAACAGAAGAGAAAATCAAATCACCCTTTGCCTTCAAAACAGTATCAATTGCTTCTAGGTACACTTGCACACAGTTTTTGAAGGAACTCAGCATGGAGGTTGTTCCAAACATCTTTGAGAACTAACCACAGATCTTCTGTGGATGTCGGCTTGTTCAAATCCTTCTGTCTCTTCACGTAATCCCAGACAGACTCGATGATGTTGACATCAGGGCTCTGTGCGGGCCATATCATCACTTCCTGGACTCCTTGTTCTTCTTTACTCTAAAGACAGTTCTAAATGAGATTGGCTGTATGTTTGGGGTTGTTGTCCTGCTGCAGAATAGAGCTGGAAACATCTTCCACTATCTATACTAGCTGTTTTGAAAAGTACAATCTTTCCAAAATATTCTATTTAATGCAAATGGTCCCTATCTCCCTACCCAAGGTGGATATTAAACGACTGATTACATCATTGTCTTCATTCCTTTTGAATGGGAAAAAGCAGAGGATATAATTTTCTAAATTGACACCACCCCATTCTCAAGGTGATCTAGGGGTTCCGGACTCTGCAATGTACTCGCTGGCAACCCATTTTTTGCTATATTAGCAATTGGCTTCTTGACCGGCGCATTTATACAGATGTGGGGTTGGATGCAGCTGTTTTTCCCGTATCCACCTGGTTACTTACAGATATTCCACGTCATATTTCAGACAATGTATTGTTTATATAAGGTCTGGCTTGCAATAAATAAATCTCCGAATAGGAATCACTCAGTTACATCTTATATAGCTCTATGGAGTAATCCATCATTTCCCCAATCACTGTATAATTCTAATTTTCACACATGGAGCTAATAGGATTCGATTTTTCGGGTGTCCAAAAAAGCGCATCAAATCGCACATTTGTAATGTGCAATTTTTAGCTAAAAATCGCAAATGTAATAGGGTGCGATTATTAGGGTAAAAACGGAAATCGCATGCTTTGCGATTTTTTTGGTAAAGGAAACTTACGGTTTTTAGTAATAAAAACATGCATTTTTTAAGACACGTCTGCATTACTTTGTGCACTTAGCCAGAAGCATGCACACATCAGTGTGATCCGTGCATGCATCTGTATGGAACAGTAAAGAAATAGTTAAAAAAAAAACACAACGTGCAAGTCCCCCTCAAAAGCAGAACCAGTCCCGGGCTCTTTGAGCCGGTCCTGGTTTAAAAAAATACGTGAAACAAAATTGACTAGGGTTCCCCATATTTAAACAACCAGCACCAGGCTATTGGACCGGTCCTGGTTCCAAAAAAATGGGGGACAAAAGAAGTTGGGGTGCCCTGTATTTTTAAAATCAGCACCAGGCTCCACTAACCAGGGAGGTGATGCCGCAGCTGGGGTACACTTCTATATAGGTCCCTGCGGCCGCAGCATCACACCCCCCAACAAGTCACCCCTGGCCAGGGTTCCCTGAGGGAGTGGGGACCCCTAAAATAAAGAGATGCCCCCCCCCCCCCCCCAAAGACCCAAGGGCCAGGGATGGTGGGTGCCCGGCTGATAGCCATTGTTTGTCAAAAACAATATTGTCTTTTGCTGTGGAACTACAAGTCCCAGCAAGCCTTCCACGTAAGAACCACAAGTAACAGCATGCAGGGAATTAAAGGGTCCGCTAGTGCCTGTAGTTCAACAACAAAAGAAATACCCCCAAAAACACAAGACTCACACACCGTGATAGTAAAATTTTATTTACACATATATGCACACTTACACACACATACTTACCTAGTGTCCCATGGAGCCCCTCGGTCCCCTTGTCTAGTAGGATCCACGGATACATGTAAATAAATATTTTATACTCACCTAATCCTCTGTAGATCGGTCTTCTTCGGTCCATATAGGCATCCACAGGGTTAAAAAAAAATAAAACGCAAAAACCCAAACCACCCACAAAAATGAGCTCAATTCACCTCGCGGTCTACCACAGACCACAAAATACCCACCCTTGACTAAAATGGAGGATCGCGGAGCTCAATTATAGCCTAAGTGCTCCTCCTGATTGACAGGCCAGGAGCGCACAGCCAATCAAGAGAACGCTACGACGTGGCGCTCCCCTATTGGCTGCTGGGTCCCCAACTGACAGAAGTCACGCGGGATCCCGGCATTTGGAGAAAGGGGATCCATGTGTAAACATGGATCCCCTTTAGTCGCGTGGTTCGGGTTTTTGCATATATATTTTTTTTTAACCCTGTGGATGCCTACATAGGGGGTAATTCAGAGTTGATCGCAGCAGCAAATTTGTTAGCAGTTGGGCAAAACCATGTGCACTGCGGGGGTGGGGGGGAGATGTAACATGTGCAGAGA
This sequence comes from Pseudophryne corroboree, assembly GCF_028390025.1. Classification (NCBI taxonomy): domain Eukaryota; kingdom Metazoa; phylum Chordata; class Amphibia; order Anura; family Myobatrachidae; genus Pseudophryne; species Pseudophryne corroboree. The sequence continues at coordinate 35,944,575 of NC_086448.1, forward strand.
GAGTTAGATTTAGGTGGTTTATATTGTTTCTGTGCAGGGTAAATACTGGCTGCTTTATTTTTACACTGCAATTTAGATTTCAGTTTCAACACACCCCACCCAAATCTAACTCTCTCTGCACATGTTACATGTGCCCCACCTGCAGTGCACATAGGGGGTAATTCAGAGTTGATCGCAGCAGGACTTTTGTTAGCAGTTGGGCAAAACCATGGCCCTCATTCCGAGTTGATCGCTCGCAAGGCGATTTTAGCAGAGTTACACACGCTAAGCCGCCGCCTACTGGGAGTGAGTCTTAGCTTCTTAAAATTGCGAACGATGTAATCGCAATATTGCGATTACAAACTACTTAGCAGTTTCAGAGTAGCTTCAGACTTACTCGGCATCTGCGATCAGTTCAGTGCTTGTCGTTCCTGGTTTGACGTCACAAACACTCCCAGCGTTCGCCCAGACACTCCCCCGTTTCTCCGGCCACTCCTGCGTTTTTTCCGGAAACGGTAGCGTTTTTTCCCCACACGCCCATAAAACGGCCTGTTTCCGCCCCGAAACACCCATTTCCTGTCAATCACATTACGATCGCCAGAACGATGAAAAAGCCGTGAGTAAAATTACTAAGTGCATAGCAGATTTACTTGGCGCAGTCGCAGTGCGAACATTGCGCATGCGCACTAAGCGGAAAATCGCTGCGATGCGATGAAATTTACCGAGCGAACAACTCGGAATGAGGGCCCATGTGCACTGCAGGGGGGACAGATATAACATGTGGAGAGAGAGTTAGATTTGGGTGGGGTGTGTTCAAACTGAAATCTAAATTGCAGTGTAAAAATAAAGCAGCCAGTATTTACCCTGCACAGAAACAAAATAAATAACCCACCCAAATCTAACTCTCTCTGCAAATGTTTTATCTGCCCCACCTGCAGTGCACATGGTTTTGCCCAACTGCTAACAAATTTGCTGCTGCGATCAACTCTGAATTACCCCCATAGACCGAAGAGGACCGATCTACACAGGATTAGGTGAGTATAAAATATTTATTTACAGGTACCATTGGATTCTACTAGACAAGGGGAACGAGGGGCTCCGTGGGACACTAGGTAAGTATGTGTGAGTGTGTAAGTGTGCATGTATCTGTAAATAAAAAAATTCTATCACGGAGTGCGTGTCTTATGTTTTTTGGGGTATTTCTTTTATTGTGGAACTACAGGTACCAGCGGGCCCTTTAATTCCCCGCATTCTGGTACTTGTGGTTCTCCAAGTACCGGCATGGGAGGGAGGCTTGCTGGGACTTGTCGTTCCACAGCAAAAGACAATAGTCTTTTTTACACACTATGGCTATCAGCCCGCCATCTACAGCCCACGGATGGCGGGGACAGCCTCGGGCTTAATCCCTGGCTCTTGGGCGCCTGGAGAAGGAGGCCCTTCATTTTAGGGGTCCCCACTCCCCCAGGGATCACCAGCCAGGGGTGACTAGTTGGGAGGTTGTGATGCTGTGCCGGCAGGGACCTATATAAAAGTGTCCCCCGGCTGCGGCATCACATCCCCGGCTAGTGGAGCCCGGTGCTGGTTGTTTAAATACGGGGAACCCCAGTCAATTTTCCCCCCATATTTCTGTAACCAGGACCAGCTCAAAGAACCCGGGGCTGGTTATGCTTCTTTTTTTTGGGGGGGGGGGGGGGGGGGTTGGGAGAAGGGAGGGGGGGGGGGTGAAGCACATCATTTAAATGTTTATTTTTTAAAAACTATTTCTTTACTTTTCCAGACAGAAGCATGCACGGATCTCACTGATCTGTGCATGCGTCTGTCAACCTTGCCAGCCAGAGTCTGGTCTATTTATTTATTTGCAATTTTTTTTGGTTATGTTTTAGGTGCAACTTTTAAACTTGCATCCTATTACATTGCCTGAGTTGTATGTTTGCAATGGTAAAACATCTGGATGCGATTTTTGGCATTGCAATTTTTTAGACTGCTGGAAACATGCTATTTTGCATGTTTCCGCACCCCATGACATTCGCGATTTTCGGAAAGGTGTAAATATTTTGGGGAAAATCGCACGTTTTCAAAAATCGCATCCTATAACATCCTGCCCATGGTGTCAGAAAGGGTTAAATACCACCTTGAAAGTCTTTGACCCTGGAGGTCTTATACTCCCCTTTTCTAATATTCGAGATACATTCGAATGACCTAATAGTCACTTTTTCTTGTTTTTACAATTTCGCCATTATGTGAATTTCTCACACTTAGCTAAGACGCTTCCGTCAAATACAGACCCACTTTACTCATTACCGCGTCTCTTCATTCCAAGTCCTATACAATTATATATCTCTATGCTCCATTGATTAAGTCCTATCAGTTTAAGCTCAGTGATACCGCGCTAACTTCTTGGTAAATTAATATATCTGGTATTTCCAAACTGCAAGATATTTCCCAACAGTAGGATACCCAGGACTGCCATCAGAAATTATGGGGCCCGGGACTGACAAAATAGGACAGCCCGCTACACACACTGCCCCTCCAACACACTCTGCCCCATAGCCACTATACACTGCCCCATAGCCACACACACACACACACACACACACACACACACTCTGTCCCATAGACACACTCTTGTTGCCCCATAGGTTCACACACTGCCGCATAGACGCACACACACATTCTCTGTGTCATAGACACATGGACACACTTATTGCCCCATAGACTCACACACTGCCGCATAGACACACACACACAGCTCTCCTTCCATCCCCCCCCTGCAGCTCCCACAGCTTACCACAGCTGGCCCGGCCCCGAACCACTGCCACCTGGGCCCCCTCTTGGTCTGGGCCCGGACTAAAGTCCCCACCATCCCCTCCTGATGGCGGCCCTGATGATACCAGTATGAGAATACTACAATCCTCTTACTTACAGGTCGTTCACTTTTGCACTCTGCGCCGTGTGTATGAGTGTGCAGCGGCCGGGATCCCCATGGGCTAGCATACCGGTGCCGGGATCCCGACAACCGGCATAACGACAGCGCGCCACGCTATTTATTCTCCCTCCAGGGGGGTTGTGGACCGCCAAGAGGGAGTATATGTGTCGGCATGCTGGTCGTTGCCGGGATACCGGCCGGCGGCATACTGAAGACCACCCCTGTACAGGGCTTACATTACACATTGGGGGTAATTCTAAGTTGATCGCAGCAGGAATTTTGTTAGCAGTTGGGCAAAACCATGTGCACAGCAGGGGATGCAGATATAACATGTGCAGAGAGAGTTAGATTTGGGTGGGTTATTTTGTTTCTGTGCAGGGTAAATACTGGCTGCTTTATTTTTACACTGCAAATTAGATTGCAGATTGAACACACCCCACCCAAATCTAACTCTCTCTGCACATGTTATATCTGCCTCCCCTGCAGTGCACATGGTTTTGCCCAACTGCTAACAAAATTCCTGCTGCGATCAACTTGGAATTACCCCCATGGTTCCTAATGAGTCAGGAGAATGTATAAAATGTCATGTAGCTAATGCTACCTTTATGCAGTGTTTCTGGAATTGCTCAAAGATTAAAATATTCTAGAATAAAATGATTGTCTTTCTCAAATCTATATTTCATTTGCACGTTACAAGACCCTAGAGTAACCTGCTCCAATTTAGGTGGGGAAGCTGTGCTACACTTCAATTCTCAGATTTGACTTGAATATGGACTCGGACGTGGAAAATTGTCCTCCATTATCTATCACAGGTGGTCATTCCGAGTTGTTCGCTCTGTAAATTTCTTTGCATCGCAGCGATTTTCCGCTTATTGCGCATGCGCAATGTTCGCACTGCGACTGCGCCAAGTAAATTTGCTATGCAGTTAGGAATTTTACTCACGGCATTATGAGGTTTTTTCTTCGTTCTGGTGATCGTAATGTAATTGACAGGAAGTGGGTGTTTCTGGGCGGAAACTGGCCGTTTTATGGGAGAGTTTGAAAAAACGCTACCGTTTCTGGGAAAAACGCGGGAGTAAAGAAACGGAGGAGTGTCTGGGCGAACGCTGGGTGTGTTTGTGACGTCAAACCAGGAACGACAAGCCCTGAACTGATCGCACTGGCAGAGTAAGTCTCGAGCTACTCAGAAGCTGTACATAGAAGTCTTTTTGCAATATTGCGAATCTTTAGTTTGCAATTTTGCTAAGCTAAGATTCACTCCCAGTAGGTGGCGGCTTAGCGTGTGCAAAGCTGCTAAAAGCAGTTTGCGAGCGAACAACTCGGAATGAGGGCCACAGTGCATTACTTTGTCTGTTTATATTATACTCGAACCTTATGTCTCCATGTACTACTTTACACATCCTGAAAATACTAATAATAAGTTTTACAATAAATAAATAATTTCCCTTCATTAGCTGAAACACAAAGTAGTATGTACCTTTGTCCTGGCAGGGCACGCTCTCCTATGGCTGCCCCTTTTCACTCCCAGTGTCTCCCCCTTCCCCTGAACCCAGCCCTGCTGCCTCTCATTGACCAGTGGGGCTAGGTAGGTGCAAATGCAGGATTTAATCAGCAGGAGGGGGAAGGGGTGTACAGTATGTGTGTGTATTTTTAGATATGCATAGAAACAGCTTAGATGTGAATAGCCTCTATACTATAATTCCACATGAAGATGGCCTAAAGGCAGTAAAGGAATTCTTGAAAAGGACATCCCACGTATAGTGGTCCAGATGTAAATTCGGTTATTGAGTTACTTACATTAATTCTTACAAAAAATATATTTCTGTACAACAATAAGTTTACAATGTACAGGGTGTGCAATGGAGTCCAGTGTGGCCTCATCATACGCGAATATTTACATGTTTGCCATCTAACAAGGTATCTTTTGCAATGAGTCGCGTATAGCTAACCGCATTGCGTTCTATAAGCACTACTGTACATTGATGATTTACTATTCACCCAAGGAGGATCTGACACAAATCTTAGAGACACATAATCGGGGAGGCAGCCCTGTAAAATGAAACTATCTTTGTAATGAGAGTGAAGTTAGTTTCCTTGATGTCACTATCAGTTTGAATAATGTCACTATTGGTACTAGCCTCTGTACAAAAGCCACCGACAAAAAATAACTTATTACGTTATGATAGTCATCCTAAGCCGTTAATTGAAGGCTTACCTTTTTCCTAAATGCTCGGGATCAAACGGATCACTTCAGATCCTGTTTTGCTTGAAAATAAGTTGGATAATCCAACTCTATCCGCCATTCCCTTACCTGTAACAGTAGTTTTGTTGTATACCAAATATTATGTACCTGTGGACTATCATACACAGGGAAGACTGACGGAACATTTAAAGAGAGCATGACAGCTCATAGGTCGGCCTTTAAAAATGCCCTTAGAAGTGGCACCAGTGAACAGCCTGTTGCCAGGCATTTTGACGTCCACTTAGCACTCTTAAATACCGTATGATAAATCATATCCCTGCTTCAATTTGGGGGAGGGGGGGGGGTAATAGATCCTTCAAGTTGTTAGAATGTGAGACCCGATGGATACATTGAATGGGTACTATGGTCCCGGAGGGTCTTAATGAACAATCTGGTTTAAATTCCCTGCTTCTTTACATTTCTATCTAGAGATATTTGTGTCCATTTTCTGATGATTATTATACATTCTGTACACCTTTCCGGAATGATATTGGCTATATATCTGATACTGTGAATTTTATACTCTATTGTCTCCATATATGTGAATCGTGCACAGGAGCGGTTCTTGGTGCAGGCAAGCAGTGCCTTCGCCCGGGGCGCTGTGGCCTGGGGGCGCAGACGCAGACACCCCGCAGGCACCGCCACCTACCCGCTCCACGGCTGCTGCTGACGCCGTGGGCTGTGTGGGCGTCCGCTGCAGCCGGCTCCAGGGACAGACACTAGAGGTCAGTATTGACCTCTAGTGTCTGTGCGGCGCTGCTATGGGAGAGACGTCATGACGTCTCTTCCATAGAGAGGAGCCGGCGGCCAGATGGAGCAGCAGCAGCAGCGGTCGGGAAGCAGGAGCGGGGCAGTGGTAAGTATTGTTTTTTTTATTTTTGTGTGTGTGTGTTTGTAAGCGGCGACGGGGCACAACTACTGGGGCAAAGAAAGAGGGGGCACAACTACTGGGGGCAAAGAAACGGGGCACAACTACTGGGGCAAAGCAACAGGGGGCACAGCGACGGGGCACAACTACTGGGGGCAAAGCAACAGGGGGCACAGCAACGGGGCACAACTACTTGGGGCAAATCTACAAGGGGCACAGCTACAGGGGGCACAGCTACAGGGTGCATAGCTACAGGGGGCACAGCTACAGGGGGCATAGTTGCATGGGGATAGCTACAGGGGGCATATCTACTGAGGGCACAGCTACAGGGGGCATAGCTACAGGGGGCATAGCTACTGGGGGCATAGCTACTGGGGGCATAGCTACTGCTGGGTGCAAATCAACTGGGGGCACAACTTTTTGGTGAAAATCTGGGGGCACAGCTACTGGGAGCATAACTGTGGCCATGCCCCTCCCCTATGAAGCCATGCCCCTATTTTTTTTGCGCACACTGTTTTGCCACAGTGGGGGGCGCCAGTGGGATCTTTCGTACTGGGCGCCACAAGGTGTATAACCGGCCCTGATCGTGCAATGCTAAATGACCATCTGTTACCGTCCAGTGCTTGTTTGTAACTTTGTTTAGATGGTTACTATGCAGTGACGTGCGGTGGGGTGAGGCAGAGCCTTTCCTGCCATACTAACGTTTGTGCCAATGTTTTGACTGTATAAAGTATATAGAAAATACAAAAAATTTGTTTGAAATATCTTCTTTGCATTATTCTAATAATTTTTATAGCCAAAACTCTGGAGTGATAAGTCTATGGCAGGTGAGGCAGTGCCTCAACTGCTTATCTTTTCCGCACATCTCTGATCAACACTAACCAAATTTCCATGAGTTTATACTGCTGCACCTGTGTATAATGCCCAGATGTACCCTTTGGCTAACATAATGCATGCATATCTGGCTCTGGTGCTAGCCAGTGGCTCCTAAGACATTTAACTCACCGCACGTCCCTGTTACTATGGTGATGGGTCACGCATAGTACGTCCGGTGCGCCGGATGCAATGACATCATTGAGGATTGCTGCAGCTGGAGGATGCAGTCCCGGGTAGCGGCGTCTACTCACTGGGTGTCACTAATGTTAAAAGGTGATCACAATTTATTGTATCTGTGAGCCCTGATGAAAATGCTGAAATAAATAGCATTGAAGCGTTAACCTATAAGGAGACTGCTTACGTGTATGTATTTAGTACTGGGAGTGCTGCACACCGAAGTAACATTATATATATATATATATATATATATATATACATACATACATACATACACACACACATAAATATGTACTGTACATACATACATACATACATATAAAGCACGCACATACACAAACATACATACATAAATACACAAGCACACACACAAACACACACATATTGTCACTGACCTGGGTTGGGAATGTTGAGACCCCGGGGGTTCTTCAGATGATTGGGAAGAGGAACCACAGCTGGGCCGGAGCAGGGATGGCCGGATGAAGGTTTTCCTCATGCAGAACTTAGCCGTTGTAGCCGACGTGTGATGCTAAAGAATTAGTTGTGGCCAAGGCTTGGGGGCGATGCTGAAGCACACAGAAGAATGAAGAACTTATGAGCGATGTTGAAGAAATGAATGAAGATTTGAGAACGATGTTGAAGCACCCAGAAGAATGAAGAACTTGTGAGCGATGTTGAAGAAATGAATGAAGATTTGAGAACGATGTTGAAGCACACAGAAGAATTATGAACTTGTGAGTGATGCTGAAGAAATAAATGAGGATTTGAGATTCAGTGTAACTCTGGAAGTATGGGAGGCGTTCCACTTAGGGATACCCTGTAATACTGGAAGCACAGGAGGTGTCCCTCTGAGCGATACACTGTAACACTGGTAACACAGAGAATGTCCCACTGAAAGATACTCTGTAACGCTGGTAACGCAGAGAATGTTCCACTGAGTGATACACTGTAACGTTGGTAGCACAGGGAATGTCCCACTGAGTGATACACTGTAACGTTGGTAGCACAGGGAATGTTCCACTGAGTGATACTCGGTAATGCTGGTAGCACAGGGAATGTTCCACTGAGTGATACACTGTAACGCTGGTAGCACAAGGAATGTCCCACTGAAAGATACTCGGTAACGCTGGTAGCACAAGGAATGTCCCACTGAAAGATACTCTGTAACGCTGGAACACAGGAGACGTTCAGCTTGAGAACACACTGAACGCTGCTAGCACTGGTGATCATTGGAAAGGAAAGACGATACTCAGGCACCGGGGCTCTGTACGGCGTCTGCCTTTGAACTTCCCGCCCTCTCCCGATTGGCGGAAGGGGCCGATGACGTCACCCGCTCACCACGCTCTCGTGGATGCCGAGCTTAATGGCGGCGCCCACACCCCGGGAACCCGCCGGAGGCACCTGGAGCGGTAAGCGCGGCAGCCGCAGCGCCGCGAGTGTGACAGTACCCCCTCCTCTAGGAGTGGCCCCTGGACACTTTCCTGGTTTCATTGGATGTTTAGAATGAAAGATCCGGACTAGTCGGGGAGCAGTGACTTCAGAAGCTTTGACCCAGCTCCTCTCCTCAGGACCATAACCTTTCCATTCTACCAGATACTGTAAATTCTTGTGAAGATAACGAGAGTCAAGAATAGTTTTGATTTCAAATTCTGTTCCAGCTTCAGTCTCTACCGAGGTCGGGCTAGGAGACTCCGAATGAAACCAATTTAAAATGAGGGAACGAAGGAGAGAAACATGAAAAGAATTTGGCACCCGAAAGTGGGAAGGCAATCCCAATTTGCAGACAACAGGGTTCAGGACTTGCAAAACGGGGTAAGGACCGATGAACCTCGGAGCGAACTTCATAGCGGGTACTCTTAAACGAAGATTGAGGGTAGAGAGCCATAACCGGTCACCAACTTTGTATTGAGGAGCTGCTCGCCGTTTTCTATCCACAAAGAATTTGTAGCGGCCAGAGATTTTCTTGAGATTAGCATAAACCCTACTCCAGATTTGACTGAAGTGCCGGAGAGTGGAAGCTGAAGCAGGAACATCCTCCGAAGGAAGAATTGGTAATTCTGGGACTCGTGGATAGAATCCATAATTAATGAAGAGTGGGGACTCACCAGTTGAAGAGTGGTACAGATGATTATGGGCAAACTCGGCCCAGGGTAACAGTTCCACCCAATCGTCCTGTGAAGGAGAGAGATAAACGCGGAGAAAATTCTCTAAATCTTGATTGACACGTTCAGTTTGCCCATTGGTTTGTGGATGGTAAGCAGATGAGAACTTGAGTTTTATTTGTAAAGCTGAGCAGAGGGCCCTCCAAAATCTTGCAGTGAACTGCACCCCTCGATCAGAGACTATCTCCCGAGGTAACCCGTGCAGGTGGAAATGTTCACGAATAAATAGTAAAGCCAACTTGGGAGCCGTTGGTAAACCGGTCAACGGAACAAAATGTGCCATTTTTGAAAACCGGTCAATAATCACCCAGATGGTATTGTAACCCTTGGAGAGGGGTAATTCGGTAATAAAGTCCATAGAAATATGGGTCCAGGGTTTCTTAGGAATGGACAGTGGACGAAGCAACCCCGCAGGAGGCAGACGAACAGTTTTGCGCTGAGCACATTGAGGACATGAGTTGACATAATCTTGTATATCCTTCTTCATGGTGTCCCACCAATATGACCTTCATAGAAATTCGCACATTTTTTGAACTCCAGGATGACCGGAAAAATTGGAGATATGAGCCCACTGCAGTAACTTTGGTCGAAATTCAACTGGTACAGACATTCTCCCAGGAGGAGGACCCAAAGAGGTGGGAGCTGCTGAAATAGAGACTGGACTGAGAATTAAACCCTTCTCAAAGGAATTCTCCTCATCCGAGGCCATTAAAGAACGAGACAGAGCATCAGCCTTAGCGTTAAGAGTCCCAGCCCGGTACTTAATAATGAACGAGAACCGAGTGAAGAAGAGCGCCCATCTAGCTTGACGAGGATTCAAGCACTGGGCCGTCTTGATATACAACAAGTTCTTGTGATCGGTGTAAATAGTAATTAGGTGATTAGCACCTTCCAATAAGTACCTCCATTCTTCTAGGGCAGATTTTATTGCTAAAAGTTTCTGATCTCCAATGGTGTAGTTTCGTTCAGCAGGAGAGAACTTACGAGAATGGAAACCACATGGATGTAAATTCCCATCAGAAGAGTACTGTGAAAGGACGGCACCTATACCTACTGAGGAAGCATCGACTTCCAAGAAGAATAGTTTTGAGAAATTCGGTTGTTGGAGTACCGGAGCAAACATAAAGGCTTATTTCAACCGGGCAAATGCTACTACAGCTTTGGAAGACCAGAGACTTGATTCAGACCCCTCTTTGGTTAGGGCAGTAATGGGTGCAACGATGGTAGAAAATCCCTTAATGAATTTCCGGTAGTAATTTGCAAAGCCCAGGAATCTTTGTACCGCTTTTAAGGAGAGAGGCTGAGTCCAGTCCCGAATGGCAGTGAGTTTTTCCGGATCCATGAGAAGCTCCGTACCCGAGATGACATAACCGAGGAACGGAATTGAAGGGACCTCAAAGATACATTTGGAAATCTTGCCGTAGAGACGATTCCTTCGTAAGCGAAGAAGTACTTCTTTGACCTGTACTCCGTGCTCTGCAAGATTCTTAGAAAATATCAGAATATCATCCAAATACACCACTACGCTTTGGTATAACATATCTCGGAAGATTTCATTTACAAATCCCTGAAAAACGGCAGGGGCATTGCTGAGGCCAAACGGCATTACCAGATATTCGTAATGCCCATCCCTGGTATTGAAGGCCGTCTTCCATTCGTCCCCCTGTCGGATACGTATCAGATTATTGGCTCCTCTTAAGTCAAGCTTAGTGAAGACGTGGGCTCCTTGAACCCTATTAAATAGCTCTGTGATTAGCGGCAAAGGGTATTTGTTCTTAACGGTGATATCGTTTAAGCCACGATAATCAATACATGGCCTTAACCCCCCGTCCTTCTTCTTCACGAAAAAGAATCCTGCTCCAGCCGGGGAGGTAGAGGGGCGAATGAATCCTTTCAGTAGATTAGATTTGATATAGTCCGACATAGCTTGGGTCTCGGGTAATGACAAGGGATATGTGCGTCCCCGGGGTGGCATTTTCCCTGGGATAAGCTCAATGGGACAGTCCCAGGGTCTATGGGGTGGTAACTGATTGGCCGCCTGTTCCGAGAACACATCTGTGAACTACCGATAGACCTCCAGAATAAGCTCCTCATCCGACTTGGAAGATACACGGAGCGGGTAGACAGGAGTGAGACAACTAGAGTGACAAAACGAACTCCAGGACAATATTTGTGACGACTTCCAGTCGACGTGAGGGTTGTGAATTTTAAGCCAAGGTAGACCAAGAACAAGATCGTGAGGCGGCTCCGGAATTACTAGAAACTCCAAATGTTCTTGATGCAGAGCTCCGACCTGCAGCTTGATTGGCTCTGTGCGACTTGTAATAAGACCATTAGATATTTTGGTACCATTGATGGCAGTCAACGTAATAGGTCGTTTGACAGACTGTAACTGTAAACCCAGACTCTGAACACAAGAAAGAGAAACAAATTCCCTGCAGCCCCAGAGTCCAGCAGGGCTTTAACAGGTTTGGCTATAGACTCCGAAAACAGAGACACGGAGAGTAAACAATCCACTGTCGGAGAAGATTTAGATGTAACCCCTAACTTGACTCCTCCGGAACAAGCTAGGCCTGCCCGTTTCCCGGACGGGACTTGCAGAACTTGATAAAGTGATCCGCGGCTCCACAGTAGAGGCAGAGTTTACCCTCACGACGGCACTGTCGTTCCTCCGGGGACAGCCGGGATTTGCATGGGTTCAACCGGACTCGGGGTAACTGTTTGCTTAGGTGGGAGAAGCCGGAATCTGGATCGATCTGACCGACTACGTTCGCCACCTCGTTCCTGGATGCGAAGATCCACCTTGACACAGAGTGAGATCAACTCTTCTAAAGGATCCGGCAGATCCCTAGTGATCAGCTCATCCTTCAGACGGTCAGAGAGCCCGTTCCAGAAAGCGGCCCTGAGAGCATCATTATTCCAGCGTAGTTCTGAGGCAATGGTCTGAAAGTAGAACACATACTGTCCCACAGTACGGGAGCCTTGACGGACTCGGAGCAGGTCCGAGGAAGCAGCGGTCGTTCTGCCGGGCTCATCAAAAATCCTTCGGAATGACGCAATGAAATTAGTGTAACTGGAAACCAATGGGTCAGATCGTTCCCACAACGGAGACACCCAATCCAACGCTGAACCTTCAAGCAAGGAAATAATGTATGCCACTTTGGACCGATCCGTGGGGAAATTGTGTGAGAGAAGTTCAAAATGCACCTCGCATTGGTTGAGAAAACCACGGCAATTCTTTGGATTCCCATTATAGCGAGAGGGAGTGGGTAGCTGAAGGCGTGACCTGGTTCCAGACGAGGATTGAACATTACTGGAGATGACTACTGGAGCGAGTACTGGAGCAGAAGCCGGAACTACTAAAGCCAGGGAGGCCTGAATGTGATCCAGCCGGCCGGATAATTCCTGGAGATACTGCATCACCAGGCTCTGTGCCGCCTCCTGACTCTGAACTCGGAAGCCAAGTTTTGGATGGCGCTTGACTCTGGGTTCCAATCCCCCGGGTCCATGTGGCCTGAGTATACTGTCACTGACCTGGGTTGGGAATGTTGAGAACCCGGGGGTTCTTCAGATGATTGGGAAGAGGAACCACAGCTGGGCCGGAGCAGGGATGGCTGGATATAAGTTTTCCTCATGCAGAACTTAGCCGTTGTAGCCAACGTGTGATGCTAAAGAATTAGTTGTGGCCAAGGCCTGGGGGCGATGCTGAAGTGCACAAAAGAATGAAGAACTTGTGAGCGAAGTTGAATAAAGGAATGAAGATTTGAGAACGATGTTGAAGCACCCAGAAGAATGAAGAACTTGTGAGCGATGCTGAAGAAATGAATGAAGATTTGAGAACAATGTTGAAGCACACAGAAGAAAGATGAACTTGTGAGTGATGCTGAAGAAATAAATGAGGATTTAATATTCAGTGTAACTCTGGAAGTATGGGAGGCGTTCCACTTACGGATACCCTGTAATACTGGAAGCACAGGAGGTGTCCCTCTGAGAGATACACTGTAACACTGGTAACGCAGAGAATGTCCCACTGAGTGATACACTGTAACGCTGGTAGCACAGGGAATGTTCCACTGAGTGATACACTGTAACGCTGGTAGCACAGGGAATGTTCCACTGAGTGATACACTGTAACGCTGGTAGCACAGGGAATGTTCCACTGAGAGATACACTGTAACGCTGGTAGCACAGGGAATGTTCCACTGAGTGATACACTGTAACGCTGGTAGCACAGGGAATGTCCCACTGAGTGATACACTGTAACGCTGGTAGCACAGGGAATGTTCCACTGAAAGATACTCTGTAACGCTGGTAGCACAGGGAATGTCCCACTGAGTGATACACTGTAACGCTGGTAGCACAGGGAATGTCCCACTGAGTGATACACTGTAACGCTGGTAGCACAGGGAATGTCCCACTGAAAGATACTCGGTAACGCTGGTAGCACAGGGAATGTTCCACTGAGTGATACACTGTAATGCTGGTAGCACAGGGAATGTCTCACTGAGTGATACACTGTAACGCTGGTAGCACAGGGAATGTTCCACTGAGTGACACACTGTAACGCTGGTAGCACAGGGAATGTTCCACTGAGTGATACACTGTAACGCTGGTAGCACAGGGAATGTTCCACTGAGTGATACACTGTAACGCTGGTAGCACAGGGAATGTTCCACTGAAAGATACTCTGTAACGCTGGTAGCACAGGGAATGTCCCACTGAGTGATACACTGTAACGCTGGTAGCACAGGGAATGTCCCACTGAGTGATACACTGTAACGCTGGTAGCACAGGGAATGTCCCACTGAAAGATACTCTGTAACGCTGGTAGCACAGGGAATGTCCCACTGAGAGATACTCTGTAACGCTGGTAGCACAGGGAATGTTCCACTGAGTGATACACTGTAACGCTGGTAGCACAGGGAATGTCCCACTGAGTGATACACTGTAACGCTGGTAGCACAGGGAATGTCCCACTGAGTGATACACTGTAACGCTGGTAGCACAGGGAATGTCCCACTGAGTGATACACTGTAACGCTGGTAGCACAAGGAATGTCCCACTGAGTGATACTCTGTAACGCTGGTAGCACAGGGAATGTCCCACTGAGTGATACACTGTAACGCTGGTAGCACAGGGAATGTCCCACTGAGTGATACACTGTAACGCTGGTAGCACAAGGAATGTCCCACTGAAAGATACTCGGTAACGCTGGTAGCACAGGGAATGTTCCACTGAGTGATACACTGTAACGCTGGTAGCACAGGGAATGTCCCACTGAGTGATACACTGTAACGCTGGTAGCACAGGGAATGTCCCACTGAGTGATACACTGTAACGCTGGTAGCACAGGGAATGTTCCACTGAGTGATACTCTGTAACGCTGGTAGCACAGGGAATGTTCCACTGAGTGATACACTGTAACGCTGGTAGCACAGGGAATGTTCCACTGAGTGATACACTGTAACGCTGGTAGCACAGGGAATGTCCCACTGAGTGATACACTGTAACGCTGGTAGCACAGGGAATGTTCCACTGAGTGATACACTGTAACGCTGGTAGCACAGGGAATGTCCCACTGAGTGATACACTGTAACGCTGGTAGCACAGGGAATGTCCCACTGAGTGATACACTGTAATGCTGGTAGCACAGGGAATGTCCCACTGAGTGATACACTGTAACGCTGGTAGCACAGGGAATGTTCCACTGAGTGATACACTGTAACGCTGGTAGCACAGGGAATGTCCCACTGAGTGATACACTGTAACGCTGGTAGCACAGGGAATGTTCCACTGAAAGATACTCTGTAACGCTGGTAGCACAGGGAATGTCCCACTGAGTGATACACTGTAACGCTGGTAGCACAGGGAATGTCCCACTGAGTGATACACTGTAACGCTGGTAGCACAGGGAATGTCCCACTGAAAGATACTCGGTAACGCTGGTAGCACAGGGAATGTTCCACTGAGTGATACACTGTAATGCTGGTAGCACAGGGAATGTCTCACTGAGTGATACACTGTAACGCTGGTAGCACAGGGAATGTTCCACTGAGTGACACACTGTAACGCTGGTAGCACAGGGAATGTTCCACTGAGTGATACACTGTAACGCTGGTAGCACAGGGAATGTTCCACTGAGTGATACACTGTAACGCTGGTAGCACAGGGAATGTTCCACTGAAAGATACTCTGTAACGCTGGTAGCACAGGGAATGTCCCACTGAGTGATACACTGTAACGCTGGTAGCACAGGGAATGTTCCACTGAAAGATACTCTGTAACGCTGGTAGCACAGGGAATGTCCCACTGAGAGATACTCTGTAACGCTGGTAGCACAGGGAATGTTCCACTGAGTGATACACTGTAACGCTGGTAGCACAGGGAATGTCCCACTGAGTGATACACTGTAACGCTGGTAGCACAGGGAATGTCCCACTGAGTGATACACTGTAACGCTGGTAGCACAGGGAATGTCCCACTGAGTGATACACTGTAACGCTGGTAGCACAGGGAATGTCCCACTGAGTGATACACTGTAACGCTGGTAGCACAAGGAATGTCCCACTGAAAGATACTCTGTAACGCTGGTAGCACAGGGAATGTCCCACTGAGAGATACTCTGTAACGCTGGTAGCACAGGGAATGTTCCACTGAGTGATACACTGTAACGCTGGTAGCACAGGGAATGTCCCACTGAGTGATACACTGTAACGCTGGTAGCACAGGGAATGTCCCACTGAGTGATACACTGTAACGCTGGTAGCACAAGGAATGTCCCACTGAAAGATACTCGGTAACGCTGGTAGCACAGGGAATGTTCCACTGAGTGATACTCTGTAACGCTGGTAGCACAAGGAATGTCCCACTGAGTGATACACTGTAACGCTGGTAGCACAGGGAATGTTCCACTGAGTGATACTCTGTAACGCTGGTAGCACAAGGAATGTCCCACTGAGTGATACACTGTAACGCTGGTAGCACAGGGAATGTTCCACTGAGTGATACACTGTAACGCTGGTAGCACAGGGAATGTCCCACTGAGTGATACACTGTAACGCTGGTAGCACAGGGAATGTTCCACTGAGTGATACACTGTAACGCTGGTAGCACAGGGAATGTCCCACTGAGTGATACACTGTAACGCTGGTAGCACAGGGAATGTCCCACTGAGTGATACACTGTAACGCTGGTAGCACAGGGAATGTTCCACTGAGTGATACACTGTAACGCTGGTAGCACAGGGAATGTTCCACTGAGTGATACACTGTAACGCTGGTAGCACAGGGAATGTCCCACTGAGTGATACACTGTAACGCTGGTAGCACAGTGAATGTTCCACTGAAAGATACTCTGTAACGCTGGTAGCACAGGGAATGTCCCACTGAGTGATACACTGTAACGCTGGTAGCACAGTGATTGTTCCACTGAGTGATACACTGTAACGCTGGTAGCACAGTGATTGTTCCACTGAGTGATACACTGTAACGCAGGTAGCACAGGGAATGTCCCACTGAGTGATACACTGTAACGCTGGTAGCACAGGGAATGTCCCACTGAGTGATACACTGTAACGCTGGTAGCACAGGGAATGTCCCACTGAGTGATACTCTGTAACTCTGGTAGCACAGGGAATGTCCCACTGAGTGATACACTGTAACGCTGGTAGCACAGGGAATGTCCCACTGAGTGATACACTGTAACGCTGGTAGCACAGGGAATGTCCCACTGAGTGATACACTGTAACGCTGGTAGCAGTGGCGGTTCTTGCCACGGGCAAGCGGTACTTTTGCCCGGGGCGCCGCCTTCTGGAGGGCGCTGCACCAGGGCAAGATCCGCCACTGTGTCCCCCGCAGTGCCCTGCTGTGCCCCCCCGCTTTGAAGGGAACTAGACGCGTAGCGTCTAGTTTCCCTTCGTCTAGAGGACCTTTGCTGTGCGATGCACGATGACGTCATCGCGCACCGCACAGCATAGTGGCACAGACACTAGGGGTCATAATTGACCTCTAGTGTCTATGCTGTTCTATGGGAGAGACGTAATAACGTCTCTCCCATAGATTGAAGAGAAGAGAGGAGAGGAGAGGAGAGGAGAAGAGCGGCGCCGCCGGCGGAGGGGGTCTGGATCAGGAACGGGGATGGTAAGTATACTTTTTATTTATTTTTATTTTTTCTTTCAGCGCGTTGACCACGCCCCGAATTGAAGCCACGCCCCCATATTTTGCCCGGGGCGCCACAAATCTTACAACCGGCCCTGGCTGGTAGCACAGGGAATGTTCCACTGAGTGATACACTGTAACGCTGGTAGCACAAGGAATGTCCCACTGAGTGATACACTGTAACGCTGGTAGCACAGGGAATGTCCCACTGAGTGATACACTGTAACGCTGGTAGCACGGTGATTGTTCCACTGAGTGATACACTGTAATGCTGGTAGCACAGGGAATGTCCCACTGAGTGATACACTGTAACGCTGGTAGCACAGGGAATGTCCCACTGAGTGATACACTGTAACGCTGGTAGCACAGTGATTGTTCCACTGAGTGATACACTGTAATGCTGGTAGCACAGGGAATGTCCCACTGAGTGATACACTGTAACGCTGGTAGCACAGGGAATGTCCCACTGAGTGATACACTGTAACGCTGGTAGCACAGAGAATGTTCCACTGAGTGATACACTGTAACGCTGGTAGCACAGGGAATGTCCCACTGAGTGATACACTGTAACGCTGGTAGCACAGGGAATGTCCCACTGAGTGATACATTGTAACGCTGGTAGCACAGGGAATGTCCCACTGAGTGATACACTGTAACGCTGGTAGCACAGGGAATGTCCCACTGAGTGATACACTGTAACGCAGGTAGCACAGGGAATGTCCCACTGAGTGATACACTGTAACGCTGGTAGCACAGGGAATGTTCCACTGAGAGATACACTGTAACGCTGGTAACGCAGAGAATGTCCCACTGAGTGATACACTGTAACGCTGGTAGCACAAGGAATGTTCCACTGAGTGATACACTGTAACGCTGGTAGCACAAGGAATGTTCCACTGAGTGATACACTGTAACGCTGGTAGCACAGGGAATGTCCCACTGAGTGATACTCTGTAACGCTGGTAGCACAGGGAATGTTCCACTGAGAGATACACTGTAACGCTGGTAACGCAGAGAATGTCCCACTGAGTGATACACTGTAACGCTGGTAGCACAGGGAATGTTCCACTGAGTGACACACTGTAACGCTGGTAGCACAGGGAATGTCCCACTGAAAGATACACTGTAACGCTGGTAGCACAGGGAATGTTCCACTGAGTGATACACTGTAACGCTGGTAGCACAGGGAATGTTCCACTGAGTGATACACTGTAACGCTGGTAGCACAGGGAATGTTCCACTGAGTGATACACTGTAACGCTGGTAGCACAGGGAATGTCCCACTGAGAGATACTCTGTAACGCTGGTAGCACAGGGAATGTTCCACTGAGTGATACACTGTAACGCTGGTAGCACAGGGAATGTTCCACTGAAAGATACTCTGTAACGCTGGAACACAGGAGACGTTCAGCTTGAGAACACGCTGAACGCTGCTAGCACTGGTGATCATTGGAAAGACGATACTCAGGCGCCGGGGCTCTGTACGGTGTCTGCCTTTTAACTTCCCGCCCTCTCCCGATTGGCGGAAGGGGCCGATGACGTCACCCGCTCACCACGCTTTTGTGGATGCCGGGCGTAATGGCGGCGCCCACACCCCGGGAACCCGCCGGAGGCAGCGCCAGCAAGACGCGACGACCCGGAGCCCACCGGGGGCGACGACCGCCGGGAGACCCAGCGCACTTGGAGCGGTAAGCTCGGCAGCCGCAGCGCCGTGAGTGTGACACATATACATACATACATACACACAAACTTCATATACAGTATATACTGTATATTTATACATACTGTACCACCAGGTGCTGGGAGGCGGCAGCAGACGGGCAGCACTGTGAGGACGGAGGGAGCTGCTGTGGCTGAGCATGTGGACATTTTGTACGCAGAGAGATACATAGCTTTCTGGTGCTGCAGCAGCTCTACGGTCGCAATTGCGATCACGGCTTTTACTGCTGTCTCCGTCTCAAAAAGTACAAATGTGGCTCATTGCGGGAAGGGGGGGGGGTTTCGAGGTACTCGGTACCTCCCCTGCGTGCGCCACTGAAAGGGGGGGGGACATGTTTACATGCCTGCCCCCCCTTTGAATACATGTTGGCCTGGTGCCCCTCCGCCTTATTTAGCTCCAGTGCCATTTCTCTGCACCTTCGCCCCTGCTATATGAAAGATTACATATCTCTGTCAGTGTGCATTACATCACTGTCAGGCGCGGCCTCTAGACATACCTCCCAACATCCGGACCCTTAAACGTGATGCTCCCTCACGCGGCTAAACTGTGCACGTCTGACAAGGGGGTGTGACCTATGGACAAGTGGGTGCGGTTTCACTGGAATGCCGCGATTGCGAGCAACTCCTCCCATTTTCGTCAATGAGGGGGCATGCTCAGTGCTCTGTAAACTGCTGGCATGCCCCCGGTCCCTCTGTCTCCTGTGACTAGTCACCGCTGGTCTGCTAAGCAGGGCAGCGAGTGACAGGAGCCTCAGAACGGCACCCCCCTACTGTGGGACACTGCAGCACGCAGGTGGGACAGCAAGACAGTCCCCAAAATACGTGACTGTCCCACGTAAATCGGTACAGTTGGGAGGTATGTATTACGTGTCATTAGACCTGTTGTATGGCCTTATTACTACTACACATGCAGCATAAGGACACATTATTGCATTTGATGGTGTGCCATGGTCTGTATCACCAGTTCTCAAACTCTGTCCTCGGGACCCCACGCAGGTCATGTTTTCCAGGTCACCTGTGGATTAAAATGTGAGAGCTGATCATACACAGTGCACTTGCTAGGTGACCTGGAAAACATGACCTGTGTGGGGTCCCGAGGACAGAGTCTGAGAACAAGTGGTCTATAGTATATTTGATTTCTCTTTTCAGTACCCGGCTATGTGAGGTATTACATATGACACTGTGTATCGCGAGGGGATGGGTCATTAGGTCAACCACACTTAGGTCGACAACTATAGGTTGACATGCAGTAGGTCGACATGGTCAATATATCGACATGTACTAGGTCAGGGGTGGCCAACCAGTCAGAGACAAAGAGCCAGAAAAGATCCGTAGTAAAGGGCAAGAGCCACTACCATGTGCAAAAATGGGGGCGTGGCCTAGTTATCACAAAGCCACACCCCATTTTTGTGCGCGCACCTTTCAGTATGACATTTGTAGGAGTATGACCTTGTGTCATAACCCCATTTTTAGTTATGTTGTACAGTGCCACATACATATAATGCCCCAGTACAGTGCCGCATACATATAATGCCCCAGTACAGTGCCGCATACATATAATGCCCCAGTACAGTGCCACATACATATAATGCCCCAGTACTGTGCCACATACACATAAAACACCAAAAAATGGGTGCCTCCACAGTGCCAGCTACATATACGCCCCCACAGTGCCAGATACACATATGTCCACACAGTGCCAAATACATATATGCCCCCACAGTGCCAGATACATATATGTCCCCACAGTGCCAGATACACATGCCCCCACAGTGCCAGCTATGCCCCCAGTGCCAGATACACATATCACAGCAGTGCCAGCTATGCCTCCAGTGCCAGATACGCATGCCCCCACAGTGCCAGATATGCCCCCAGTGCAGATACACATGTCCTTACAGTGCCAGATATGCCCCCAGTGCAGATACACATGTCCTTACAGTGCCAGATATGCCCCCAGTGCAGATACATAGTAACATAGTATCTGAGGTTGAAAAAAGACAATTGTCCATCGAGTTCAACCTATTTGTGGTGTCCTCTGCATGATGATTTGACTAAATAGTAACTATAATGCATGACTATGCACCATACCCCTGGATATCCTTATCCAATAGGAATTTATCTAACCCATTCTTAAAGGTGTTGACAGATTCCGCCATCACAACTCCCTCGGGCAGGGAATTCCAAACACGTATTGTCCTTACCGTGAAAAAGCCTTTACGCCGTATTGTGCGGAATCTCCTCTCCTCTAACCTGAGCGAGTGTCCACGAGTCCTCTGTGTTGATCTAACCAAAAACAGGTCCCGCGCAAGCTCTGAGTATTGTCCCCTTATATATTTGTAGATGTTGATCATATCCCCTCTTAGTCTCCGCTTTTCCAATGTAAACATGCCTAGTCTTTCAAGCCTTTCCTTGTATTCCATCGTCTCCATGCCCTTAATTAGTTTGGTCGCCCTCCTTTGTACCTTTTCAAGCTCCAGGATATCCTTTTTGTAGTACGGTGCCCAGAACTGTACACAGTATTCAAGGTGTGGCCTCACTAGTGATTTATATAATGGGAGTATAATACTCTCGTCCCTAGCATCAATACCCCGTTTTATGCATGCTAATATCTTATTAGCCTTCTTTGCTGCAGTCCTACTTTGGGTACTACTGCTTAGCTTGCTATCTATGAGGACACCTAAGTCCTTTTCCAGTACAGAATCCCCTAGTTTTACCCCATTTAGTAGGTAGGTGTAATTTTTGTTCTTGTTACCACAGTGCATTACCTTACACTTGTCTGTGTTGAAGCGCATTCTCCATTTGGCTGCCCATGCTTCTAATTTAACTAAGTCGTTCTGAAGAGACTCGGCATCCTCCTCTGTATTTATAGCCTTACACAATTTGGTATCATCTGCAAAAATTGTCCTTCCAGTGCCAGATATGCCCCCAGTGCAGATACACATGTCCCCACAGTGCCAGCTATGCCTCCAGTGCCAGATACACATGTCCTTACCGTGCCAGATATGCCCCCAGCGCCAGCTACACATGTCCTTACAGTGCCAGATATGCCCCCAGTGCCAGCTACACATGTCCTTACAGTGCCAGATATGCCCCTAGTGCCAGCTACACATGTCCTTACAGTGCCAGATATGCCCCCAGTGCCAGCTACACATGTCCTTACAGTGCCAGATATGCCCCCAGTGCCAGCTACACGTCCTTACAGTGCCAGATATGCCCCCACTACCAGCTACACGTCCTTACAGTGCCAGATATGCCCCCAGTGCCAGCTACACGTCCTTACAGTGCCAGATATGCCCCCAGTGCCAGCTACACATCCTTACAGTGCCAGATATGCCCCCAGTGCCAGCTACACATGTCCTTACAGTGCCAGATATGCCCCCAGTGCCAGCTACACATGTCCTTACAGTGCCAGATATGCCCCCAGTGCCAGCTACACGTCCTTACAGTGCCAGATATGCCCCCAGTGCCAGCTACACGTCCTTACAGTGCCAGATATGCCCCCACTACCAGCTACACGTCCTTACAGTGCCAGATATGCCCCAGTGCCAGCTACACATGTCCTTACAGTGCCAGATATGCCCCCAGTGCCAGCTACACGTCCTTACAGTGCCAGATATGCCCCCAGTGCCAGCTACACGTCCTTACAGTGCCAGATATGCCCCCACTACCAGCTACACGTCCTTACAGTGCCAGATATGCCCCCACTACCAGTTACACGTCCTTACAGTGCCAGATATGCCCCCACTACCAGCTACACATCCTTACAGTGCCAGATATGCCTCCAGTGCAGATACACATGTCCTTCCAGTGCCAGATATGCCCCCAGTGCAGATACACATGTCCTTACAGTGCCAGATATGCCCCCAGTGCCAGATACACATGTCCTTACAGTGCCAGATATGCCCCCAGTGCAGATACACATGTCCTAACAGTGCCAGATATGCCCCCAGTGCAGATACACGTCCTTACAGTGCCAGATATGCCCCCAGTGCAGATACACATGTCCTTACAGTGCCAGATATGCCCCCAGTGCCAGATACACATGTCCTTACAGTGCCAGATATGCCCCCAGTGCAGATACACATGTCCCCACAGTGTCAGATATGCCCCCAGTGCAGATACACATGTACTTACAGTGCCAGATATGCCCCCAGTGCAGATACAAATGCCCCCACAGTGTCAGATATGCCCCCAGTGCAGATACACATGTACTACAGTGCCAGATATGCCTCCAGTGCAGATACACATGTACTTACAGTGCCAGATATGCCCCCAGTGCAGATACACATCTACTTACAGTGCCAGATATGCCCCCAGTGCAGATACACATGTACTTACAGTGCCAGATATGCCCCCAGTGCAGATACACATGTACTTACAGTGCCAGATATGCCCCCAGTGCAGATACACATGTACTTACAGTGCCAGATATGCCCCCAGTGTGGATACACATGTTCCCACAGTGCCCCCCCCCCCCCAAAGTGCTGCTCACCATGCTGCTTATATACACATGTCTCCAAAGTGTGACCCCCCCCCAAAGTGCTGCTCACCGTGCTGCTGCTGTGTGGGGAGGGGAGGAGAGCACAGCGCGCGCCTCTCCTGTACCTCTGACTCCGGCAGCGGTGTCTATCTTCAATTCGACGCCGGCCCGTAAGCCAATCAGAGATCGCGGTCCAGCAGCCAATCAGGAGCTTTAGCTGCCGTACCGCGAGCTCTGATTGGATCATGGGCCAGCACCGAATTGAAGATAGACACCTACGCAGGAGTCAGAAGGGCAGGAGAAGCGCGCGCTGTGCTCTCCTCCCCTCTCCTCACACGCCGGAGAGACCTTAGAAGTTGCTGGGTGTCGGGCAGAGGTGGCCGGGAGCGGATCGAGCCGCATGCGTAGGATGAAAGAGCCGCATGCGGCTCGAGAACCGCGGGTTGGCCACCGCTGTACTAGGTCAACATGGAAAAAGGTCGACATTAGTTTTTTACTGTTTTTGGTGCCGTTTTCTTCGTAAGGTGACAGGGAACCCCAATTAGTGCACCGTGTCCCCTCGCATGGCTCGCTTCACTTGCCATGCTTTGGGCAAGGTGCCTCACTCCGCTGCCGCTGTTACCGTTCCCACTTGTAGTCCACGTGGATCGTAAAGTATGAAAAAGTTAAAAAAATTAAAAAAGGTCAGGTGCATGTGGCATGAGGAGTGTCTTGGGGCACGGCCAGTGACAGTTGGTGGGGAGCAGCAGTGACCGGGCCGGTGCAGCGCCTCAGGAGACCAGGACTCGGGGGTCACCGCCGGTGGGTGACAGGCGGAAGAGTCAGTGTTGTCTGCTGCTGGCACAGGAGGCTACCGCCTTCTAGCCACACTGACTGGGTATTTCGGGTGCCCACCATGTTCCGGAGACAAATTTCACTACTGGGCATGCACGGCGGCCATTTTTTCTGT
Source organism: Pseudophryne corroboree (assembly GCF_028390025.1). Taxonomy (NCBI): domain Eukaryota; kingdom Metazoa; phylum Chordata; class Amphibia; order Anura; family Myobatrachidae; genus Pseudophryne; species Pseudophryne corroboree. The sequence continues at coordinate 35,969,109 of NC_086448.1, forward strand.
GATTTTTGCAGCGGAGCCGGTGTGCACAGCACACATTGCACCCATTATAGAAATGTCTCCTTACCCTTTGTGTGAATAGTGACAATTGGGGTTTATTCATGAGGCAGTGAAAAGTGTGGGGAAGTGAGTCTGTGGAGAAGCTGCCCATGGCAACCAATCAGCTGCTCCGTACAATTGTATAGTATGCAAATTATAAATGTACTTCAATGCTGATTGGTTGCCATGGGCAACTTCTCCACTGGTTCACCTCTCCACTCTTTTCACTGCTTCATGAATAGACCCCAGGGACCTGTACATAGCCACCAGGGCCGTGAGATAACAGCTAGTTGTAGCAAGTTTCATGGAAGGGCTCAGTCAGATTGCACAAGACTTGAAGTAAAGCGGGAGGATTATATTAGTGAACTCCAAGGAACTGGTTCTGTAAAGACTTTGATTGTGCCGCTGCCAAGAACCACCTGAAATGTACTGAATATTTATTAATATTAAGACATGATTTATAATCACCACCATTCATGTAAATGTAATACCGCTATAAAGTGGGTTCGTACCTGAAGCTCTGTCGTTTTCGTGGTCGGCTGTATCCACTCTTCTACGATGTCGAGGCCAGCGACTAGTCTTCTCATCACCTGTGAGGCTGGGGCAGAAGGACCAGGAGAACCCCGGAAGGACAACCCAGACACAATATACTCAAGAACCACTATACATGGAGGAGGTGACAACCATTTACTGTATTGCACTGAAAATATCAGTCACCGCTATAACTCGATTCTCATTTGGAGTAATTGAATATGTTGAACATCATCACAATACCCTGCTTCTTTCCCTGTCTATAACAGTGTTCACAGTTTAGATATCTCAAAAGTATAACTATGACTGGATCAAACCATCAAATATTTCACATGCAAGAACAATCATTTGGAGGGTAACGTTATCTTAGGGTAAGGAATGTCCTGGCAGTAGTGTGGGAGCACTTCCTAAACTGTCCACAAAATGGCGCTGCACTTCATACACTGGCATTCAGTTCCTGCGCCTTAGTTGGCAGTTAGGGTAAATGTCTCCTTTTAAGCAATCACTTTCACGTTAATAGTGAACTCTTTAAAAGACGTCAGTGGACGTGAGGTAAGTATTCGTAGGGAGGCGTACAACTGGATTATATGTAGGATAACACAGCAACAACAAATAAAGGCGTTGGTGGGTATTTATATCCACGGGAAGGTAAGTCACTTAGGCTCCGGTAATAACAACTGGTAAAGTCACAGAACAGTTCTGGTTGGCAGGGACCAAAACAGGGATTTGAACTTCTTATCTTTCTCTATCGTCCTAGTGGATGCTGGGGTTCCTGAAAGGACCATGGGGAATAGCGGCTCCGCAGGAGACAGGGCACAAAAAGTAAAGCTTTTCCAGATCAGGTGGTGTGCACTGGCTCCTCCCCCTATGACCCTCCTCCAGACTCCAGTTAGATTTTTGTGCCCGGCCGAGAAGGGTGCAATTCTAGGTGGCTCTCATAAAGAGCTGCTTAGAGAAAGTTTAGCTTAGATTTTTTATTTTACAGTGATTCCTGCTGGCAACAGGATCACTGCAACGAGGGACAGAGGGGAGAAGAAGTGAACTCACCTGCGTGCAGGATGGATTGGCTTCTTGGCTACTGGACATCAGCTCCAGAGGGACGATCACAGGTACAGCCTGGATGGTCACCGGAGCCGCGCCGCCGGCCCCCTTGCAGATGCTGAAGTAAGAAGAGGTCCAGAATCGGCGGCTGAAGACTCCTGCAGTCTTCTAAAGGTAGCGCACAGCACTGCAGCTGTGCGCCATTTTCCTCTCAGCACACTTCACACGCAGTCACTGAGGGTGCAGGGCGCTGGGGGGGGGGCGCCCTGGGAGGCAAATGAAAACCTACTAAAAGGCTAAAAATACCTCACATATAGCCCCCAGAGGCTATATGGAGATATTTAACCCCTGCCTGGATTCACAAAATAGCGGGAGACGAGCCCGCCGAAAAAGGGGCGGGGCCTATCTCCTCAGCACACGGCGCCATTTCCTCTCACAGCTCCGCTGGTCAGGACGGCTCCCAGGTCTCTCCCCTGCACTGCACTACAGAAACAGGGTAAAACAGAGAGGGGGGGCAAATTTAATGGCAATATTTTGATATATATATAAAGCAGCTATAAGGGAGCACTTATTATAAGGCTATCCCTGTCATATATAGCGCTTTTTTGGTGTGTGCTGGCAGACTCTCCCTCTGTCTCCCCAAAGGGCTAGTGGGTCCTGTCTTCGTGTAGAGCATTCCCTGTGTGTCTGCTGTGTGTCGGTACGTGTGTGTCGACATGTATGAGGACGATATTGGTGTGGAGGCGGAGCAATTGCCAAATATGGGGATGTCACCTCCTAGGGGGTCGACACCAGAATGGATGCCTTTATTTGTGGAATTACGGGATAGCGTCAACTCGCTTAAGCAGTCATTTGACGACATGAGGCGGCCGGACAATCAATTAGTGCCTGTCCAGGCGCCTCAAACACCGTCAGGGGCTGTGAAACGCCCTTTGCCTCAGTCGGTCGACACAGACCCAGACACAGGCACTGATTCCAGTGGTGACGGTGACGAATCAACCGTATTTTCCAGTAGGGCCACACGTTATATGATTTTGGCAATGAAGGAGGCGTTACATTTAGCTGATACTACAGGTACCACTAAACAGGGTATTATGTGGGGTGTGAAAAAACTACCTATAGTTTTTCCTGAATCAGAAGAATTAAATGACGTGTGTGATGAAGCGTGGGTTGCCCCTGATAAAAAGCTGATAATTTCAAAGAAATTATTGGCATTATACCCTTTCCCGCCAGAGGTTAGGGAGCGCTGGGAAACACCTCCTAGGGTGGACAAGGCGCTAACACGCTTATCTAAACAAGTGGCGTTACCCTCTCCTGAGACGGCCGCACTTAAAGATCCATCAGATAGGAGGATGGAAAATATCCAAAAAAGTATATACACACATGCAGGTGTTATACTACGACCAGCTATAGCGACTGCCTGGATGTGCAGTGCTGGGGTAGTTTGGTCAGAGTCCCTGATTGAAAATATTGATACCCTGGACAGGGACAATATTTTACTGTCGTTAGAACAAATAAAGGATGCATTTCTTTATATGCGTGATGCACAGAGGGATATCTGCACACTGGCATCACGGGTAAGTGCTATGTCCATTTCGGCCAGAAGAGCTTTATGGACGCGACAGTGGACAGGCGATGCGGATTCAAAACGGCATATGGAAGTTTTGCCGTATAAAGGGGAGGAGTTATTTGGAGTCGGTCTATCAGATTTGGTGGCCACGGCTACAGCCGGGAAATCCACCTTTCTACCTCAAGTCACTCCCCAACAGAAAAAGGCACCGACTTTTCAACCGCAGCCCTTTCGTTCCTTTAAAAATAAGAGAGCAAAGGGCTATTCATATCTGCCACGAGGCAGAGGTCGAGGGAAGAGACAGCAACAGGCAGCTCCTTCCCAGGAACAGAAGCCCTCCCCGGCTTCTACAAAAGCCTCAGCATGACGCTGGGGCTTCTCAAGCGGACTCGGGGACGGTGGGCGGTCGTCTCAAAAATTACAGCGCGCAGTGGGCTCACTCGCAGGTAGATCCCTGGATCCTGCAGATAATATCTCAGGGGTACAGGTTGGAATTAGAGACAGATCCACCTCGCCGTTTCCTGAAGTCTGCTTTACCAACGTCCCCCTCCGAAAGGGAGACGGTTTTGGAAGCCATTCACAAGCTGTACTCTCAGCAGGTGATAGTCAAGGTACCTCTTCTACAACAAGGGAAGGGGTATTATTCCACTCTATTTGTGGTACCGAAGCCGGATGGCTCGGTAAGGCCTATTCTAAATCTGAAGTCCTTGAACCTGTACATAAAGAAGTTCAAGTTCAAGATGGAGTCACTCAGAGCAGTGATAGCGAACCTGGAAGAAGGGGACTTTATGGTATCCTTGGACATCAAGGATGCGTATCTCCACGTTCCAATTTACCCCTCACACCAGGGGTACCTCAGGTTCGTTGTACAAAACTGTCACTATCAGTTTCAGACGCTGCCGTTTGGTTTGTCCACGGCACCTCGGGTCTTTACAAAGGTAATGGCCGAGATGATGATTCTTCTTCGAAGAAAAGGCGTATTAATTATCCCATACTTGGACGATCTCCTAATAAGGGCAAGGTCCAGAGAACAGCTAGAGATGGATTAGCACTATCTCAAGAGGTGCTAAAGCAGCACGGATGGATTCTGAATATTCCAAAATCCCAATTAATGCCGACAACTCGTCTGCTGTTCCTAGGGATGATTCTGGACACGGTTCAGAAAAAGGTTTTTCTTCCCGAGGAAAAAGCCAAGGAGTTATCCGACCTGGTCAGGAACCTCCTAAAACCAGGAAAGGTGTCTGTACATCAATGCACAAGTGTCCTGGGAAAAATGGTGGCTTCTTACGAAGCAATTCCATTCGGCAGATTCCATGCAAGAATTTTCCAAAGGGATCTGTTGGACAAATGGTCAGGGTCGCATCTTCAGATGCACCTGCGGATAACCCTGTCTCCAAGGACAAGGGTATCTCTTCTGTGGTGGTTGCAGAGGGCTCATCTATTGGAGGGCCGCAGATTCGGCATACAGGATTGGATCCTGGTGACCACGGACGCCAGCCTGAGAGGCTGGGGAGCAGTCACACAAGGAAGAAACTTCCAGGGAGTGTGGTCGAGCCTGGAAAAGTCTCTTCACATAAACATTCTGGAACTAAGAGCAATCTACAATGCTCTAAGCCAGGCGGAACCTCTGCTTCAAGGAAGACCGGTGTTGATCCAGTCGGACAACATCACGGCAGTCGCCCATGTAAACAGACAGGGCGGCACAAGAAGCAGGAGTGCAATGGCAGAAGCTGCCAGGATCCTTCGCTGGGCGGAGAATCACGTGATAGCACTGTCAGCAGTGTTCATCCCGGGCGTGGACAACTGGGAAGCAGACTTCCTCAGCAGGACAGGTATTGCGCCAGGTCAAGAGATCCGCAGGCAATAGCTGTGGACGCGCTGGTAACACCTTGGGTGTACCAGTCGGTGTATGTGTTTCCTCCTCTGCCTCTCATACCAAAGGTATTGAGAATCATACGGCAAAGCGGAGTAAGAACGATACTAGTGGCTCCGGATTGGCCAAGAAGGTCTTGGTACCCGGAACTTCAAGAGATGGTCACGGACGATCCGTGGCCTCTACCTCTGAGAAGGGACCTGCTTCAACAGGGTCCCTGCCTCTTTCAAGACTTACCGCGGCTGCGTTTGACGGCATGGCGGTTGAACGCCAGATCCTAAAAGGAAAAGGCATTCCAGAAGAAGTCATTCCTACCTTGATTAAGGCAAGAAAGGAAGTCACCGCGAAGCATTATCACCGCATTTGGCGGAAATATGTTGCGTGGTGCGAGGATCGGAGTGCTCCGACGGAGGAATTTCAACTGGGTCGTTTCCTACATTTCCTGCAATCAGGATTGTCTATGGGTCTCAAATTGGGATCTATTAAGGTTCAAATTTCGGCCCTGTCAATATTCTTCCAAAAAGAATTGGCCTCAGTCCCTGAGGTACAGACTTTTGTCAAAGGAGTACTGCATATACAGCCTCCTGTGGTGCCTCCGGTGGCACCGTGGGATCTAAATGTAGTTTTAGATTTCCTCAAATCCCATTGGTTTGAACCACTAAAAAATGTGGATTTGAAATATCTCACATGGAAAGTGACTATGTTACTGGCCCTGGCTTCCGCCAGGAGAGTATCTGAACTGGCGGCTTTATCTTATAAAAGCCCTTATTTAATTTTCCATTCGGATAGGGCAGAGCTGCGGACGCGTCCGCATTTTCTCCCTAAGGTGGTATCAGCGTTTCACCTGAACCAGCCTATTGTAGTGCCTGCGGCTACAAGCGACTTGGAGGACTCCAAGTTGTTGGACGTTGTCAGAGCTTTAAAAATATACATTTCAAGGACGGCTGGAGTCAGAAAATCTGACTCGCTGTTTATACTGTATGCACCCAACAAGTTGGGTGCGCCTGCTTCTAAGCAGTCGATTGCTCGTTGGATTTGTAACACAATTCAACTTGCACATTCTGTGGCAGGCCTGCCACAGCCTAAATCTGTTAAGGCCCATTCCACAAGGAAGGTGGGCTCATCTTGGGCGGCTGCCCGAGGGGTCTCGGCATTACAACTCTGCCGAGCAGCTACGTGGTCAGGGGAGAACACGTTTGTAAAATTCTACAAATTTGATACCCTGGCAAAAGAGGACCTGGAGTTCTCTCATTCGGTGCTGCAGAGTCATCCGCACTCTCCCGCCCGTTTGGGAGCTTTGGTATAATCCCCATGGTCCTTTCAGGAACCCCAGCATCCACTAGGACGATAGAGAAAATAAGAATTTACTTACCGATAATTCTATTTCTCGGAGTCCGTAGTGGATGCTGGGCGCCCATCCCAAGTGCGGATTATCTGCAATACTTGTACATAGTTATTGTTAACTAATTCGGGTTATTGTTTAGGGAGCCATCTTTCAGAGGCTCCTCTGTTATCATACTGTTAACTGGGTTTAGATCACAAGTTGTACGGTGTGATTGGTGTGGCTGGTATGAGTCTTACCCGGGATTCAAAATCCTCCCTTATTGTGTACGCTCGTCCGGGCACAGTACCTAACTGGAGTCTGGAGGAGGGTCATAGGGGGAGGAGCCAGTGCACACCACCTGATATGGAAAAGCTTTACTTTTTGTGCCCTGTCTCCTGCGGAGCCGCTATTCCCCATGGTCCTTTCAGGAACCCCAGCATCCACTACGGACTCCGAGAAATAGAATTATCGGTAAGTAAATTCTTATTATTACCACCACTTGGTGGCAGTGGTAGGGCACTGTTAATTGAGAGGTCCCAGACAGAGCTATGTGGGGTCAGGGGCGTCCCCCTTATTCCCAGGTTTCACTACTCGTGCCAGTCCCCAGCTATCTCTATTGGTTGTAGGGGTGGAGGAGCCCAATACTATCAGCCGGCTGTGAGACTCTATGAGTGTACCTGCAGTGGTTCTCTCTCTCTCTCTGCGCCTCCTCAGGGTGCTGGACGCTGGGATCCTGCTCTCCGTCTCTGCGTGGGCGGCTGGTGGGTGAATCCCCAATCTCCCTGTTGCGGCTCTGTCCCTCCAGCTGCCGCTGACCTCCTGGCGCTCTGGCTAGCCGTGGCTTTCTCCTTCTCCCAGATGCGCGGCACCAGCCTGGCGGTTCTCCTTTGTCAGCCGCAGCAGCGCGCGGCTCTCCTCACACGCTGCCCGGCAGTCAGCGGCGGCGTTAGCTCAGGCGGCAGGGTCAGCCCTCTTCTGCTGGCACTTCTCTCTCCTGTGAGCCGGCGGTGACGGGAGGCTTAGCGCTGGCGCGGCTCTCCTCCCCCTCCGACAGGCGCTCACCACGGCGGCTCTGTCTGCTCACCCGCAGCGGTTCTCCTTCTGCCCGCACCTCAGACCTGTCTTCTCTCTGTGTGCACCCTCCTCCTTTCGCGGTGGCTCTTTTTACCGGGTCCCATCCTCCTGGCTGACTCCTCCCCACTCTCCTTTTGGCGCGCGGCTCCGGTCCAATCCTGCGGGTCCAGGACTTCCCGCTCTCAGGACCAGACGGCCGGACTGCCCTGGGTCCTTGTGTCCGATGTTAGGGGGAGGGTTAACCTTCTCAGTGCCAATCACCATAAATTCGTGCAGGCAACACTGGCTGCCCTTATGGCTGAATTGCATGGAGCAGGGGTACCCCAACGTGGGTATCACATATTCCCCTGGTGGAAGAATGCGTGTCCTCACACGGTTAGTAGTAAATCAAAGTCTCTAACATGAGCTTTCTCCATTCAAATATAACATTGAGCAAGTGCAAACGAATTAGGTATAAACATACATCGGAAACAGTCAACAATCTACTCTCTATACCTTAAAGGCGGGACGCCTTGTGTGCTACGTCCCGACCTTCTGGCCTCAACTATGGGAAAATCGCTCTCGCTAGGAGCGGTAACTAGGTTAGGCCGATCCAGGCTTTCAACAGGCCTGTCAAACTCCGGGTCTGGAGCTATAGGTGGTGCTGAACAGGGACGTGCAGTCAGGGGAGGCAGGGGAGGCAGTGCCTCCCCTCTGATTAATTATTAAGATAATACAAAGAAGATACTTATGACACATATTCTGTGTCATAAGTATTTTATTTATATTATGTTAATAATTTTTCAGTTGAAATGGCTGTTGAAATGTATTTGTGCGGCACCGAGAACGGTGCCTCCTGCTCTCCATTGTTATCGGCCGGAAGCAGGGGGCGGGCAGGGGGCGGGGACAAGCAGAGGGCTGTAAAAGCCCATTGAAAAAACGAATGGAAGCGGCACCTGTCTAAGTGCCGCTGAACAGCAGGGGTGTGCTTTCAGCGTATCTGAAAGCACGCACATCACTGTGACAGCGGTAATTTTGGTCCTGTCACCACCTACTACCACCTCCCTTCTCCCATGTCCCATCCCCGCTCCACTCCTCAACTGCCCCCGGCCGGCTCCCACGGCTCACAACTGCCCGGCTCCCGCATGAAAAGCAGCGGCTCACAGCCGTCCAGCCACCCGCCGCCGCCGCCAGCCCGGCTCCCGTCCCCCGCCTCACTGATAGGTCAAAACTGCCCGGCTCCCACATGAAGATCCGCGGCTCACAGCCGCCCGCCGCCGCCAGCCCTGCTCCGGCCCCCCGCCCCACTGACCGCTCATAACCGCCCGGCTCCCGCATGAAAGAAAGGCCGCGGCTCACAGCCGCCCGCCGCCGCCAGCCCTGCTCCTGCCCCACTGACAGCTCAGTCTGGAACTAATGGAGGAGAGTGTCAGTGTGGGGACGTGTGTGTGTGTAAATGTGGCTGCGTGTGTGTGACTATGAGCATGTAGATATGTGGCTATATATGTGTGGCTATTTGTGTATAAGTGGGATAATATGTGTGTGTGCCTGTTTGTAAATGTGGCGGGGTGTGTATTTTTATATATGTGTTTGTATGCGTGTATATGTGGCTTTGTGTGTATACCTGAACTGTGCTGAGTGGGCGGGGCAATATGATCTTTTTCACCTCCGGGCGTCTGGTATTAACTTACGCCCCTGGCATGCTGCTCACCGCCGCCCGCCGCTCACCGCCGCCAGCCACCAGCTGCTCACCCGCAACAAATGGCGGTTAGAAGGACCTCATCGCCCCAAAGGACTCCTTATCACCGCCGCTGCCCATGGGTGCCTCCGCCGACCACATTCAGGTAATGTTCCCCTGCTGTCACCCTCTCTCCCTGTCGTTACTGTCCCTGTCTCGACTGTCACTCTCTCTCCCTGCTGTCACTGTCGTCACACTCTCTGTCTCTCCCTGCCGTCACTCTCTCTCTCCCTGCCGTCACTCTCTCTCTCCCTGCCGTCACTCTCTCCCTGTCTCTGCTGTCACAATTTCGGCTCATTCAGTGTGCTACTATGTGAATGTCGGCTCATTCAGTGTGCTACAATGTGAATGTCGGCTCATTCAGTGTGCTACAGTGTGACTGTGGGCTCATTCAGTGTGCTACAATGTGAATTTCGGCTCATTCAGTGTGCTACAATGTGACTGTCGGCTCATTCAGTGTGCTACAATGTGAATTTCGGCTCATTCAGTGTGCTACAATGTGAATTTCGGCTCATTCAGTGTGCTACAATTTGAATGTCGGCTCATTCAGTGTGCTACAGTGTGACTGTCGGCTCATTCAGTGTGCTACAATGTGAATTTCGGCTCATTCAGTGTGCTACAATGTGACTGTCGGCTCATTCAGTGTGCTACAATGTGAATGTCGGCTCATTCAGTGTGCTACAATGTGAATGTCGGCTCATTCAGTGTGCTACAATGTGAATTTCACTCATTCAGTGTGCTACAATGTGACTGTCTGCTCATTCAGTGTGCTACAATGTGAATTTCACTCATTCAGTGTGCTACAATGTGACTGTCTGCTCATTCAGTGTGCTACAATGTGACTGTCGGCTCATTCAGTGTGCTACAATGTGAATTTCGGCTCATTCAGTGTGCTACAATGTGAATTTCGGCTCATTCAGTGTGCTACAATGTGAATGTCGGCTCATTCAGTGTGCTACAGTGTGACTGTCGGCTCATTCAGTGTGCTACAATGTGAATTTCGGCTCATTCAGTGTGCTACAATGTGACTGTCGGCTCATTCAGTGTGCTACAATGTGAATGTCGGCTCATTCAGTGTGCTACAATGTGAATGTCGGCTCATTCAGTGTGCTACAATGTGAATTTCACTCATTCAGTGTGCTACAATGTGACTGTCTGCTCATTCAGTGTGCTACAATGTGAATTTCGGCTCATTCAGTGTGCTACAATGTGAATTTCGGCTCATTCATTGTGCTACAATGTTAATGTCGGCTCATTCAGTGTGCTACAATGTTAATATCTGCTCATTCAGTGTGCTACAATGTGAATTTCGGCTCATACAGTGTGCTACAATGTGAATTTCGGCTCATTCAGTGTGCTACAATGTGAATTTCGGCTCATTCAGTGTGCTACAATGTGAATTTCGGCTCATTCAGTGTGCTACAATGTGAATTTTGTCTCATTCAGCGCGCTACAATGTGAATTTCGGCTCATTCAGTGTGCTACAATGTGAATTTTGGCTCGTACCGTGTGCTATAATGTGAATTTCAGCTCGTACCGTGTGCTATAAGGTGAAAGGGGCACCAGTACTAGATAGTATAAGGGGTTCTACTACACTGGACACGCCCCCTATTGGGTGACCACGTCCACTTTTCTGGAGCGCGCGCGCCGAAATAATTGCATCCTTGACTTTTGCATACCGTCACTTCAAAATTTCCAGTTCGACCACTATATATATATATATATATATATATATATATCTATCTATCTATCTCAGTGCCTCCCCAGCCAATGACCTCACCGCACGTCACTGGTGCTGAATACAGTGGTGGTAGGCCGGCCATAAACACTAAGAGCTCCATGGGATCGTGTAAGGGTATGCCCCCCAGGGTCTCCCATCCCTCCGCCATAGGTAAGTCTGCACTCTTTGTTGGTAGTTCTATGGTACAGAGCTTGAGTTGGTCTCTTGGTACAATGCTGACTGAACCTACGGGGCCCTTACGGATCTTGTAGGTATACCGTTCACCCTCAGGAATGCTGACCACGACGTACGGGCAACTCTCCCACATAGCGTCGAGCTTGCTGGTGCGGTGATTCCGTTTCTTCCAGACAAGGTCTCCAGTCTTCAATGCCTCAGGTCGGATGTGGGCATTGTAGTTCGTCTCCTGGCAGTGCTGGGCATGCTCCACCCTTTTTGTTACAATTTCTTGGGCAGCTTCTATCCTCCGTTGGTGTTCACAGACCCAGTCGGTCTTTGGGCCGATGGAATGGACCACTGCAGGGGCCAATTCCAGGTCCTGGGGTAATTTGCCTTGTCGGCCAAACATGAGGTAGTACGGCGTGAAGCCGGTAGAGCACTGTTCAGTGTTGTTGTAGAGATAGGTTAATTCGGGGAGTACGGTCAGCCACTTGGTGCGATCTTCTGCCGCCAGGCTCCGGAGCATCCCGATGAGGGTTTGGTTAGCTAGTTCGCACAATCCATTCCCCTGCGGGTGATAGGCTGTTGTTCGAGCTTTCCGACAGCCGTAGTAGGAACAAAGGTCGTGGAATAACTGTGACTCAAAGGCTGGGCCCTGGTCAGTCATGATGCAGTCTGGGTACCCATAAGGTCTGGCGAAGTGCTTTAAAAACAGTTCAGCAGTGGTTTTAGCAGTCAGGTCTTTGGCTGGGACGGCTACTAGGAATTTGATGTAATGATCCGTTATTGTAAGGGCATACAGATTTCACATGATCCAGGGCAACGATTTGTAGTGGATGTTGGCTCTTAATGGGATGCAGAGGGTCCTTTTGGGTAGCGTTGGGCTGCCTTTTCCTTTTGCATGGAACACAGTCACGGCACCATCTTTCCACATCTCGCATGCCCACCGAGAAATACCGTGTGCGTAGAATGGCTTCAGTCTTTTGAGTGCCGAAGTGTCCGGATTTGTCATGGTAGGCCGTGAGCAGAAGAGTGGCTTGATCTTTAGGGACAACCACCTGAGTGACTGGTTGGTGAGTACCCGGATCTATGCTGGTACGCACTAGGATCCCCTCCTCCAGGTGAATGTGGTCCCTATGCCGTAGTAACTTGATCAATTCCAGGTCAGCTTTGTCCCGTTGGATCCAGGTCAACTGGCGTCGCTGGTGCATTAAGGCCACAAGTTCCCTCAGCACTGGACTCTGCTGCTGCTTCTCGCGCCAATCGACTGTGGGAGCATCCAGTAGGGCGCTTTCCACCAGTGGAGTTCCGGTGACGGACAGGGGTTTTGACGTGACCGTTCATCCTTTTCGAGAGACTTTAAACGCCGGGGTTTCGACATCCTCATCCATATCTCTATCTTCCTCCGCAACATCTACAGTGGGTAATCGGAAGAGGGCGTCAGCATTCCCGTTGGACTTCCCACTTCTGTAGGATACGGTGTACTGGAAATTTGCTAGTCGGGATACCGATCTCTGTTGAAGAGCTCCAAGCTTAGCAGTAGACAGATGTGCCAGCGGGTTATTATCTGTCATGATGACGAATGGCGTGGCAGCCAGATAATGTTTACATTTCTCGTGATGGCCCAGATGAGGGCGAGCAACTCCAACTTAAATGCGCTGTAATTCTCACAGTTCCGCTCAGTTTTGCGGAGGCCCCGGCTGGCGTATGCGATCACTCTTCCTGCACCTGGGGGAGTACGGCTCCTAGCCCCCGGTGACTGGCGTCTGTATACACTTGAAATGGTTGTTCATAATCGGGATAGGCCAATAACGGGGCTTCGATTAAGGACGTCTTCAACTGGTGAAAGGCTCGCTGCTGTTCCTCACCCCAGCATACCAAGGACGACCCTCTTCGCTCATGACCCGATTGGCCTCTGAGTAATTCCCGCAACGGGACCGCCACTGCGGCAAATTGTTCGATGAAGCGTCTATAGTAGCCCACGAATCCCAAATAACTTCGGACATCTCTGACAGTCTTGGGGACTGGCCAGTCCTGAACGTCTCTGATCTTCTCCGGATCAGGCATCACGCCCTGTCACAACTGAGGGCTGGTGCTGACCAGGGGGGAAGCCTCAGTTGTAAGGGCTGAGGTATATTTGTACCTGGGAGGCAGTACAGGGTTCTTGGACATGCAGGGAACCTTTAGAACAAATGCCCGAAGGCGTGACCAAGACAATCAAAGGAAAGTTCAAAGGCTTTATTAAACACAGTTCAGAGGAATACTGATGATAGAAAACCGATGGATGATTTGGGATCGATGACGGAACACCGATGGTTACTTGATATCGATGGCGGAACACCGATGGTGACTTGGGATCGATGGCGGAACACCGATGGTGACTTGGGATCGATGGCGGAACACCGATGGTTACTGGCAGGGCAGAGCACCGCTGGAAGCTGGAAGCCAGTGTCAGGTAACTGCCAGTCACAAGGTGCTATGATGAGACACTGCAGAGTCAGGCTGTACTGCAGAGAAAGTCCATGGGAGGACTGCACACTAGAATCACTGAAGACAATTGAAGCACCGACCTCTTTCCAGCCCAGGAACAAGATATTTATACCAGCTGGGAAACAGGGATTGGCTGGCTGATTAAGCAGAGTCTAGAGTGCAGCTGCTGAGTAATTAGGTAGAAACCAGAGTGCAGCTGATAGGCTGAAAAGCAACATGTGATGAAAACAAACATGGCTGCACCCATGTTAGCTTTTGGAGGGAAAGATTGTTTGTAACTTGCATGTGAAACTTAACCCTGATGCTGCCAGAATCACAGTAAAGAGATTAGAGACAGAGATGCAGCGTGCTGCACACAGACAGTGCAGATGGAATCCAGGCTTGGAACACTGGGACAGTCTCAGGAGGCATTTGGAAGGTAAATACTGATAAGGAATTACCTGGATCGTGACAGCACCCCCTCCTTTAGGAGTGGCCCCAGGACACTTCTTATAAATTCTTTACCTGAACAAACGGAAGGATCTAGATTGAATCCTGATGAACTTGAACTGGCTGGAACCAGAGGAGACTGTACCGGACTTATAGACGAGACCAAATTAAGTCCAGACAAACTTGAACCAGTTGAGACCGGCGGAGACTTTAGACCGACGGATAGGACCGGATTAGATCCGAAGGTATTGGAATCGGCTGGAACCGAAGGAGGCTAATCCGGACAGACGGATGGGACCGGATTGGGTCCGGAAAAGCTTGAACCGGCTGGGACCGGAGGAGTCTTTGGATTGACATTCGAATCAGCTGGAACTGAAGGAGTCAGAATCCGGTTAGAACCGGAATGAGTGGTATCTGAGTGTTCAGTTAGACCATCCTGGACATGGTCCATGCTGGATGCCAACAGGGTGGTGCTCTCTGAAGACGGCAAACAGTTCATAACTGCATCTGTAGCACAAAAATTTCCATCTGGGAACTTGGCTCTGGATACTTCCCTTGGGGCTGAAACTTTGGTGACCCCTCCTGGGGTTGACGAATCAGACACCTCTCTCAGGGTTGTTTTCTCCAGCACCCCTCCTGGGGTTGACAGATCAGAAACTCCTTTTTGAGAAGACTCATATGCCCCTACTAGAGCTTGAACATTGGATACCCCTCCTGGGGTTGCAAAAACAGATGCTCCATCTTGGGCTGTAGACACAGACGCCCCATCTTGGGCTGTAGACACAGACGCCCCATCCTGGGCTGAGTAAAGAGCGTCATCATTCCAGGAAAGTTCAGACGCTAGGATCTGGAACTGTACCAGATATTTACCGACTGTTTTGTGTCCCCTGACGTAGCTGGAGGATATCAGAGGAGGCTGAGGTCACACGACCTGGTTTGTCAAAGATGCACCTGAAGGTTGCCACAAAGTCTGCATATGAAGAGAGCACGGCATCCGACTGCTCCCATAGAGGTGATGCCCAATCGAGGGCGGAGCCACTGAGGAGGGAGATGATGTAAGCAACCTTGGTGCAGTCAGTTGGGAAACTGCCAGGCTGTAACTCAAAATATATCTCACACTGATTTAGGAAACCCCGACAGGCTTTTGGGGAACCATCAAACTTGGCAGGTGTCTGTAAATGGAGACAAGGAGCAGAAACGGGAATGGTGGGTGGGGATACCACCAAAGGTACTGCAGTCGGCACACTGGACACCCCTGAACCACGGAGGGTTACTTGTATTCCATCCAGCCGAGAGGAGAGGTCCTGGAGACAGCGGATCACATGGCCCTGTGCAGTCTCCTGACGTTCAAGGCAGGCTGCAAGTTCTTGCATCGTCCTGGTCGCTTGGACCTGGTCTCCGGCCGGATCCATGAGGTCAGTGCTTACTGTCACAACTGAGGGCTGGTGCTGACCAGGGGGGAAGCATCAGTTGTAAGGGCTGAGGTATATGTGTACCTGGGAGGCAGTACAGGGTTCTTGGACATACAGGGAACCTTTAGAACAAATGCCCGAAGGCGTGACCAAGACAATCAAAGGAAAGTTCAAAGGCTTTATTAAACACAGTTCAGAGGAATACTGATGATAGAAAACCGATGGATGATTTGGGATCGACGACGGAACACCGATGGTTACTTGATATCGATGGCGGAACACCGATGGTTACTTGGGATCGATGGCGGAACACCGATGGTGACTTGGGATCGATGGCGGAACACCGATGGTGACTTGGGATCGATGGCGGAACACAGATGGTGACTTGGGATCGATGGCGGAACACCGATGGTGACTTGGGATCGATGGCGGAACACCGATGGTGACTTTGGATCGATGGCGGAACACCGATGGTTACTGGCAGGGCAGAGCACCGCTGGAAGCTGGAAGCCAGTGTCAGGTAACTGCCAGTCACAAGGTGCAATGATGAGACACTGCAGAGTCAGGCTGTACTGCAGAGAAAGTCCATGGGAGGACTGCACACTAGAATCACTGAAGACAATTGAAGCACCGACCTCTTTCCAGCCCAGGAACAAGATATTTATACCAGCTGGGAAACAGGGATTGGCTGGCTGATTAAGCAGAGTCTAGAGTGCAGCTGCTGAGTAATTAGGTAGAAACCAGAGTGCGGCTGATAGGCTGAAAAGCAACATGTGATGAAAACAAACATGGCTGCACCCATGTTAGCTTTTGGAGGGAAAGATTGTTTGTAACTTGCATGTGAAACTTAACCCTGATGCTGCCAGAATCACAGTAAAGAGATTAGAGACAGAGATGCAACGTGCTGCACACAGACAGTGCAGATGGAATCCAGGCTTGGAACACTGGGACAGTCTCAGGAGGCATTTGGAAGGTAAATACTGATAAGGAATTACCTGGATCGTGACACGTCCTCGGCGCTGAAGACATGTCCAAGATACTGGACTTTGGGCTTGAGCAGGTGACATTTGCTCGGTTTAAGCTTCAGGCCGCAGTTGGTCAATTGTTGGAACACTTCTTCCAAATGTCGCAGATGGTTCTCGTAGTTTCTTGAGAAGATTATCACATCGTCGAGGTACTGTACAACAGTACCATCTCGAAGTTGCGGTGTCCGAGACAGTGCTCCATGACACGCTGGAAGGTGGCCGGAGCGTTGCAGAGCCCGAATGGCATCCTCATAAATTCGAATAAGCCCATTGGCATAGTGAAGGCCATCTTCTCGATGTCTTCAGGGGCCATTTGGACCTGCCAGTAGCCGCTGGTAAGGTCCAGTGTGGAGAAATACGCTGCTGTCTTTAAGGCCATCAAAGATTCTTTGAAGCGGATAGGCGTCCTTGTGAGTTGCAGCATTGAGCCTGCGATAATCTACGCAGAAGCGCAGACTACCGTCTTTCTTCTTCACTAGCACCAGTGGAGCGGCCCATGGGCTGTGGCTTTCACGGATGACTCCAGCCTATTTCATCTCCGTGATCATGTTCCTCACTGGCTGGTACATGGCTGGAGGGAGGGGTCGGTGTCGTTCCTTGATAGGAGGGGTTGTCCTCGTGGGGATGTGATGATACACTTTGTCCGCTTGCCCAAAATCAGAAGGGTGTTGGCTGAATGCAGCAGCGTTGCGTTGCACAATCTGTAATACTCAGTCTCTTTTATCAGTGGGGGTGTCAACATCACCGATCTGGATCTCGGCCCACCATGGGGCATCTTCTTTAGTCGCGACGTTTCTCCGTCTGCCGCTCCTGATTGAGCCGTGGTTACACCCTGTCCCACGATGTCTTGGAAGTCGATCCAACTGACCTTCGCCAGCGGACAGTACTTGTAGAGTCTGATGGCATATGAGTGAGGGTTCAGGAGACGGACTGGTACCCTCCCGTGTACCACTTTGGCTAGTGTCCTCGCCACAACGAACGGCTGTTGTCCATCCCAGTCACAGGGTTCCACCAGAGCCTCGTAGTCTCTTCCCCCTGGACCAATTCTTGTTTTGCACCACACCACTTGCTCGAAGTTCGGTCTCAGCAGAACAGGTTGGCGGTCGGTGATTCGGGCCTTTCCAATCTCACCCTGACCATTAACAAATTTCCTTTGGCCCTCTAGCACTTTGACGGTCTGTTGCAGGGCTTTTCATTCCATAGGAGCCTCAGTTTTCATCTTGTGTCGTAGGGCTTCTACTAGCTCTTCTGGACAATTTCTCAGAATGTTCATGCCCAGGATCACGGGTGGCAAGTGCACGCTAGGCGCGGTGGTGATGAGGTATCCTTGGTGGGTCAAGGCGGCATTTCCTACTTCCACATCGGCTTCCCAGTAGCTCTGGAAGGCAATGGGTTGTCCATTGCTGGCTAGCAGGTGGAGCCATGAAGCGGGTGGCGGCTTTGTCCCAGTATTGAAGGAACTGTGAGTCGGATTGTAGAGCCTTGTGAGCACGTATCCAAGAGAGCCGGTATCTCGATCCCATTAATGCGGATGTTCAGGTGGGGGAACTCTCCTACATACTGGGGCCACCAAGCCCGTGACGGCGGACCTGTCAGTGGTTCTCCTCCCGAGGGTCGGTCCCTCGCCTCAGGGTCCCCCCGTTTAAAGGGTCAAGCGGACAGTTCCGTTCGATGTGTCCGCTCTGGCGGCATCCCCTACAAATCGGTTGACCCTGTGGATCAAACCGATTGGTAGGCCGTCGGCATGACTCTCTCGCGACCTCCCATCGAGGGTGGTTCCTCCCACCGCGTTTTTTATGCCATTCTCTGCATCGGCTTCCACTTGGTTCTTTGCCGAGTTATTCTAGCCTCTGGCTCATCCGGGACAGGCTGAGCATCACTTCTGACATCTGTCGATTCAGGGTTTTGATAGGGTCTGGCCCTGGTGGGGCCTGTGTCTGCTGAAGGACTGCCCCCGCTCGGGTGGTGGCATCTACATTTTTGTATGGAGGGGTGCTCTGGAGGTTTTCTTCGTCCACTTTCCTTGGTTCCTCGTCGTCTTCAATTCCGTCGCCCCGATTCAATCCTAATATCTGTAGAACATATTCTTTAAATGCAGAGAAAGAACTGTCTGGTTTTTGGCGTCTCCACATTCGTAATTGTGACCGAATTGCTTCGCCTTGTGCTCCTTCAATAAATAAATTAATTAGGGTGTCATCGGTCAGTCCGACATCTAGTGGGTCCAGCGCTCGTACACCCCTAAAGGCTTCCTGTAGGCCTAGTGCAAATTCCCGTAAAGATTCACCTGGTCGTTGCTTTCTCGCGTACAGGTGGCTCTTTAGTTCTGCTACCGTTTTGCATTCAAATATGTTCCTTAATTTCTGGAGTATACAATCTGCACTCTTCTTCTCATTATCCTCCCATGCTTCTACTTCCCTCAGTGCTGGGCCTGTTAATTGTCCCTTCAGGATCTCTACTTTTTGTTCTTCCGTTAGTGTATATAGGCGAAACATGGAGAGCATTTTGTCTCTGAATGCCTTGAAAGTACTTGAGCCAGGGACTTGTTTTCCTGCGTATGTCGAAAACCATGGGGCCCCAAAGTAATATGGCATGGTGATAGGTGATGCAGTTGTCCCTGTCAGGTTTCCGGGTGCCGCTGGTGGTTGTCCCTGTCTCCAGGAAGACTCAGGAATGTCTGGATTCGACATCTTGAAACAATCCTGTTCGTGGACGCCAAGTGTAATATCGCTATAAAGTGGGTTCATACCTGAGGCTCTGTCGTTTTCGTGGTCGGCCGTATCCACTCTTCTACGATGTCGAGGCCAGCGACTAGTCTTCTCATCACCTGTGAGGCTGGGGCAGAAGGACCAGGAGAACCCCGGAAATGAGTCTGTAGAGAAGCTGCCCATGGCAACCAATCAGCTGCTCCGTACAATTGTATAGAATGCAAATTATAAATGTACTTCAATGCTGATTGGTTGCCATGGGCAACTTCTCCACTGGTTCACCTCTCCACTCTTTTCACTGCTTCATGAATAGACCCCAGGGACCTGTACATAGCCACCAGGGCCGTGAGATAACAGCTAGTTGTAGCAAGTTCCATGGAAGGGCTCAGTCAGATTGCACAAGACTTGATGTAAAGCGGGAGGATTATATAAGTGAACTCCAAGGAACTGGTTCTGTAAAGACTTTGATTGTGCCGCTGCCAAGAACCACCTGAAATGTACTGAATATTTATTAATATTAAGACATGATTTATAATCACCACCATTCATGTAAATGTAATACCGCTATAAAGTGGGTTCGTACCTGAAGCTCTGTCGTTTTCGTGGTCGGCCGTATCTTCTACGATGTCGAGGCCAGCGACTAGTCTTCTCATCACCTGTGAGGCTGGGGCAGAAGGACCAGGAGAACCCCGGAAGGACAACCCAAACACAATATACTCAAGAAAAACTACACATGGAGGCGGTGACAACCATTTACTGTATTGCACTGAAAATATCAGTCACCGCTATAACTCGATTCACATTTGGAATAATTGAATATGTTGAACATCATCACAATACCCTGCTTCTTTCCCTGTCTATAACAGTGTTCACAGTTTAGGTATCTCGGCCCGCAAGACACCGCTCCTGTCAGCGGCCGAGGAGGACGGGGGGGGGGGGGCCACACTGCAGACGCTAATCACCGCCGGGACAATTAAAACACACTCACACTGTCACACACACACAATTAACACACACGTACTACACTGTCCCTCACACACACAATTAACACACACTCACACTGTCACACACACACACAATTAACACACATGCACACTGTCCCTCACACACACAATTAACACACACTCACACTGTCACACACACACAATTAACACACACGTACACTGTCCCACACACAATTAACACACACGCACACTGTCCCTCACACATACAATTAACACACACTCACACTGTCCCACACACATACACACAATTAACACACACGCACACTGAGTCACACGCACACTGTCCCACTCACACTGTCACACACACATACACTGTCCTGCACTCCCCTCCCCTCTCCCCTCCAAACTGTATGTCCCGCTCACCTGCAGTACTTCTGAGGCCGCGCGCGCGTGCCTCCGAGGTCGCGCGCAAGCGCGATCGCGCACTATACAATTTGCAGGGAGGAGGAGGGGGGGGGGAGTAGGGGAGGCTCCTGGCTGCCGCTGCCTGTCCAGTGTGACAGGCACAGCAGCCGGGGAGACAGGGAGACCGCCGCGGGTAGCGCCGGCGGAATCCCTGTCGCATGGGGGCGAGCGGGCCGTGCAGGTGCCGGTGGCGCCCCCTCTGTTGGGGCTTCCACGGCGCCCAGGGCACGTGCCCTGCTCGCCCCATGCTAGATACGCCTCTGGCCGCAAGACACCGCTCCTGTCAGCGGCCGAGGAGGACGGGGGGGGGGGCACACTGCAGACGCTAATCACCGCCGGGACAATTAACACACACTCACACTGTCACACACACACAATTAACACACACGTACACTGTCCCTCACACACACAATTAACACACACTCACACTGTCACACACACACACACACACACACACACACACAATTAACACACACGCACACTGTCCCTCACACACACAATTAACACACACTCACACTGTCACACACACACAATTAACACACACGTACACTGTCCCACACACACACAATTAACACACACGCACACTGTCCCTCACACATACAATTAACACACACTCACACTGTCCCACACACATACACACAATTAACACACACGCACACTGAGTCACACGCACACTGTCCCACTCACACTGTCACGCACACATACACTGTCCTGCACTCCCCTCCCCTCTCCCCTCCAAACTGTATGTCCCGCTCACCTGCAGTACTTCTGAGGCCGCGCGCGCGTACCTCCGAGGTCGCGGACGCGCGCGCGTGTACCTCCGAGGTCGCGCGCAAGCGCGATCGCGCACTATACAATTTGCAGGGAGGAGGAGGGGGGGGGAGTAGGGAGGCTCCTGGCTGCCGCTGCCTGTCCAGTGTGACAGGCACAGCAGCCGGGGAGACAGGGAGACCGCCGCGGGTAGCGCCGGCGGAATCCCTGTCGCATGGGGGCGAGCGGGCCGTGCAGGTGCCGGTGGCGCCCCCTCTGTTGGGGCTTCCACGGCGCCCAGGGCACGTGCCCTGCTCGCCCCATGCTAGATACGCCTCTGACTGTCACACACACACAATTAACACACACGTACACTGTCCCACACACACACAATTAACACACACGCACACTGTCCCTCACACATACAATTAACACACACTCACACTGTCCCACACACATACACACAATTTACACACACGCACACTGAGTCACACGCACACTGTCCCACTCACACTGTCACACACACATACACTGTCCTGCACTCCCCTCCCCTCTCCCCTCCAAACTGTATGTCCCGCTCACCTGCAGTACTTCTGAGGCCGCGCGCGCGTACCTCCGAGGTCGCGCGCAAGCGCGATCGCGCACTATACAATTTGCAGGGAGGAGGAGGGGGGGGGAGTAGGGGAGGCTCCTGGCTGCCGCTGCCTGTCCAGTGTGACAGGCACAGCAGCCGGGGAGACAGGGAGACCGACGCGGGTAGCACCGGCGGAATCCCTGACGCATGGGGGCGAGCGGGCCGTGCAGGTGCCGGTGGCGCCCCCTCTGTTGGGGCTTCCACGGCGCCCAGGGCACGTGCCCTGCTCGCCCCATGCTAGATACGCCTCTGCTCAAAAGTATAGCTATGACTGGATCAAACCATCAAATATTTCACATGCAAGAACAATCATTTGGAGAGTAACGTTATGTTAGGGTAAGGAATGTCCTGGCAGTAGTGTGGGAGCACTTCCTAAACTGTCCACAAAATGGCGCTGCACTTCATACACTGGCATTCAGTTCCTGCGCCTTAGTTGGCAGTTAGGGTAAATGTCTCCTTTTAAGCAATCACTTGCACATTAATAGTGAACTCTTTAAAAGACGTCAGTATTCGTAGGGAGGCGTACAACTGGATTACATGTAAGATAACACAGCAACAACAAATAAAGGCATTGGTGGGTATTTATATCCACGGGAAGGTAAGTCACTTAGCCTCCGGTAATAACAACTGGTAAAGTCACAGAACAGTTCTGGTTGGCAGGGACCAAAACAGGGATTTGAACTTCTTATCTATTACCACCACTTGGTGGCAGTGGTAGGGCACTGTTAATTGAGAGGTCCCAGACAGAGCTATGTGGGGTCAGGGGCGTCCCCCTTATTCCCAGGTTTCACTACTCGTGCCAGTCCCCAGCTATCTCTATTGGTTGTAGGGGTGGAGGAGCCCAATACTATCAGCCGGCTGTGAGACTCTATGAGTGTACCTGCAGTGGTTCTCTCTCTCTCTCTCTGCGCCTCCTCAGGGTGCTGGACGCTGGGATCCTGCTCTCTGTCTCTGCGTGGGCGGCTGGTGGGTGAATCCCCAATCTCCCTGTTGCGGCTCTGTCACTCCGGCTGCCGCTGACCTCCTGGCGCTCTGGCTAGCCGTGGCTTTCTCCTTCTCCCAGCCCGGCGGTTCTCTTTTGTCAGCCGCAGCAGCGCGCAGCTCTCCTCACGCGCTGCCTGGCAGTCAGCGGCGGCGTTAGCTCCAGAGGCAGGGTCAGCCCTCTTCTGCTGGCACTTCTCTCTCCTGTGAGCCGACAGGTGCTCACCACGGCGGCTCCGTCTGCTCACCCGCAGCGGTTCTCTTTCCGCCCGCACCTCAGCCCTGTCTTCTCTCTGTGCGCACCCTCCTTCTTTCGCGGTGGCTCTTTTTACCGGGTCCCGTCCTCCTGGCTGACTCCTCCCCACTCTTCTTTTGGCGCGCGGCTCCTGTCCAATTGTCAAAGTCGGAAAATATTGTAATGCATACATCATGTACTAACCACACACACATGCCCGCTGCGCGTGAACTTGTTCCGCCGTGCGTGCACATATCCGCAATTTGCGTATGATCGCTCCCGTGATCCTGCGCGTGGTATGGGTATTTACGGCGGAGTTTGGGAGCGCATAGAGGGTTATCAGAACATTACATATTTATCCCAAATAGTGCACTTTGTACACATAGCCTCCCTGCACCACATCAGCAAGTATCAACAGTTTAAATTATTCCAGGACTAAGGGATTCGCCTTTGCATGATAGGAAGGGACAGACAAAGGTTATAAGGTGATGTCTAGTATCCAGCTGTAGGGTATTTTAAGGGTAACATTCCGGTGTTGGTTAGAGAAAGATCACATGTTCCTGCGTATAGTTATGTGCAGAAGTAGAATATAGATATAAACTGTATTTAGTGTTTATTATGTATGCGTCGGAAATCCAGAGGAGACCACCCACAAGAGCAGTTGGGAAAGACATCGCCTACCTTTTCAAATCAACCTATGACCTCTCCTGTAATGTAAAGATGCATCTCTGTGTCCAATAGACAAAGGGATTACAGTAACCATTGTATTGTATATGGAAGTAGTGTATAAAAAGCCTGTTGCTGCCTGGCTGGTCAGAAGACTCTGAACGCTATCTACCTGATGAGCGGAGGACTGGTCCAGGTTGCGCAAGCGAATATTCTCACGTATGTACATTGACTGTAGCCATTATTCTGTTGTAGATTTATCTTGTTAGCCTTGTATTGTATAATTTGTACTGTTATCCCCTTTCAAATAATCCACTGTGGCGTTAGAACCCAGCGGTTAACTACAAATCGGTGTTGTGTCCTCTTTTCCCTGCTAGGGTTTAAAGCATAATACATTAGTTAACTGTATAAGGTTTAAGAGTGTATTGATAAGGTGTGTACGCACTGCGGGTACTTTGTACCGTCAGCGCTACATAAGGTTTAAGGTGTAACATCATTGCAGTGCTTTGCTGCATAAGGTTTAAAGTGTAATCATATCATTGCATTGTATTACGAATAAGGTTTAAAGTATATCAATTGAGTGTGTACGCGCTGTGTGTACTTTGTACCCCCAGCGCGGCGTTTGTACGCAAAGTACGTACACGGTGCGGGACTCTGTACGCAAATAGCGTGCGAAGTACATAGCGTGAGTATTAAGTCTAGTGGCCGCAGTGGCTCCATGGTAAAAGTGTGATTTAAGGTATAGCTTTGTGTTTTAAGGTAATATCGACATTATCAATTGGGGGCATCGTCCGGTTTTTCCTCATACCCGCAGCCTAGCAGGTTACAGCAGACTTTATCTATCAGCAAAGGGCGGACAGGTATCCTACGTAAGCCTTTTCCTGGCCGTAGAATACACTGGTAAACCCTATCTCAATTGCTGATAAGATAAGCGTCTGCTCTGCATGGTTTGTAGGGATGCTGGTGGGATCCGTAAGGTAAATACGCAAAGCTATTTTAAAAGTCTGTGAATTTCTGTTTGGCGCCAAATGCGCACACAACACACGCATACACCTGTACTTTGTATACCTGCTCGCATTGTTGCCATAAATACTGATTATTAGATTAATTTTGACCTGTGCTGAGAAATTTGTTTATATTTAGTTAAAACATAGACTAGATATTAAGGAAGTAAACGTAAAACACAAATACAGTATGGCCTAGTTAAACAGGTTTATACAGAAAGATACTGTGTTATGTTAAGTAAACGATTATAGGTAATATCGCTTACATTTATAGAAGTGTGGGATTTGTACTACTGCGGACGTACGGTCTTTGTACACGTGTCTCGGACAAAGTACGGGACTGCGTACGCAACGTAAAGACATATGCACGGTCGCGTGTTTACGCAACGTGCGTAAGGGTACGGCCGCTAAGTCCAAATTACACAATAGCATTGTTACAGCAGCAGATTTGATTTACGACCCATCCATAGAGACAATGTTATGTTAAGGATTGCAAATGAATTCCATGGCCCGTTTCTTTCACCCGTTTTTCCTTTGTCTCCCCCTTTGCCCAGATACATCGATCCGGAAAAGACATCAACTACACCCAAGAATGTTTATGAAAATGTTATGTAAATGTGTTTTAGATATGTATCTTATCTTCATCTCTACAACCTTCAGTTAGTGACACACATAGTCGACAGGTGATATCCACATATACTAGCACTCACATATGTTCCCCCTCCATGTATCATCAACTAAATGTGCACCCCATTTGTTTTAACAAGAAGCCGAAAAGAGCTCGGTAGTGTTTGTTGGCCCACTTACAGACCCTTAATACGGGATAAGAAGGATTTAATGTATACTTCGCAATACCTCGAAGCTTATTTAGAACATATACGGCACGATGATACATGCCCCTTAGACACGGATTCATACATACATGCTTTTTACTATCCCACTAGGTCATACATTTCCTACCTACCCCTTTCTCCCGACTATCCAAACTTTTGTAGATATTGTGTAGATATTTTTCTGTTTATTGATTAGTTAGTGGCAATTATTGATGACTGCCAAAGGGTGGACTGTCAAAGTCAGAAAATATTACAAAACACACATTACATACAAACACCACATAGGTGGCCTCCGTGTGCGTGTTCGGCTGTGCATGCACATATTTGCAAATTGTGTATGGTCGCTCCCGCGGTCCTGCGCGGTTTGAGCGTGGTATGAGTAATTACAGAGGAGTTTGTACTCTCATGGAAAAGCCACAAAGACATATCATAAATCTAATATATATATTGTATAAATCCCACACTGTCTGCTTTTTCTTCTAAATAGCATGAAGATCAGTTACACATAAATTAAAACTCCCAGAGACTAAAATACAATGGCCTTATTTACACTAAGCTTTGAAATTCTATGAAGAAGGCCAACACCTTTGTTTACTAGGATAGCAGAGTTTCTATTTTAAACAATGAGTACTGGATTGTCATTGTCTCACCTAAAGGCAAAAACAAACGAAGAGACAATACCCAGGAACCGACGCTGTTAGAAAATCAATTAACAATAGCTAACCAAAACACAAAACCAGACAGTTAGAAATCTAAGATATTAACATTCATAGTCAAAACTCATGGAGATGTATGTGTTTGTATATATATATATATATATATATATATATATATATATAATTCCTAACAAATTGTAATAGCAGGAGTATGTGTGTATGTGTGTATGTATGTATGTATATATATATATATATATATATATGAGTATATGGATATATGTGGATATATGTATATCTTGAGGATTGAAATAGATAATCATATCATGTGTGGGATCATATTGTTCAGAGTCACGTAAACATTAATCTGGTGGGAATAAGAACATTATTATATTTCTCTAACGTCCTAGTGGATGCTGGGGACTCCGAAAGGACCATGGGGAATAGCGGCTCCGCAGGAGACTGGGCACAAAGTAAAAGCTTTAGGACTAGCTGGTGTGCACTGGCTCCTCCCCCTATGACCCTCCTCCAAGCCTCAGTTAAGATTTTGTGCCCGAACGAGAAGGGTGCAATCTAGGTGGCTCTCCTGAGCTGCTTAGAGTAAAAGTTTAAATAGGTTTTTTTATTTTCAGTGAGACCTGCTGGCAACAGGCTCACTGCATCGAGGGACTAAGGGGAGAAGAAGCGAACTCACCTGCGTGCAGAGTGGATTGGGCTTCTTAGGCTACTGGACATTAGCTCCAGAGGGACGATCACAGGCCCAGCCATGGATGGGTCCCGGAGCCGCGCCGCCGGCCCCCTTACAGAGCCAGAAGAGTGAAGAGGTCCGGAAAATCGGCGGCAGAAGACGTCCTGTCTTCAATAAGGTAGCGCACAGCACCGCAGCTGTGCGCCATTGCTCTCAGCACACTTCACACTCCGGTCACTGAGGGTGCAGGGCGCTGGGGGGGGGGCGCCCTGGGACGCAATGAAAATACCTTAAATGGCTAAAAATACATCACATATAGCTCCTGGGCTATATGGATGTATTTAACCCCTGCCAGTTTTCCACAAAAAAGCGGGAGAAAGGCCGCCGAAAAAGGGACGGAGCCTATCTCCTCAGCACACAAGCGCCATTTTTTCCTCACAGCTCCGTTGGAGGAAGGCTCCCTGACTCTCCCCTGCAGTCCTGCACTACAGAAACAGGGTAAAACAAGAGAGGGGGGGGACTAAATTGGCATATTAATATATACAGCAGCTATATTAGGGAAAAACACTTATATAAGGTTATCCCTGTATATATATATATAGCGCTCTGGTGTGTGCTGGCAAACTCTCCCTCTGTCTCCCCAAAGGGCTAGTGGGGTCCTGTCCTCTGTCAGAGCATTCCCTGTGTGTGTGCTGTGTGTCGGTACGCTGTGTCGACATGTATGAGGAGGAAAATGGTGTGGAGGCGGAGCAATTGCCTGTGTTAGTGATGTCACCCCCTAGGAAGTCGACACCTGACTGGATGGTCTTATGGAAAGAATTACGTGATAGTGTCGGCACTTTACAAAAGACTGTTGACGACATGAGACAGCCGGCAAATCAGTTAATACCTGTACAGGCGTCTCAAACACTGTCAGGGGCTATAAAACGCCCGTTACCTCAGGTCGATACAGACACTGACACGGACACTGACTCCAGTGTCGACTGTGAGGAAACAAACGTATTTTCCAGTAGGGCCACACGTTACATGATCACGGCAATGAAGGAGGTTTTGAACATTTCTGATACTACAAGTACCACAAAAAAGGGTATTATGTGGGGTGTGAAAAAACTACCCGTAGTTTTTCCTGAATCAGATGAATTAAATGAGGTGTGTGATGAAGCGTGGGTTTCCCCCGATAAAAAACTGCTAATTTCTAAAAATTATTGGCATTATACCCTTTCCCGCCAGAGGTTAGGGCGCGTTGGGAAACACCCCCTAGCGTAGATAAGGCGCTCGCACGCTTATCAAAACAAGTGGCGTTACCGTCTCCTGATACGGCCGCCCTCAAGGATCCAGCTGATAGGAAGCTGGAAAATATCCTTAAAAGTATATACACACATACTGGTATTATACTGCGACCAGCAATCGCCTCAGCCTGGATGTGCAGTGCTGGGGTGGCTTGGTCGGATTCCCTGACTGAAAATATTGATACCATGGACAGGGACAATATATTATTGACTATAGAGCATTTAAAGGATGCATTTCTATATATGCGAGATGCACAGAGGGATATTTGCACTCTGGCATCAAGAGTAAGTGCGATGTCCATTTCTGCCAGAAGAGGATTATGGACGCGACAGTGGTCAGGGGATGCGGATTCCAAACGGCATATGGAAGTATTGCCGTATAAAGGGGAGGAGTTATTTGGGGTCGGTCTATCGGACCTGGTGGCCATGGCAACGGCTGGAAAATCCACCTTTTTACCCCAAGTCACCTCGCAGCAGAAAAAGATACCGTCTTTTCAGGCTCAGTCCTTTCGTCCCCATAAGGGCAAGCGGGCAAAAGGCCACTCATATCTGCCCCGGGGCAGAGGAAGGGGAAAAAGACTGCAGCAAACAGCCTCTTCCCACGAACAGAAGCCCTCCCCCGCTTCTGCCAAGTCCTCAGCATGACGCTGGGGCCTTACAAGCGGACTCAGGCAAGGTGGGGGCCGTCTCAAGAATTTCAGCGCGCAGTGGGCTCACTCGCAAGTGGACCCCTGGATCCTGCAGGTAGTATCTCAGGGGTACAAATTGGAATTCGAGACGTCTCCCCCTCGCCGGTTCCTGAAGTCTGCTTTACCAACGTCTCCCCCCGACAGGGAGGCGGTATTGGAAGCCATTCACAAGCTGTATTCCCAGCAGGTGATAATCAAGGTACCCCTCCTACAACAGGGAAAGGGGTATTATTCCACGCTGTTTGTGGTACCGAAGCCGGACGGCTCGGTGAGACCCATTTTAAATCTGAAATCCTTGAACACTTACATAAAAAGGTTCAAGTTCAAGATGGAGTCACTCAGAGCAGTGATAGCGAACCTGGAAGAAGGGGACTTTATGGTGTCTCTGGACATCAAGGATGCTTACCTCCATGTCCCAATTTGCCCTTCTCACCAAGGGTACCTCAGGTTTGTGGTACAGAACTGTCGCTATCAGTTTCAGACGCTGCCGTTTGGATTGTCCACGGCACCCCGGGTCTTTACCAAGGTAATGGCCGAAATGATGATTCTTCTTCGAAGAAAAGGCGTCTTAATTATCCCTTACTTGGACGATCTCCTGATAAGGGCAAGGTCCAGAGAACAGTTAGAGGTCGGAGTAGCACTATCTCAAGTAGTACTACGACAGCACGGATGGATTCTAAATATTCCAAAATCGCAGCTGATTCCGACGACACGTCTGCTGTTCCTAGGGATGATTCTGGACACAGTACAGAAAAAGGTGTTTCTCCCGGAGGAGAAAGCCAAGGAGTTATCCGACCTAGTCAGGAACCTCCTAAGACCAGGCCAAGTGTCAGTGCATCAATGCACAAGGGTCCTGGGAAAGATGGTGGCTTCTTACGAAGCGATTCCATTCGGCAGATTCCACGCAAGAACTTTTCAGTGGGATCTGCTGGACAAATGGTCC
Source organism: Pseudophryne corroboree (assembly GCF_028390025.1). NCBI lineage: Eukaryota > Metazoa > Chordata > Amphibia > Anura > Myobatrachidae > Pseudophryne > Pseudophryne corroboree. The sequence goes on from NC_086448.1 coordinate 35,999,007, forward strand.
GGATCGCATCTTCAAATGCATCAGCGGATAACCCTGTCTCCAAGGACAAGGGTGTCTCTCCTGTGGTGGTTACAGAGTGCTCATCTCCTAGAGGGCCGCAGATTCGGCATTCAGGATTGGGTCCTGGTGACCACGGATGCCAGCCTGAGAGGCTGGGGAGCAGTCACACAGGGAAAAAATTTCCAGGGCTTGTGGTCAAGCATGGAAACGTCACTTCACATAAATATCCTGGAACTAAGGGCCATTTACAATGCCCTAAGTCAGGCAAGACCTCTGCTTCAGGGTCAGCCGGTGTTGATCCAGTCGGACAACATCACGGCGGTCGCCCACGTAAACAGACAGGGCGGCACAAGAAGCAGGAGGGCAATGATGGAAGTGGCAAGGATTCTTCGCTGGGCGGAGAATCATGTGATAGCACTGTCAGCAGTGTTCATTCCGGGAGTGGACAACTGGGAAGCAGACTTCCTCAGCAGACACGATCTTCACCCGGGGGAGTGGGGACTTCACCCAGAAGTCTTCCACATGATTGTGAACCGTTGGGAAAAACCAAAGGTGGACATGATGGCGTCCCGCCTCAACAAAAAACTGGACAGATATTGCGCCAGGTCAAGGGACCCTCAGGCAATAGCTGTGGACGCTCTGGTAACACCGTGGGTGTACCAGTCAGTGTATGTGTTCCCTCCTCTTCCTCTCATACCAAAAGTACTGAGAATCATAAGAAGGAGAGGAGTAAAGACTATACTCGTGGCTCCGGATTGGCCAAGAAGGACTTGGTACCCGGAAATTCAAGAGATGCTCACGGAAGACCCGTGGCCTCTACCTCTAAGAAAGGACCTGCTCCAGCAGGGACCATGTCTGTTCCAAGACTTACCGCGGCTGCGTTTAACGGCATGGCGGTTGAACGCCGGATCCTGAAGGAAAAAGGCATTCCGGATGAAGTCATCCCTACCCTGATCAAAGCCAGGAAGGATGTAACCATACAACATTATCACCGTATTTGGCGTAAATATGTTGCGTGGTGCGAGGCCAGGAAGGCCCCTATAGAGGAATTTCAACTGGGTCGTTTCCTGCATTTCCTGCAAACAGGACTGTCTATGGGCCTCAAATTAGGGTCCATTAAGGTTCAAATTTCGGCCCTGTCAATATTCTTCCAAAAAGAACTGGCTTCTGTTCCTGAAGTTCAGACGTTTATCAAGGGAGTACTGCATATACAGCCTCCTTTTGTGCCTCCAGTAGCACCTTGGGATCTCAATGTGGTTTTGGGATTCCTAAAATCACATTGGTTTGAACCACTCACCACTGTGGACTTAAAATATCTCACATGGAAAGTGGTAATGCTGTTAGCCCTGGCTTCAGCCAGGCGTGTCTCAGAATTGGCGGCTTTATCCTATAAAAGCCCTTACCTAATTTTTCATACGGACAGGGCAGAATTGAGGACTCGTCCTCAATTTCTACCTAAGGTGGTTTCAGCATTTCACTTAAACCAGCCTAATGTGGTGCCTGCGGCTACTAGGGACTTGGAGGATTCCAAGTTGCTGGACGTAGTCAGGGCCCTGAAAATATATGTTTCCAGGACGGCTGGAGTCAGGAAATCTGATTCGCTGTTTATCCTGTACGCACCCAACAAGCTGGGTGCTCCTGCTTCTAAGCAGACGATTGCTCGTTGGATTTGTAGTACAATTCAGCTTGCACATTCTGTGGCAGGCCTGCCACAGCCAAAATCTGTAAAAGCCCATTCCACACGGAAAGTGGGCTCATCTTGGGCGGCTGCCCGAGGGGTCTCGGCTTTACAACTTTGCTGAGCAGCTACTTGGTCAGGGGCAAACACGTTTGCTAAATTCTACAAATTTGATACCCTGGCTGAGGAGGACCTGGAGTTCTCTCATTCGGTGCTGCAGAGTCATCCGCACTCTCCCGCCCGTTTGGGAGCTTTGGTATAATCCCCATGGTCCTTTCGGAGTCCCCAGCATCCACTAGGACGTTAGAGAAAATAAGAATTTACTTACCGATAATTCTATTTCTCATAGTCCGTAGTGGATGCTGGGCGCCCATCCCAAGTGCGGATTGTCTGCATTACTTGTACATAGTTATTGTTACAAAAATCGGGTTATTGTTGTTGTGAGCCATCTTTTCAGAGGCTCCTTCTGTTATCATGCTGTTAACTGGGTTCAGATCACAAGTTGTACGGTGTGATTGGTGTGGCTGGTATGAGTCTTACCCGGGATTCAAAATCCTTCCTTATTGTGTACGCTCGTCCGGGCACAGTATCCTAACTGAGGCTTGGAGGAGGGTCATAGGGGGAGGAGCCAGTGCACACCAGCTAGTCCTAAAGCTTTTACTTTGTGCCCAGTCTCCTGCGGAGCCGCTATTCCCCATGGTCCTTTCGGAGTCCCCAGCATCCTCTACGGACTATGAGAAATAGAATTATCGGTAAGTAAATTCTTATTATTACCTCATTAAGTTATTAATAATACCAGATTTATGTATGATTAATGTGATGGGTTTAACTGGTCATGGGGCGGGAACTCAGATGCAAACAACAGAAACCACATCTCAAGTACTAGCCATCGCCCACTTCTTGAGCTGACCAATGGTCCCTGGTGCACAGGATATGTCCCACCCCTGAACCAATGGAAGAAGAGCACACAGTGTCTATTGTATTATGTTTTGATCTAAAGTATAAAAAGCCTGCTGCAGCCTGGCCTGACAAGAAGACTCTGAACGCTATCTACCTGATGAGCGGAGGACTGGTCCAGGTTGCGCAAGCGAATATTCTCACGTATGTACATTGACTGTAGCCATTTTACTCTGTTGTATTTTGTAGTGTATAAATTGTATTGTTATCCCCTTCAAGATATATACGCTGAGGTTTCGGAGCCCAGTGTTTAACTACAAATCGGTGTTGTGTCCTCTTTTCCCTGCTAGGGTTTAAAGCGTATTACATTACCTAACTGTATAAGGTTTAAGAGTGTATTGATAAGTTGTGTATGCGCTGCGGGTACTTTGTACCGTCAGCGCTGCATAAGGTTTAAGGTGTAACATCATTGCAGTGCTTTGCTGCATAAGGTTTAGAGTGTAATAATATCATTGCATTGCATTACGAATAAGGTTTAAAGTTTATCAAGAGTGTGTGCTTTGTACCCCCAGCGCGGCGTTTGTACGCTAAGTCCATACACGGTACGGGACTCTGTACGCAAATAGCGTACAATGTGCGTAGCGTGTGTATTAAGTCTAGCGGCCGCAGTGGCTCCATGGTAAAAGTGTATTTAGAGGTATAGCTTTATGTTTTAAGATATCGACATTATCACCGCTGCCTGCCTGCTCATCATACTTGTGATATATTGTACATTTTTATAGAAACAAAAATAAAAATTTGTGTTTGGGACTGGGATGGGAGTGGGAGGAGGACATGAATGCAATTTTGTTGTCCAGGGCGTCCATTAACTTAGTGGAGAAGGGTCTGAATGGGTAAGAAAATGTAAAAAAAAAAGTGTGAGGTCCCCCCTCCTAAGTATAACCAGCCTCGGGCTCTTTGAGCTGGTCCTGGTTGTTTAAATACTGAGAAAAAATTGGACAGAGGTTCCCCATATTTAGACAACCAGCACCGGGCTCTTAGACCGGTCCTGGTTCCAAAAATACGGGGGACAAAAGATGTAGGTGTCCCCCGTATTTTTAAAACCAGCACCGGGCTCCACTAGCCGGGGACATAATGCCACAGCCGGGGGACACATTTATGTAGGTCCCTGCGGCCATGGCATTACCCCCCCAACTAGTCACCCCTGGCCGGGGTTCCCTGGAGGAGTGGAGACCTCTTAAATCAAGGGGTCTCCCCCCCCTCCAGGCACCCAAGGGCAAGGGGTGAAGCCCGAGGCTGTCCCCAGCACCCCTGGGCCGTGGGTGCCGGGCTGATAGCCATAAGTGTGTAAAAAAAAGAATATTGTTTTTTGTTGTAGAACTACAAGGCCCAGCAAGCCTCGCCCACTTGCTGGTACTTGGAGAACCTCAAGTACCAGCATGCGGGGAAATAACGGGCCCGCTGGTACCTGTAGTTCTACAACAATAAAAATACCCAAATAAAAACACAACACACACCGTGAAAGTAAAAATTGATTAAAACACAAGTACACATTCACACATACTTACCTACATCCCACGCCGGTCACGTCCACTTGTCCAGTAGAATCCAATAGGTGGTTCCTGTAAAAATGAGAGAGAGATTACTTACCTAAATCCCACGCCGATCACGTCCACTTGTCCAGTAGAATCCAATAGGGCCGGTACCTGTAAAAATGAAAATTATACTTACAAACAAAGTAATCCACAGGAGGAGAGAGAGAGAGAGAGAGAGAGAGAGAGAGAGAGAGAGAGAAAAATTAATGAATATTATACACTCACTGACGCGGGAAGACGTTAGCACAGACAGGGGAGAGTGCTGCTGCTGGCTGGGAGGGTGGAGCAGGCGACCCCAATAGTTGTGAGCCCAGTAGCTGTGCCCCCCAGTAGTTGTGACCCCTCTAGCTGTGCCCCCTGTAGCAGCGCCCCCTGTAGCAGTGCCCCGAGTAGTTGTGCCCCAAGTCGCTGTGCCCCTTGTAGCTGTCCCCCCTATAGCTTTGCCCCCAGTAGCTGTACCCCTTGTGGCTGTGCCCCCTGTAGCTGTGCCCCTTGTAGCAGTACCCTGAGTAGTTGTGCCCCCAGTCACTGTGGCCGCTGTAGCTTTGCCCCCAGTCGCTGTGCCCTCAGTAGTTGTGACCCCTGTAGTTGTGCCACCAGTCGCTGTGCCCCTTGTAGCTGTGCCCCCTGTAGCTTTGCCCCCAATAGCTGTGCCCCTTGTAGCAGTGCCCCGAGTAGTTGTGACCCCTGTAGATGTGCCCCCTGTCGCTGTGCCCCCAGTAGCAGTGCCCCAGTAGTTATGCCCCCAGTCGCTGTGCCCCCTGTAGCTTTGCCCCCAGTAGCTGTGCCCCTTGTAGCTGTGCCCCCTGTAGCTGTGCCCCCTGTAGCTGTGCCCCTTGTGGCTGTGCTCCCAGTAGTTATGACCGCTGTAATTGTGCCCCCAGTCGCTGTGCCCCTTGTAGCAGTGCCCCGAGTAGTTGTGACCCCTGTAGTTGTGTCCCCAGTCGCTGTGCCCCCTGTAGCTGTGCCCCCCGTAGCTGTGCCCCCTGTAGCTGTGCCCCCAGTAGCTGTGCCCCCAGTAGCTGTGCCCCCATTAGTTGTTACCCCTGTAGCTTTGTCCCCAGTAGCTGTGCCCCTTGTGGCTGTGCCCCCAGTAGTTGTGACCCCTGTAATTGTGCCCCTTGTAGCTGTGCCTCCTGTAGCTTTGCCCCTTGTAGTTGTGCCCCCAGTTGCTGTGCCCCCTTTAGCTGTGCCCCTTGTAGTTGTGCCCCCTTTAGCTGTGCCCCTTGTAGTTGTGTCCCCAGTTGCTGTGCCCCTTGTAGTTGTACCCCAGTTGCTGTGTCCCCTGTAGCTATGCCCCTTGTAGTTGTGCCCCCTCTAGCTGTGCCCCCTCTTGATGTGCCCCTTGTAGTTGTGCCCCCTCTAGCTGTGCCCCCTCTAGATGTGCCCCTTGTAGTTGTGCCCCCTGTAGCTGTGCCTCCTAGCTGTGCCAGTGCCCCAAACACAAACACATAAAAAAAAAAAATACACACACACATACTTACCGCTCCTGCTGCGCTGTCCTCCGTCTCCGTCCGCCGGCTCCTCTCTACTATGGGAGAGACGTCATGACTCATGACGTCTCTCCCATAGTAGCGCCGCCCAGACACTAGGGGTCAATTATGACCTCTAGTGTCAGTCAGCGGTGCTAGCTGCAGTGAGCGTCCACACAGCCCACGGCGCCTGCTGCAGCCGGGAAGGGGGCTCGCTACTGATTGGACAGCGGATCCAGCACTGGTTCCACTGGCGTATCTATAATGGGTGCAGTGTGTGCGGTGCACACAGGCCCCTGGGTCCAGAGGGGGCCCCCACTGCACATACTGCACCCATTTCTTCTATACTTACCTTTCCCCCATCCATCGGCGACTGTGTGTGTGCTGCCTCCTCTCATGTAGCCGTCACCGCTGCTGCTAGCGCACTGACCACTAGAGACTCTGGCACAGTGCCAGAGTCTACAGCGCATGCGCAGGACTCCGGAAAAATGGCGCAGCGGCCATTTTTCGGAGTCCAGCACATGCACTGTAGACTCTGGCTCTGTGCCAGAGTCTCAGCGCTGAGAGCGCTAGCAGCAGCGGTGATGGCTACGGGAGAGGAGGGGGCCCACACAGGGAGTCTGCACATGGGTCCCCTCCTCTCTAGAAACGCCGCTGACTGGATCTGCTGGGCCAGTCACATCTGGGGGACTGACAGGGGCGTGCATTCATCGGGGCATCATTAAAATAATAAATGAAGATATTTATCACAGACTCTGTTATAAATATCTTCTTTTTATTATTTTAATCATTATGACAGGGGAGGCACTGCCTCCTGGGTGTGGTTCATCAAATCGACAGTGTCTAGGTCGATAATGTTTAGGTCGACCACTATAGGTCGACAGTCACTAGGTCGACATGGATGGAAGGTCGACAGGGTTTCTAGGTCGACATGTGCTAGGTCGACAGGTCTAAAGGTCGACATGAGGATTTTTTTTGTCGTTTTCTTCGTAGAGTGACCGGGATCCCAAATTAGTGCACCGCGTCCCCTCGCATGGCTCGCTTCGCTCGCCATGCTTCGGGCATGGTGCCTTCGCTCCGCTACCGCTTCGCTCGGCACACTTTACCGTTCCAATCGTAGTCCACGTGGATCGTTAAGTATGAAAAAATTCAAAAAAAGAAAAAAAATGTGAAAAACTCATGTCGACCTTTAGACCTGTCGACCTAGCACATGTCGACCTAGAAACCCTATCGACCTTCCATCCATGTCGACCTAGTTACTGTCGACCTATAGTGGTCGACCTAAACATTGTCGACCTAGACACTGTCGATCTTCAGACCGGATCCCCTGCCTCCTACCTCCCCTGACTGCACATCCCATTTGCACATAGCCTGCACGGAGGTCCAGCATGATCTATGCTTGGTATATGTGACAGGACGGGCATAATCTGCCACCCTGACTTTCATCTTTGTTGGGTTATCTATGGTGTCACACTATGCCTGCTACTCAATCTGCCTGGATTGTTTTCACACTCTGTAACATTCTTGGTGGCAGACGGCACGTTCCTACCCCCTGCCCTTGCATGGCTAGGTGAGGGGGGCTCAGTCCCCTCTACACTCTGGCACCACTTAATCTGGGTTGGGAGAGATTTATACTTTAATCTCCCACCCATTATACTTCCATGAGCACGGCTACATTTGTACTGCAGGGTTCTGCTCCAACTCACAAACTGAAATTGGTTCCAGATGTTGGTGGACCAGGCCTTGGGGAACAGGAAGCGGTGCGTCCCCTAGGTGTCCCTGCGGAGCCATTGTACTGCCACTGCTGGCCACTACTACTACACCAATCTGCCACTGGTTGGTACATGGTCCGCTCATGCAGTCCTCCACAGGGCAACCTTGGCATCATGCACACAGCCCTGAGACTTATCTCTTATGGTACTACAGTACTGGCATTACCTATACTGGTGCTGCAGCACCATACTGTGACATTTGGAAATATATTACATGTTGCCATTTGGTACACTGGGGCTTAGTACCGCGAATCACCCAATTGGCAATAATTCTGTAGAACACGTAGGGGGAAAGGTCACAGTATATACATTCATTTCCCATTCACGTATACAGAAGAGAAAATAATATATGTTTATTAAAAGTGCAGGTTGGCATAGTGGTTAGCATTGCTACCTCAGGGCTCTGAGGCCAAGTTAAATCCTTGACTATTACACTATATGTGTGGAGTTTGTGTGTTCTCCACATGCTTGCGTGAGCTTCCTCCGGGTGTCTCCCACACTCCATAAAACATACTGGTAGATATATTTGCTTCTTGAAAAACCTTGTATTTATGTGTCCGTGTAATAGGGAATTAGAGTGCAAGCTCCACCTGGGGCAAGGACAGATATAACTAAATATTCTCTGTACAGCGCTGCATAATATAGGTGCGCTATATAAATAGGATTTTATATACCTACCGGTAAATCCTTTTCTCGTTGTCCGTAGAGGATGCTGGTGTTCCATTTAGTACCATGGGGTATAGACGGGTCCACCGGGAGCCATGGGCACTTTAAGAGTTTAATAGTGTGGGCTGGCTCCTCCCTCTACCAGACTCAGTCTAGAAACTGTGCCCGAGGAGACGGACATACTTCGAGAGAAGGAAATACACAGATAGTGGTGAGATTCACACCAGCTTACACATAACAAAAGGAAAGCCAAGCTAACCACTTTGAAACGATTCAGCAACGACTGAACCAACAATACTTAACCAAGTAACAATGCAGGAACACAAAGCACTGGGCGGGCGCCCAGCATCCTCTACGGACTACGAGAAAAGGATTAACCGGTAGGTATATAAAATCCTATTTTCTCTTACGTCCTAGAGTATGCTGGGGTTCCATTTAGTACCGTGGGGATGTACCAAAGCTCCCAGTATGAGAGGGAGAGTGCTGAGGCTCCTGCAGAACAGATTGAGCAAATTTAAGGTCCTCAGCGGCCAAAGTATCGAACTTGTAGAACTTAGCAAACGTGTTCGACCCAGACCAAGTAGCTGCTCTGCAAAGCTGTAAAACCGAGACACCCCGAGCAGCCGCCCAGGAAGATCCCACTTTACGAGTAGAGTGGGCCTGAACCGATTTTGGAATCGGCAAGCCTGCCGTAGAATAAGCATGCTGGATAGTAAGCCTGATCCAGTGAGAAATCGTCTGCTTAGAAGCAGGACACCCAATCTTGTTGGGATAATAAAGGACAAACAGTGCGTCCGACTTCCTGTGATGAGAAGTTCTCTTCACATAAATCTTCAAAGCCCGCACAACATCCAAGGACTTTGAGGGAATTGAGGTGTCAGTAGCCACAGGCACCACAACAGGTTGGTTGACATGAAAGGCCGACACAACCTTTGGAAGAAATTGCTGACGCGTTCTGAGCTCAGCTCTATCCTCATGGAAAATCAAGTAGGGGCTCTTGTGCGACAATGCCCCCAATTCTGACACACATCTTGCAGATGCCAATGCCAACAGTGTGACCGCGTTCCAAGTAAGAAACTTTATGTCCACCTCCTGTAAAGGTCCGAACCAATCCAATTGCAGGAACTGCAGCACCACATTAAGATCCCAAGGTGCCATAGGAGGCACAAAGGGTGGTTGGATGTGCAGAACCCCTTTCAAGAATGTCTGAACCTTAGGGAGAGCAGCCAATTGTTTCTGGAAGAAAATGGACAAGGCCGAAATCTGGACCACTATGGAGCCCAAGCGGAGGCCCACATCCACACCTGCTTGCAGAAAGAGGAGAAACCATCCTAGTTGAAACTCCACCGTAGGAAACTTCTTGGATTCACACCAAAACACATACTTTTTCCAGATTCGATGGTAATGTTTAGACGTTACTCCCTTCCTAGCTTGTATCAGAGTAGCAATGACTCTGTTCGGAATGCCCTTCCGAGATAAGATCTGGCGTTCAACCTCCATGCCATCAAACGTAGCCGTGGTAAGTCTTGATAGGTGAATGGCCCCTGTTATAGAAGGTCCTCGAGAAGAGGAAGAGGCCTCGGATCCTCCAGCAGTAATTCCAGAAGATCCACGTACCAAGCCCTTCTTGGCCAGTCCGGAGCAATGAGGATCACCTGAACTCTTGTTCTTTTTATTAGTTTGAGAATCCTTGGGATGAGTGGAAGCGGAGGGAACACATACACTGACCGGAACACCCACAGAGTTACCAGGGCGTCCACCGCCACTGCTTGTGGGTCTCTCGACCTGGAACAGTACCTCCAAAGCTTCTTGTTGAGGCGAGAGGCTATCATGTCTATATGAGGTACACCCCATCGGCTTGTTATCTCTACGAACACTTCCGGGTGGAGGCCCCATTCTCCTGGATGGAGATCGTGTCTGCTGAGGAAGTCCGCTTCCCAGTTGTCCACTCCTAGAATAAAGATCGCCGACAGCGCCACTGCATGTCTTTCTGCCCAGAGGAGGATTCTTGCTACCTCTGACATTGCAGCTCTGCTCTTCGTTTCGCCCTGCCGGTTTATGTAGGACACTGTTGTTACATTGTCCGGCTGAACCAGAATGGCTTGATCTTGCAGAAGATATGCCGCTTGTAGAAGGCCATTGTATATGGCCCTTAGTTCCAGAATGTTTATTGGAAGGATGGTTTCCTGACTTGACCACTTTCCTTGGAAGTTTTTCCCTTGGGTGACTGCTCCCCGACCTTGCATCCGTGGTTAGAAGGATCCAATTCTGAATCTTGAACCTGCGGCCCTCGAGCAGGTGAGAAGTTTGCAGCCACCAGAGGAGTGAAATTCTGGCTTTCAGCGACAGGCGTATCCGCTGGTGCATGTGAAGATGCAATCCTGACCATTTGTCAAGGAGATCCAGCTGGAAGAGCCTCACATTGAATCTTCCATACTGCTGAGCCTCGTAGGAGGCTACCATCTTTCCCAGAAGGCGAATGCACTGATGAACAGATACCCAGGCTTTCTTCAGGACATCCCAGACCATCGATTGGATCACCAACACTTTCTCCACCGGTAGAAACACCCTCTGCACTTCCGTGTCGAGTATCATCCCCAGGAAGGGCAGTCTCCTTGTCGGCTCCAAATGTGACTTTGGAGGGTCCAGGATCCACCCATGATCCTGGAGTAGTTGAGTTGAGAGAGCAATACTCTGCAACAGCCGCTCCCTGGAAGATGCTTTTATCATGAGATCGTCCAGATATGGGAGGTCATTCCGAGTTGTTCGCTCGCAAGGCGATTTTAGCAGAGTTGCTCACGCTAAGCCGCCGCCTACTGGGAGTGAATCTTGGCTTCTTAAAATTGCGACCGAAAGATTCGCAATATTGCGATTACACACCTCGTAGCAGTTTCAGAGTAGCTCCACACTTACTCGGCATCTGCGATCAGTTCAGTGCTTGTCGTTCCTGGTTTGACGTCACAAACACACCCAGCGTTCGCCCAGACACTCCTCCGTTTCTCCAGCCACTCCCGCGTTTTTCCCAGAAACGGTAGCGTTTTTTCCCACACGCCCTTAAAACGGCCTGTTTCCGCCCAGAAACACCCATTTCCTGTCAATCACATTACGATCACCAGAACGATGAAAAAGCCGTGAGTAAAAATACTAACTTCATAGCAAATTTACTTGGCGCAGTCGCAGTGCGGACATTGCGCATGCGCACTAAGCGGAAAATCGATGCGATGCGATGAAATTTACCGAGCGGACAACTCGGAATGAGGGCCATGGAATTATGTTCACTCCCTGCATGCGGAGGAGGCGCATCATCTCTGCCATGCCCTTGGTGAACACCCTCGGTGCTGTGGAGAGGCCAAATGGCAGTGTCTGGAACTGATAGTGACAGCCCTGCAGCGCAAATCTTACATTAGCCTGGTGAGGCGGCCAGATCGGAATGTGAAGGTACGCATCCTTGATATCCAGGGATACTAGGAATTCCTCCTCCTCCAGACCTGAGATCACCACGCTCAGAGACTCCAACTTGAATTTGAATACCCGATGTTCAATGACTTTAGGTTTAACCATCCGGTTTCGGTACCACAATCAGGTTTGAGTAATAACCCTTGTGTTTTAGGTGAGGTGGAACTAGAACAATGACATTTGTTCTTACCAATTTTTGAATGACTTCCTGTAGGATAGCACTTTCTGTCAGTGAAGCTGGTAAGCCTGATTTGAAGAATCTGTGAGGTGGGAGTTCTTGAAATTCCAGTCTGTAGCCCTGGGTAAAAATATATTTTAGCCAGCGGTCTAGGCATGATGACGCCCAGACGCAACTGAATTTTTTTTAGTCTCGCCCCCACCTGCCGGATCTCCAGGCTGGGAGGTCCACCGTCATGCTGAGGATTTTGAGGAAACAAAACCTGGTTTCTGTTCCTGTGGACCTGTTGGTGCAGGTTTTCTGGACTTTCCTTGACCTTCTTTAAAGAAGGTGGGAGGGGGTTTGGATTTTTTAAATGTTGCGGTCAGAAAGGCGTAGGATACGATTTCCTAGCCGGTGCTGCTGCTGAGGGAAGAAAGGTTTACTTACCCGCAGTTGCCGTGGAAATCCACACATCCAATGCGCCCCCAAACAGGGCCTGACCTGTGAAGGGTAGGTTATCCACACTTTTCATGGATTCTGCATCCGCAGCCCATTGGCGTAGCCAGAGTCCTCTGTGTGCCGAGACTGCCATGGAAGTAGCCCTTGCATTAAGCAGGCCAATGTCCTTCATGGCCTCCACCATGAAACCTGCAGAATCCTGTATGTGACGTAAAAACAAGTCACTGTCACTCCTATCCATAGCATCTAATTCCTTCAGTAATGTGCCTGACCACTTTACTATGGCTTTAGAAATCCACGCACAAGCAATAGTGGGCCTTAAAGCCACGCCTGTAGCAATGTATAGCGATTTGAGCGTAGTCTCAATCTTGCGGTCAACCAGCTCTTTTAAGGCGGTTGGACCAGGGGCAGATAAAACAACCTTTTTTGACAACCTAGATACAGAAGCGTCTACTATAGGTGGGTTTTCCCACTTTTTTCTGTCCTCTTCAGGGAAAAGGAAAGCAATGAGAATTATTTTAGGGATCTAGACTTTTTTCTCTGGATTTTCTCTGGATTTTTCAAACAAGGAGTTTAACTCCTTACAAGCAGGGAAGGTAAGTGAGGATTTCTTATTTACGGTAAAATAAGATTCCTCTTCCTGCTCAGGTACCTTCTCAGAAATATGCAAAACATCCCTAGTGGCTTCAATCATTAGTTGCATCCCTTTAGCAAGGGAAGCATCCCCCCCCCTCCCCCTTCCTGCATATCCCCATCACCGTTCCCTGTATCAGAGTCGGTATCAGTTGCAGCTTGCATTATCTGGGCAAGTGTACGTTTCTGTGGGTATGTAGGTGGGGTTTTGACGAAGTAGCACGGGCTGAGTACGTAAAAACCCTCCACAGATTTTTTCAAAAACTACGTCTCTTTTTCAGTATGAGACATCCTTGTTGAAATCTGGGATATCATTCCCCTCAGAGAATCCACCCATGCGGGTTTGGATTCAGAAGGCTGAGAAAGTACATTGCAGTACTGAGTGCATAGACTCCTCAGGAGAAGCACAGGACACAGAGTCCTTAGACATGGTAATATGGGATATACACACACACACACACACACACACACACACACACACACACACACACACACACACACACACACACACATGTCACAGTTTCCCCCAGAGTACCTTCAGAGAGTCACAGAGTATAAGGAGCCAGCCACACTGCGCCCCAGTAGGCTATTATTATGATAAAAGCCCAGCGTTAACTAGCTAACCTTAATAGGCTAGTTCAGTGGTTCCCAAACTGTGTGCCGTGGCACCCTGGGGTGCCGCGAGGCACTTGCAGGGGTGCCTCAGGTTGGTTGTCAAGGACCAATTCAAACTATTTATTGTCAATTTAATAGGCAAAACCAGTGCTGGTGGCTGCCAATTATAAAATATGTGGACATACAGAAGCAAATCTTGTCCCTCACCACACAACTGACCCTAAGGATGACATATACAAATAATTTACTTAATCTAATATTTTTTTCTAAATTTCTCAATAAGAAACTTGTGGCCTAGGGGTGCCGTGAAAAAAAAATCTGACACTCCAGGCTGCCGTGACTCACAAAAGTTTGGGAACCACTGGGCTAGTTAGTACTGATATCCCACTCCCCCCCCTGTCTATAACACCCTGGTACCGTAGAGGCATTGCTAGAGTTATGTGGAGTGCAGCGCTCCCTGACAGGGTCTGTTCCTATGGTCTGCAGGGAGAAAATGGCGCTGGTGAGTGCTGGATCCGCTCTGAGAGGAAGCTCCGCCCCCTGTAATGGCACGCGGCTTCCCGCACTTATCTCCTATACATTAGCCCAGATCTGTGACTTTGTGCCTCATTTGCTAACGCTGGGTGGAGTCACAACGCTGGGTGGAGTCACAACGCTGGGTGGAGTTAGTCAAATGAGTCACAGATCTGGGCAAATCTATAGGAGACTAGGAGCAGAAGCAGATGGTATGGGCATGGCACAGGCAGGGGTGAATACCTCCCAACTTTCTTCAGGTAGACAGGGGTGCATACCTCCCAACTTTCTTCAAGCAGAAGGAGGGACACACGCGCAGCGAAAAGGGGGCGTGGCCACCATAAACGGGGCATGGCTTCGTAGGAGGACCTGCGATCGCGAGCCAAGCCCCCGTTTTCGTCGGTGAGGAGGCATGCCCAGCGCTCTGTGAGCTGCTGGCATGCCCCCTCTCCTCCTGTCTCCACTAAATAGACACTGTGCACATGCGCACAGCGTCTATTCACCGCTGCTCTGCTAAGCCGAACAGCGAGTACAGGAGCTCCCCAACTGCCCACCCCCACCGCGGGACACTGCGGCCCGCGGGTGGGACAGCGGGACAGACCCAAACAAACGGGACTGTCCCATGAAAATCGGGACAGTTGGGAGGTATGGGGGTGTGTGAGGGCCGGGGGTAGGCCGTACAGACAGATGGGCACCAGCTCACTGTGTGGTTGACCCCCCCACATCAGCATACTCAGCAGGGGCTCTCTGGCGCGGAGGAGCATCACTTTCTGGCACACTCCACGCTTCTTAGCTGCAGTTTTGTGGGGCACCTGCCGCTGTGCAGGTTCCGTACCGCCTCTGTTATCTCCAGCCCCGGCAACCCCACCGCTAACTGCAGCGCTTCCGCCCGCAGTGAGGTCCGCCCAGCTCCTTCTCACACTTTAGCTGGCGGGCAGCGCTGCAGAAGTCCGTGCCGTGTGCATGCTATAACCCCCTCCTCCCTTCAGCCGCAGCGTCTCCTGGGGGCTAACCAGTCACTCCCAGTCTCCCCTTACCACAGTGCCCAGCAGCCGCGAGGTCTGCGCCGCGTGCGTGCTATGACCCCCTCCTTCCTCCAGCCGCAGCGTCTCCTGGGGGCTAACCAGTCACTCCCAGTCTCCCCTTACCACAGTGCCCGGCAGCCGCGAGGTCCGCACCGTGTGCATGCTATGACCCCCTCCTCCCTCCAGCCGCAGCATCTCCTGGGGGCTAACCAGTCACTCCCAGTCTCCCCTTACCACATTGCCCGGCAGCTGCGCGAAGTCTGCGGTGTGTGACTGAGGAGCAGGGGGGGATGCGGACGGGCAGAGGAAGCAGGACTCCAGCCTGAGAGAGTCAGCCATGCCAAGTCTCCACCAGCAGCAGATCCCAACAGGTTGGAGTGGAACAGCAGCAGCCAGCAGCAGTGACTCCGGTAAGACACATCTGTCTGTCACCACTGTTTTGTCCATAATACCAAACTCCCCCGTGCCCTGTGTTCTGTCATGTCCCTGTCACCCCTGGCCTTGCCCTGTCACCCTTGGCCTTTCCCTGTCACCCTTATCCTGGCCCTGTCACCCCTGTGCTTGCCCTGTCAACCCTGTGCTTGCCCTGTCACCCTTTTCCTGGTCCTGTCGCCCCTGTCCTGGTCCTGCCATTCCTAGCCTGGCCCTGTCACCCCTATCCTGTCCCTGTCATTTCTGTCCTGGCCCCGTCGCCCCTGTCCTGGCCCCGTCACCCCTGTCCTTGCCTCGTCACCCCTGTCCTTGCCCCGTCACCCCTGTCCTGGCCCTGTCACCCCTGTCCTGGCCCCGTCACCCCTGTTCTGACCCTGTCACCTCTGTCCTGGCCCTGTTACTGCATACCCTCCAACTACCTTTTTGGCAGGTATAGTACCCGCAGCGCCTCCAGACCCCTCCCCAATGCACCACACCTCCGCACCTTCCCCTCTACCACATGCGGCACCCCACCCCTCCCCCACGCTGTGCCTCCAGACCCTCTACACCACCCGCGGCTCCCACTCCCCCGCCCCTCCACCACCCACAGCACCTCCAGACCCCCTCCACCATCCACTCCCCATATATGTCTCCCCCCACACCTGCCTCCCCTCCATCTGCAGACACCCTCCCCCATCCGCCCCCCCCCCCCACCCGCCCCTCCCCCACCCACGGCATTCCCGACCCTTCCCATCCCACAGCACCTCCGGAACCCTTCACCCATCCGCAACATCCCCGCACCTGCCCTTCCCCCACCCGCAGCACCCCTGCCCCTCTCCCACCTGCAGTGCCTCCGGACCCCTCCCCCATCTGCAGCCCCCACTCCTCTGCCTCTCCCCCACCCGCAGCACCTCCCGACCCTTCCCCATCCGCCCCCCACTCAAACCGCAGCATCTACAGACGCCCTCCCCATCCGCAGTCCCCCCCCCCCCCCGCTACATTCTGTACATCGTGCCCTGCAGGCGCTGTCCACGCCATCGCAAGGGGCTACGTCTCCTTCACCATCGCACGCCCTTTCATTTGCAATATTTAACCATACCTCCCAACTGTCCCGATTTTGGCGGGACAGTCCCGTTTTTCATGGTCTGTCCCGCTGTCCCACCCGCGGGTCTCAGTGTCCCGTGGGTGGGGGGCAATTGGGAGATCCCTCCCTGTCAGTCGCTGCTCTGAGCAGAGCAGCGGTGAATAGAAGCTGTGCGCATGCGCACAGCATCTATTCACGGCAGAGAGGGACAGGGGCCATGACCAGCAGCTCTTACAGCGCTGTTCATGCCCCCATAATGGCAAAACCGGGGGCGTGGCTTGCGATAGCGGCACTTGCAGCGAGGCCACGCCCCTTTTCGTTAGGCAACACACCCTAAAATAACGTGCGCAATGGTGTCCCTCCTCTGCTACTGCCAAAGTTGGGAGGTATGATTTAACCACTAACAAAGGAATGCAGGTAATACTACATTTAATACAAATATTGAAGCCCAGAAAGGCGTGCAAGGGTTAAGGGGATGTAGCCCCTTGCGACAGTGTGAAGAGCGCCCGTAGGGCGCAATGAAGCACCTAGTTCTTTATACTGGCCTGAGGATTTTGTGTGTTAACAGTGGGATTAGCTCCTGTTAACTATGTGACCAGTGTAGGGTTAAGGTGCTGGCTCAGGACGCCCCTCAAGCGTCTACATATGTATGTTGCTGAGCCTTCCAGGAGCGCAGCCTGTCAAAGCTGCGCTCCAACCATTGTGCCGCCATACTGCCGGTGACCCGGCGCTGTACTCACCACTCTTCTATCTTCTGGCTCTGTTAGGGGGTGGCGGCCGTGCTGCGGGAGTGAGCGGTCGCCTCGTGGCCTTGCAATCAGTACCTTCAGGAGCTCAGTGTCCTGTCAGCGGAGAAGAGAACCCTTAACTCTTCAGGAAGTTGGTTCCTACTTCCCCCCTAAGTCCCACGAAGCAGGTAGGCTGTTGCCAGCAGCCTAGAAAGCAAAGATAATCATAAACCCAAGGCGCAATCTCACTTATGCAGCTGATTGAGCAAGTGAGGGCCACTTAACCCTCATACAGAATACAACAGACAAATGAAAAAAGCTCATTAGTGCTGTTTTCGGCCGACGGCCATATAAGCTTCTTCACTGTCCGCCTCTGAGCCATTTTGTGTCAGGGCCCACTGTTTGTATAATCTTTTAATTCTTTAATAAAGTGTTTTTAACTATAACACTTTTCATGAATATCCTTGGAGTTATACACAAAGAAACTGTTATGTGAGGATTTGCGTCTTGTTCTGAGTGAGTAACGGTACGCATCGTACTATATGTTTGACTTACAGTTTTTGGTGGAATGAAAGATACCTTTATGTGCGGAGACTAGCTATATTGATTGTGAGTGGGGTACGCCATCTATCTCCTTTGAAAATTTGGTGTTTCAAGCTGCATTGTTCATTTTCAGCATTTAAAGACGTACTACACCATAATGTGTTATTTCTGCTTTTGTTACATATCACTTTGATACGTCATATGGAGTGGGAGATTTGATCGTCCTCAGACTACAACAGGAGGAATCATCTTGTGATTGGACTTTATTCATACATAATCATATGGACATTAAGTATCATTTCAGTTACAGTATATGAAACCACACTGAGCGCTTTTATTTGAGCTTTTTTCATTTGTCTGTTGCCAGCAGCCTGCCTGTACCTAACTAAGCACATTTTCTAAACTGAGTCTGGTAGGAGGGGCATAGAGGGAGTGGCCAGCCCACACTATTAAACTCTTAAAGTGCCTATGGCTCCTGGTGGACCCGTCTGTACCCCATGGTACTAAATGGAACCCCAGCATCCTCTAGGACGTAAAAGAAAATAGGCTTACCATACTATCCCTTTAAACAGGGACACTCATGGATTACACAGGTTCTGTGGCTGCTTAAAACCAGGTGACATGCAGGATTGAAGTCAGACAGCCACAGAACCTGTGTAATTCATAAGTGTCCCAGTGTAAAGGGATAGTATGGTAAGCCTATATATAAATAACAAAAAAAAAAGTTTTGACAATAAATGCCTCTACACGTTTAATCCATTTAAAAACTGAAATGAGTGTTGTCTGTGCCGCAGCAATGATCCAGCTGGTGTGCCGTGTAAGAGCTATGGTAACTATCTCCAGCTGGTTACACGCTGACTGGGATTAAGGCTGCCAGGTTGGTCAGTATATGTAAATGCAATGTACAGAGAACCCATATGTGGGCTCATCTGCAGAAGATACTGTAACTGTGTCATGTCAGTGTAACCCTAATGTTGTGTGACCATTCTGTCCCCAATACATCAGCCTGCACACCCACTACTACTCCTACTGCATGTATTACTGCATTCTGCTGCTGCAAGCCTATTATATCAGTGACAGTGCTGCTGCTCTGCCAGTATATGCGCCTAACCAAGGGATTACCCAGAGCTAAGAGCCTTATAGACAGATTTCCCATTACACTGATCCTGGTCTGAGCATGCGCAATGCAATGCTCTGCTACACAGCGCCACCCAGTGGCCGCTCCATGTCACTCCCTCTACTGTGCCTGAATGAATAAAAATATTGAAGGGGAATATACCATCAGCAGCTCAATGGGAGGGGGGTCAGTGACGTCATTACACGTTGTATAGCATACCGGGGAGGAATTCTGTGGATGTTTTGGTGCTGTCGCACGTAACACTGATTATTCTGTTAGGCAGTGCTGTCAGTGAGTGTCTGCGCATGCGCTGCTGGGTGTAAGATGTCCCTGTGTGATCACCCCCCCTCTGTTCTGTTGTGGTTGGGTCCTGTCATCCTGGGAAGCAGGAAGCGGAAGGCAGTCTGGCACACAGTGCAGCTGAGGGAGCACAGAGCTGGGAGACAGGTGGGTGATGCTCGGTGCTGCCTCCTGCTGATGACACTGCGCCCCTGCATGGGCCCCTCACACACTGGGGGTGTCCTCCCTGCCATTGGTGTGTTCCTGCGGTGACCAGGGGCCCCTCATCATCTCCAGTGTGTGGCCCCTGCAGCACCAGAGCAAGGGGACCCTGACAGGCTGGCTCAGCATAGGGCAGAGGTTCCCAAATGCGGTCCTCTAGGTACCCCAACAGTCCAGGTTTTAGGTATATCCCGGGCTCAGCACAGATGGTTAAATCAAATTGACTGAGGTGCTAATTCAGTCACCTGTGGCCAAGCATGGATACATTTAAAACCTGCACCGTTGGGTTCCTTGGGAACCTCTGGCATTGGGCTATATGTACCAGTGCTCTGTGACCCCTACAGGTCAAGCTTCAGGGGCTCCTAAGGGCCCCAACATTTATCTCATACTATATACTGCGCACTGTGGCCCCTTACTGCCCATTCTATGGCTTATACAGTATACTGCACACTGTGGCCCCTTACTGCACTATTATAGGGCTTAGACAGTGTATTGCTCACTGTTGCTCCTTACTGCCCCATTCTTGGGCTCACAGTATGCTGTGGGCTCTTACTGCCTCATTACAGGGCTCCTACAGTATACCGCACATTGTGGCCGCTTACTGTCCCATTATAAGGCTCATACATTTCTGAGTTCTGCGTTGGTTAGGCTCCATAGGGGCACAGTCAGGGGCCCCTAACTGTCCGTATTCTGCGCTGTGTGGGCGCTACAGGTCTACCCCTACTGCTGTACTAGATTGTTGTCTGGCAGATCTCATACTCTTGAAACCTGTACATTGTGTCCAATTATAAGTTATACATCTCTTAGCTGCTCTGCACTGTGGCCCTTTAGATTCAGCATCAGGGGCCCCAGTGTGTTTTGCGATTTATATGCCTGGAACCTCTTCTATGCTGAGCGCAGTGTTATAAAGGGAGGAACAATTATTTGTACTTAGTTTCTTATATACCTACAGTTTCCAGATCATCTTAATACACATAAATTAATTAGTGTTGCCAGAGTGTAAAATAATTATATTATCATCACGTCCAGTGGTCAGGTCATGTTGGAGGTGTAGTGTCCTATGTCTGTATAGGGTGTAATAGATGTATTATGGTCATGTCCAGTGGTCAGGTTATGTTGGGGTGTAGTGTTCTATGTCTGTATAGGGTGTAATAGATGTATTATGGTCATGGCCAGTGGTGAGGTCATGTTGGGGGTGTAGTGTCCTGTGTCTGTATAGAGAGTAATAGATGTATTATGGTCATGGCCAGTGGTCAGGTCATGTTGGGGTGTAGTGTCCTATGTCTGTATAGGGTGTAATAGATGTATTATGGTCATGGCCAGTGGTCAGGTCATGTTGGGGGTGTAGTGCCCTATGTCTGTATAGAGTGTAATAGATGTATTATGGTCATGGCCAGTGGTCAGGTCATGTTGGGGGTGTAGTGTCCTATGTCTGTATAGGGTGTAATAGATGTATTATGGTCATGGCCAGTGGTCAGGTCATGTTGGGGTGTAGTGTCCTATGTCTGTATAGGGTGTAATAGATGTATTATGGTCATGGCCAGTGGTCAGGTCATGTTGGGGGTGTAGGTGTAGTGTCCTATGTCTGTATAGGGTGTAATAGATGTATTATGGTCATGGCCAGTGGTCAGGTCATGTTGGGGTGTAGTGTCCTATGTCTGTATAGGGTGTAATAGATGTATTATGGTCATGGCCAGTGGTCAGGTCATATTGGGGTGTAGTGTCCTATGTCTGTATAGGGTGTTATAGATGTATTATGGTCATGTTATGTTGGGGTGCAGCGTCTTATGTCTGTGTAGGGTATAGTAGCATTGTAGTACAGGTTGAATCTCTCGTATCTGAGAATCTGTTATTCCAAATATGAAATCCAAAACTTTTTGAGCGCGGCCTAGTGACACCTTGATTTCTTATTGTTCCATGTACACAAAATTATTAAAAATATTGTATAAAAAAATTCAGGCTGCGTGTATAAGGTGTATATGACACGTAATTGCATTCCATGCTTAGACTTGGGTCCCATCCCCAAGATATCTCCATATGGGATGCAAATATTCCAACATACTGAAAAATCCCAAATACTTCTGCTCCCAAGCGTTGTGGATATGGGAGACTAAGCCTGTGTGATTATGTCCTGTGGTATGGGCATAGTGTGAGGAAGAATCTGCATAGTGTGTTGCATAGTTTGTCCAGGTGCAATTTTATAGTCTTGTTGCTTGCTCCTTCCCCTAAATTATTATTAATATTCTTTATTTATATTCATAAATGTGGCACATTATGGGGCTACTACTTACCACTTCTTTTTAACATACGGGTCTGTTTTTATTTAGGTTTCAGAAGGCGCTACACTTAGTTTGAGGATGAGTGTCCCGGATTATATGCAGTGTGCTGAGGACCACCAGACCCTCCTTGTAGTGGTCCAACCTGTGGGTGTCTTGAAAAATGAGAACTTCTTTAAAATCTACAAACGCATCTCCTCTGTGTGCCAGGTGACTGCCAGCAACTCCCAGCGCGCATTGTACATTCGTTACCGGCATCAGTATTCAGTGGAGAATAACGATTGGGGGGATTTCCAGACTCATCGGAAAGTGGTCGGCCTCATATGTATTGGAGAATGCGGCTTACCTAAAGAGCTGCCCCTTACGTTCCTGAAGTTTGACCAGCAGAAGGAAGTCTACAGCTCCACCCTTTACGACTCCCGCCTCTTTGTCTTTGGGCTGCAGGAATCGGCGACGGAGCAGGGCCGTATTGATGTGGCCTTTTACCCCAGCTATGAAGACTGCGAAGCGGTGGAGAAACGCGTGGAGGATTTTATAGAGTCACTGTTCATTGTTCTGGAATGCAAACGTCTCGACAAGACCAATGAGAAGTCCGGAGAGAAGATGCCGCTTCTCTATGTACCGTATGAGAAAAAGGACTTTGTGGGTCTGGATCCAGACAGCAGGTTTGTACGTCAAGCGTTCCCTGTGAGTTGTATCTGTTGGGTCTAGTTGCCTGCCTGGAGTAAATTTCTGAGATTCTCCAGGGTATCTATGTAAAGGTACGAGGATCACAGGGTGGCTGGTGTAATACAGAGGACACAACACACCTCTATGATGCACACTTTCCATACAGCTTTCTCCATGTTACTTACTGAGCCTGAGCTGTATATAATATATTTCTCTATCGTCCTAGTGGATGCTGGGGTTCCTGAAAGGACCATGGGGAATAGCGGCTCCGCAGGAGACAGGGCACAAAAAGTAAAGCTTTAGGATCAGGTGGTGTGCACTGGCTCCTCCCCCTATGACCCTCCTCCAAGCCTCAGTTAGATTTTTGTGCCCGGCCGAGAAGGGTGCAATCTAGGTGGCTCTCCTAAAGAGCTGCTTAGAAAAGTTTAGCTTAGGTTTTTTATTTTACAGTGAGTCCTGCTGGCAACAGGATCACTGCAACGAGGGACTTAGGGGAGAAGAAGTGAACTCACCTGCGTGCAGGATGGATTGGCTTCTTTGGCTACTGGACATTAGCTCCAGAGGGACGATCACAGGTACAGCCTGGATGGTCACCGGAGCCTCGCCGCCGGCCCCCTTGCAGATGCTGAAACAAGAAGAAGGTCCAGAATCGGCGGCATGAAGACTCCTCAGTCTTCTTAAGGTGGTAGCGCACAGCACTGCAGCTGTGCGCCATTTCCTCTCAGCACACTTCACACGGCAGTCACTGAGGGTGCAGGGCGCTGGAAGGGGGGCGCCCTGGGAGGCAATGAAAACCTATTTTTGGCTAAAAATACCTCACATATAGCCTCCGGGGGCTATATGGAGATATTTAACCCCTGCCAGAATCCGTTAAGAGCGGGAGACGAGGCCGCCGAAAAAGGGGCGGGGCCTATCTCCTCAGCACACAGCGCCATTTTCCCTCACAGAAAGGCTGGAGGGAAGGCTCCCAGGCTCTCCCCTGCACTGCACTACAGAAACAGGGTTAAAACAGAGAGGGGGGGCACTAATTTGGCGTTAGAAATATATAAAAAAGATGCTATAAGGGAAAACACTTATATAAGGTTGTCCCTATATAATTATAGCGTTTTTGGTGTGTGCTGGCAAACTCTCCCTCTGTCTCTCCAAAGGGCTAGTAGGTCCTGTCCTCTATCAGAGCATTCCCTGTGTGTGTGCTGTGTGTCGGTACGTGTGTGTCGACATGTATGAGGACGATGTTGGTGAGGAGGCGGAGCAATTGCCTGTAATGGTGATGTCACTCTCTAGGGAGTCGACACCGGAATGGATGGCTTATTTAGGGAATTACGTGATAATGTCAACACGCGGCAAGGTCGGTTGACGACATGAGACGGCCGACAAACAATTAGTACCGGTCCAGACGTCTCAAAAACACCGTCAGGGGTTTTAAAACGCCCGTTTACTTTAGTCGGTCGACACAGACACAGACAGGGACACTGAATCCAGTGTCGACGGTGAATAAACAAACGTATTCCTTATTAGGGCCACACGTTAAGGGCAATGAAGGAGGTGTTACATATTTCTGATACTACAAGTACCACAAAAGAGGGTATTATGTGGGATGTGAAAAAACTACCGTAGTTTTTCCTGAATCAGATAAATTAAATGAAGTGTGTGATGATGCGTGGGTTCCCCCCGATAGAAAATATGGGCGGTATACCCTTTCCCGCCAGAAGTTAGGGCGCGTTGGGAAACACCCCTTAGGGTGGATAAGGCGCTCACACGCTTATCAGAACAAGTGGCGGTACCGTCTATAGATAGGGCCGTCCTCAAGGAGCCAGCTGACAGGAGGCTGGAAAATATCATAAAAAGTATATACACACATACTGGTGTTATACTGCGACCAGCGATCGCCTCAGCCTGGATGTGCAGAGCTGGGGTGGCTTGGTCGGATTCCCTGACTAAAAATATTGATACCCTTGACAGGGACAGTATTTTATTGACTATAGAACATTTAAAGGATGCATTTCTATATATGCGAGATGCACAGAGGGATATTTGCACTCTGGCATCAAGAGTAAGTGCGATGTCCATATCTGCCAGAAGATGTTTATGGACACGACAGTGGTCAGGTGATGCAGATTCCAAACGGCACAAAGGTGTATTGCCGTATAAAGGAAGAGGAGTTATTTGGGGTCGGTCCATCGGACCTGGTGGCCACGGCAACTGCTGGAAAATCCACCGTTTTTTACCCTAAGTCACATCTCTGCAGAAAAAGACACCGTCTTTTCAGCTTCAGTCCTTTCGTCCCTATAAGAGTCATATCTGCCCAGGGATAGAGGAAAGGGAAGAAGACTGCAGCAGGCAGCCCATTCCCAGGAACAGAAGCGTTCCACCGCTTCTGACAAGCTCTCAGCATGACGCTGAGACCGTACAGGACCCCTGGATCCTACAAGTAGTATCCCAGGGGTACAGATTGGAATGTCGAGACGTTTCCCCTGCGCAGGCTCCTGAAGTCTGCTTTACCAAGGTCTCCCTCCGACAAGGAGGCAGTATGGGAAACAATTCACGAGCTGTATTCCCAGCAGGTGATAATTAAATTACCCCTCCTACAACAAGAAAAGGGGTATTATTCCACACTATATTGTGGTACTGAAGCCAGAAGGCTAGGTGAGACCTATTCTAAATCTAAAAAAATTTGAACATTTACAAAGGTTCAAATCAAGATGGAGTCACTCAGAGCAGTGATAACGAACCGGGAAGAAGGGGACTATATGGTGTCCCGAGACATCAGGGATGCTTACCTCCATGTCCCAAATTTGCCCTTATCACTAAGGGTACCTCAGGTTCGTGGTACAGAACTGTCACTATCAGTTTCAGACGCTGCCGTTTGGATTGTCCACGGCACCCCGGGTCTTTACCAAGGTAATGGCCGAAATGATGGTTCTTCTTCGAAGAAAAGGCGTCTTAATTATCCCTTACTTGGACGATCTCCTGATAAGGGCAAAGTCCAGGGAACAGTTGGAGGTCGGAGTAGCACTATCTCGGATACTGTTACAACAGCAGGGGTGGATTCTAAATATTCCAAAATCGCAGCTGATCCCGACAACAAGTCTCCTGTGCTTAGGGATGATTCTGGACACAGTCCAGAAAAAGGTGTTTCTCCCGGAAGAGAAAGCCAGGGAGTTATCCGAGCTAGTCAGGAACCTCCTAAAATCAGTGCATCATTGCACAAGGGCCATGGTAAAAAAATGGTGACTTCCTTCGAAGCAATTCCAGTCGGCAGATTTCATGCAAGAACTTTTCAGTGGGATCTGCTGGACAAATGGTCCGGATCGCATCTTCAGATGCATCAGCGGATAACCCTATATCCAAGGACAAGGGTGTCTCTCCTGTGGTGGTTACAGAGTGCTCATCTTCTAGAGGGCCGCAGATTCGGCATTCAGTTTTGGATGTTGGTGACCACGGAGGCCAGCCCGAGAGGCTGGGGAGCAGTCACACAAGGAAAAAATTTCCAGGGAGTGTGATCAAGTCTGGAGACTTTTCTCCACATAAATATAGCTAAGGGTAAATTTATAATGCTCTAAGCTTAGCAAGACCTCTGCTTCAAGGTCAGCCGGTATTGATCCAGTGGGATAAAACATCACGGCAGTCGCCCACGTAAATAGACAGGGCGGCACAAGAAGCAGGAGGGCAGTGGCAAAAACTGCAAGGACTTTTCGCTGGGCGGAAAATCATGTGATAGCACTGTCAGCAGTGTTTCATTCCGGGAATGGAAACTGGGAAGCAGACTTCCTCAGTAGGCACGACCTCCACCCGGCAGAGTGGGAACTTCATGGGGAAGTTTTCCACATGATTGTAAACCGTTGGGAATTACCAAAGGTGGACATGATGGCGTCCCGTCTGAACAAAAAACGGGACAGGTATTGCGCCAGGTTAAGAGACCCTCAGGCAATAGCTGTGGACGTTCTGGTAACACCGTGGGTGTACCAGTCGGTGTATGTGTTCCATCCTCTGCTTTTCATACCTAAGGTACTGAGAATTATAAGACGTAGAGGAGTAAGAACTATACTCATGGCTCCGGATTGGCCAAGAAGGACTTGGTACCCGGAACTTCAAGAGATGCTCACAGAGGACTTATGGCCTCTGCCGCTAAGAAGGGACTTGTTTCAGCAAGTACCATGTCTGTTCCAAGACTTACCGCAGCTGCGTTTGACGGCATGGCGGTGGAACGCCGGATCCTAAGGGAAAAGGCATTCAGGAAGAGGTCATTCCTACCCTGGTCAAAGCCAGAAAGGAGGTGACCGCACAACATTATCACCACATGTGGCGAAAATATGTTGCGTGGTGTGAGGCCAGGAAGGCCCCACGAAGAAATTTCAACTCGGTCGATTCCTGCATTTCCTGCAAACAGGAGTGTCTATGGGCCTCAAATTGGGGTCCATTAAGGTTCAAATTTCGGCCCTGTCGATTTTTCTTCCAGAAAGAATTGGCTTCAGTTCCTGAAGTCCAGAAGTTTGTCAAGGGAGTATTGCATATACAACCCCCTTTTGTGCCTCCAGTGGCACTGTGGGATCTCAACGTAGTTCTGGGATTCCTCAAAACACATTGGTTTAAAACCAGTCAAATCTGTGGATTTGAAGCCTCTCACATGAAAAGTGAACATGCTCTTGGACCTGGCCTGGACCAGGCGAGTGTCAAATTGGTGGTTTTTTTTTTTTCTCAAAAAAGCCCATATCTGTTTGTCCATTCGGACAGGGCAGAGCTGCGGACTCGTCCCCAGTTCTCTCCCTAAGGTGGTGTCAGTGTTTCACCTGAACCAGCTTATTGTGGTGTCTTGCGCCTACTAGGGACTTGGAGGACTCCAAGTTGCTAGATGTGGTCAGGGCCCTGAAAATATAGGTTCCAGGACGGCTGGAGTCAGGAAAACTGACTTGCTGTTATCCTGTATGCACCCAACAAACTGGGTGCTCTTGCTTCTAAGCAGACTTTTGCTAGTTGGATGTGTAATACAATTCAGCTTGCACATTCTGTGGCAGGCCTGCCACAGCCAAAATATGTAAATGCCCATTCCACAAGGAAGGTGGGCTCATCTTGGGCGGCTGCCCGAGGGGTCTCGGCTTTACAACTTTGCCGAGCGGCTATTTAGTCAGGGGCAAACACGTTTGTAAAATCCTACAAATTTGATAACCTGGCTAAGGAGGACCTGGAGTTCTCTCATTCGGTGCTGCAGAGTCATCCGCACTCTCCCGCCCGTTTGGGAGCTTTGGTATAATCCCCATGGTCCTTTCAGGAACCCCAGCATCCACTAGGACGATAGAGAAAATAAGAATTTACTTACCGATAATTCTATTTCTCGGAGTCCGTAGTGGATGCTGGGCGCCCATCCCAAGTGCGGATTATCTGCAATACTTGTACATAGTTACAAAAATCGGGTTATTATTGTTGTGAGCCATCTTTCAGAGGCTCCGCTGTTATCATACTGTTAACTGGGTTCAGATCACAGGTTGTACAGTGTGATTGGTGTGGCTGGTATGAGTCTTACCCGGGATTCATAAATCCTTCCTTATTGTGTACGCTCGTCCGGGCACAGTATCCTAACTGAGGCTTGGAGGAGGGTCATAGGGGGAGGAGCCAGTGCACACCACCTGATCCTAAAGCTTTACTTTTTGTGCCCTGTCTCCTGCGGAGCCGCTATTCCCCATGGTCCTTTCAGGAACCCCAGCATCCACTACGGACTCCGAGAAATAGAATTATCGGTAAGTAAATTCTTATTTTTTTTTTAATAGAACTTTCTATCCCAAGTTATTTTACTTTTCCATTCTTCTGTCTGACTAGTACAAGTTTTTCCCATGAGACCGTACCATTCTGGTAATAATATCCGATAGGGAGGGTCAGAAAAAAATCTTTTTTTCGAGGATCGAATTCTAATAAAAAAAGTTGCCTCTTTGGGCCAATAAAACGTGTAAAAAATTTCAGCTCGATCGGTTAATATTTTATGTTGGAAGCAGAGGCCTGAATTTTGAAATTGTTTGTAAAAAAACCTCACAAATTGCAATTGCTGGGATGATGCCGCAGTTTAGGACGGGCTAGAGATGTGTTGCTGGGAAGATGCCGCAGTTTAGGACGGGCTAGAGATGTGTTGCTGGGACGATGCCGCAGCTGAGGGTGGGCTAGAGATGTGTTGCTGGGACGATACCGCAGTTTAGGACGGGCTAGAGATGTGTTGCTGGGATGATGCCGCAGTTTAGGACGGGCTAGAGATGTGTTGCTGGGACGATGCCGCAGTTTAGGACGGGCTAGAGATGTGTTGCTGGGACGATGCTGCAGTTTAGGACGGGCTAGAGATGTGTTGCTGGGACGATGCCGCAGTTTAGGACGGGCTAGAGATGTGTTGCTGGGACGATGCTGCAGTTTAGGACGGGCTAGAGATGTGTTGCTGGGACGATGCCGCAGTTTAGGACGGGCTAGAGATGTGTTGCTGGGACGATGCCGCAGTTTAGGACGGGCTAGAGATGTGTTGCTGGGACAATGCCGCAGTTTAGGACGGGCTAGAGATGTGTTGCTGGGACGATGCCGCAGTTTAGGACGGGCTAGAGATGTGTTGCTGGGACGATGCCGCAGCTGAGGGTGGGCTAGAGATGTGTTGCTGGGACGATACCGCAGTTCAGGGTGGGCTAGAGATGTGTTGCTGGGACGATGCCGCAGTTTAGGACGGGCTAGAGATGTGTTGCTGGGATGATGCCGCAGTGTCAGGGTGGGCTAGAGATGTGTTGCTGGGATGATGCCGCAGTTTAGGATGGGCTAGAGATGTGTTGCTGGAATGATGCCGCAGTTTAGGACTGGCCAGAGATGTGTTGCAGGGATGATGCCACAGTTTAGGACGGGCTAGAGATGTGTTGCTGGGACGATGCCGCAGTTTAGGACGGGCTAGAGATGTGTTGCTGGGACGATGCCGCAGTTTAGGACGGGCTAGAGATGTGTTGCAGGGATGATGCCGCAGTGTCAAGGTGGGCTAGAGATGTGTTGCTGGGACGATGCCGCAGTTTAGGACGGGCTAGAGATGTGTTGCAGGGACGATGCCGCAGTTGAGGGCGTGCTAGAGATGTGTTGCTGGGATGATGCCGCAGTTTAGGACGGGCTAGAGATGTGTTGCTGGGATGATGCCGCAGTTTAGGACGGGTTAGAGATGTGTTGCTGGGACGATGCCGCAGTTTAGGACGGGCTAGAGATGTGTTGCTGGGATGATGCCGCAGTTAAGGACGGGCTAGAGATGTGTTGCTGGGACGATACCGCAGTTCAGGGTGGGCTAGAGATGTGTTGCTGGGACGATGCCGCAGTTTAGGACGGGCTAGAGATGTGTTGCTGGGACGATGCCGCAGTTTAGGATGGGCTAGAGATGTGTTGCTGGGATGATGCCGCAGTTTAGGATGGGCTAGAGATGTGTTGCTGGGATGATGCTGCAGTTTAGGATGGGCTAGAGATGTGTTGCTGGGACGATACCGCAGTTTAGGACGGGCTAGAGATGTGTTGCTGGGATGATGCCGCAGTTTAGGACGGGCTAGAGATGTGTTGCTGGGACGATGCCGCAGTTTAGGACGGGCTAGAGATGTGTTGCTGGGACGATGCCGCAGTTTAGGACGGGTTAGAGATGTGTTGCTGGGACGATGCCGCAGTTTAGGACGGGCTAGAGATGTGTTGCTGGGACGATGCCGCAGTTTAGGACGGGCTAGAGATGTGTTGCTGGGACGATGCCGCAGTTTAGGACGGGTGAGAGATGTGTTGAGACCTACGCTTGTGACGTTAGTCAGTCACTCTCCACACCAGCCAATTGGCCCCTCGTTGGCTGTAGGTAGGATGAAACACCGCCGCACTACACGCCAGGTGAGAGATGTGTCCGGACTTGCGCTTGCCACTTGTGACTGCTAGCACACATCAGCCTCTTTGTCATTCTCTGTTTCGGAATCGTGTTTTGACGATTTTGCGGCAATAGCAATCAGGTGTTCCTGGGTGGGGGGGGGGGGTAGAGAGGTTTTGTCCTGCTCGCTACTGCCTACTGCGTATGGGTCTTTGGGTCGACCACACTTCGGTCAACAGTCATTACGTCGACCACTATTGGTCGACATGCAGTAAGTCGACAGGGTTGCTAGGTCGACATAGTCTTTAGGTAGACATGTGATAGGTCGACATGAGTTTTTTCATTTTGTTGGTGTCGTTTTCTTCGTAGAGTGACGGGGAACCCCAATGAGTGCACCGTGTCCCCTTGCAAGGCCCGCATCGCTCACCATGCTTCGGGCAAGGTGCCTCACTCCACTACCGCTGCACTCTGCACAGGTTACCGTTCCCATTTGTAGTCCACGTGGATCGTAAAGTATGAAAAAGTTGAAAAAATTGTTTAAAACTTGTGTCGACCTTTTTTCATGTCGACCTATCACGTGTCGACCTATAGACCCCGTCGACCTGCATGTCGACCAATAGTGGTCGACCTAACGACCATATCCCACTGCGTATTTGTGTGATTATTGCAAGTAATGGCTCTGTCCAAATCTTAATTATGCCAGAAAGTGATGACTATTTATGAAAAAGCATCTATTATTTCTCTCTCTTTCACATGCATTGTACAACTTATTGCAGAGTACCACAATAAATACAGGATATTAAAAGGGGATTGTACAGCACGCAGAGAAGCCCAGCTCTTCAAAAATATGCTGGCGACTTTGTCATTGTGGCCTGCAGGTGCAAAGATTTTCAGTCTTGCTCTTGTCCGAAGGATCGGAAAGTTCCTTCGAAGGAACACGCTTTCTTCCTGGACCAGAAGGGCGACCGCATCGGTTACATAGGAGGTGTCGATGTATCTGAAACTGAGAAACTTCTTAAAAGATCGGTCCAGGTACTCCAAAGAGAGGCCAAGGCTGCAAGGCGAGAGGATGAAGCTTGATGCTCCAAATATTTATTGATAGACTTAACAGAAAAAAAATTAGGGAAGTGAATCGCCCGATAGTGACCAGTCGTACTTACCATCACTAAGGGGGTAATTCAGACCTGATCGCTGCTGTGCGTTTTCGTACAGCGGGTGATCAGGCCCAAACTGTGCATGTGTAGGCACCGCAATGCGCAGACGCGTCGCATAGGTACAAAACGGATCGCCGCTTAGCGATGGGTTTGTGCGACGGATCCGTTCGCACGAGCGATCGCAAGGAGTTTGACAGAAAGTAGGCGTTTGTGGGTGTCAACTGACCGTTTTCAGGGAGTGGTTGGAAAAACTCAGGCGTGTCCAAGCGTTTGCAGGGCGGGTGTCTGACGTCAATTCCGGTCCCAGACAGGCTGATGTGATCGCAGCGGCTGAGTAATTCCTGGGCTGTGCAGACACTGCATAAAATCTGTTTGTACATCTCTGCTACACATGCATTCGCACACTTGCACAGCTAAAATACACTCCCCCTTTCGGCGGCGACTATCTGCTAGCGATTAGGTCTGAATGAGGCCCTAAGTCTTAAGAGAAAGTCTTCCACTCAAATGCGAGTTGAGTTGAAGGAGACGGCACTTATCTGCCAAAGATTTGGTGTGAGTGACAGAGCGACAGCAATAGTAGCTACATCTGTGCGTAAAGATGTCTGGCTAATATCCACGGATTCTCCCAACCTCGTAACAGATAAAAATCAAATTAGACAAGAGAAACAAAAAGTATGAGAAGAGTTGAAACTGCAGGCACAACAAAATACTGTTCTGCCCAAAGCCTTATACTATGACGGTTGACAGATGACACCCTTACTCAAGTGAAACAAGACGCAAAATTCTACCGATGCCCTATCAAAGAGGAGCATATTTCCATTTTATCTGAGCCTGAATCCAAATACGTAAGTCATGTAGTACCTAAGTCAGGGAATGCACGTGACATTTGTGACGGCATCCATGAAGTTTTGATTCGAGAAGGAGATACAGAGGAGCTTTGAGTCCTAGGTTGTGACGGCACAGTTGTCAACACGGGAGGGAAGGTAGGTGTCATTCCATGCCTGGAAAACAAGCTTGGTCGACCACTTCAGTGGGTAATACGTCTCCTCCAGTTCATGAACTTCTGTTTCAAAGTCTCTTTGACATCATGGATGGAGTCACATCTGGGCCAAAGTCAATTCAGTGGGCCTGTTGGTTCAACACGAAAGGGCTGTGAATATCTCCCAGTAGTCTGTTAGGAAGCAGTCGATTGTAGCTTACCTGATAATTTCGTCTGCAGATCTGACCTAGAATCAGAAATACTTGTCCGAAATCTCTGGGGCAATTCAGTCTGGCACTTGTCCACCTGATCTGAGCCGCTACCAAGCAGTGATCTTCCGTTCAAATGTTGACTCCGCCAGTTCTCAAGAACGTACTGATCCAGGAGCTGAAAGAAGAGTTGTTAGGTAACCATGAGTACGGAAACTGTACTCCGATCTCTGTCACTGTTGCGGTGGAACATTTAGTCAAACTCGTTACAGAAGTGTCCGCTAAAACATGCGGCAGTGATGCAAGTTATGGCTTCATTCGTTGCTCATTGTTATCCCGACAAACTGTCCCAAAGGTTGACAGCAAGAGCTAGTATCCTCTGGAGCGCTGGATGGTATGGCGATAAGTAGAGCTATGGTTAATTTTTCTCAAATATAAAATGTGTAAATAAATATAAAAAAAAGAAAAATAAAAACAAATGGAACTCAACGTGCAGCCACCTCCGCGTGGTGGGTTCTGGGCCACTTTGTTACGTCAAAAAGTGGGCGAAGAGCTGCACACATGGCAATTTTATCTTGTCAATCAAACTGTTCTAGCGCCAGAAAATCAGCCGAGAGTGGTTTCTCCTTTCATTTAGAGCACATATAACCCTACTTACGACGGTGAAAATAAGAACCTCGGAAAAACATTAAAACGTTTGTCTTTTTGTAGGAAAATTTCCAAAATTCAGACCTGCTTCCGACAGAAGATATTAACTGATCAAGCTGAATTTTTTTACACATTTTATTGGCCCAAAGAGGCAACTTTTCCGCTCTATTAGAATTCGATCCTAGAAAAAAAGTTTTCTTTCACCACCCTAATGTCCAACAGACATTGACTTCTCCAGACATACTGTAGGTGCTTGGAGAAATCTCGAACGAGGTGTGGGACCTATTCTGTACTCTTAAAACTGACCTGTTTGGCTTATATAAGGAGAGGAATGATCAATAGTCTGAGTCTATTCAGTTGCTTGCATTTCTCTAACGTCCTAAGTGGATGCTGGGGACTCCGTAAGGACCATGGGGAATAGCGGCTCCGCAGGAGACTGGGCACAAAAGTAAAGCTTTAGAACTACCTGGTGTGCACTGGCTCCTCCCCCTATGACCCTCCTCCAAGCCTCAGTTAAGATTTTGTGCCCGAATGAGAAGGGTGCACACTAGGTGGCTCTCCTGAGCTGCTTAGTGAAAAGTTTAGTTTTAGGTTTTTTATTTTCAGTGAGACCTGCTGGCAACAGGCTCAGTGCATCGAGGGACTAAGGGGAGAAGAAGCGAACTCACCTGCGTGCAGAGTGGATTGGGCTTCTTAGGCTACTGGACATTAGCTCCAGAGGGACGATCACAGGCCCAGCCATGGATGGGTCCCAGAGCCGCGCCGCCGGCCCCCTTACAGAGCCAGAAGACAGAAGAGGTCCGGAAAATCGGCGGCAGAAGACGTCCTGTCTTCAACAAGGTAGCGCACAGCACTGCAGCTGTGCGCCATTGCTCTCAGCACACTTCACACTCCGGTCACTGAGGGTGCAGGGCGCTGGGGGGGGGGCGCCCTGAGACGCAATAAAAACACCTTGGATGGCAAAAAATGCATCACATATAGCTCCTGGGCTATATGGATGCATTTAACCCCTGCCAGAATACATAGAAAAACGGGAGATAAGGCCGCCGATAAGGGGGCGGAGCCTATCTCCTCAGCACACTGGCGCCATTTTCCCTCACAGCTCCGTTGGAGGGAAGCTCCCTGGCTCTCCCCTGCAGTCACTACACTACAGAAAGGGTTAAAAAAGAGAGGGGGGGCACTAATTACGCGCAGTATTAAAGATACAGCAGCTATAAGGGGAAAAACACTTATATAAGGTTATCCCTGTATATATATAGCGCTCTGGTGTGTGCTGGCAAACTCTCCCTCTGTCTCCCCAAAGGGCTAGTGGGGTCCTGTCCTCTATCAGAGCATTCCCTGTGTGTGTGCTGTATGTCGGTACGTTTGTGTCGACATGTATGAGGAGAAAAATGATGTGGAGACGGAGCAGATTGCCTGTAATAGTGATGTCACCCCCTAGGGGGTCGACACCTGAGTGGATGAACTGTTGGAAGGAATTACGTGACAGTGTCAGCTCTGTATAAAAGACAGTGGTTGACATGAGACAGCCGGCTACTCAGCTTGTGCCTGTCCAGACGTCTCATAGGCCGTCAGGGGCTCTAAAGCGCCCGTTACCTCAGATGGCAGATATAGACGCCGACACGGATACTGACTCCAGTGTCGACGGTGAAGAGACAAATGTGACTTCCAGTAGGGCCACACGTTACATGATGGAGGCAATGAAAAATGTTTTACACATTTCTGATAATACGAGTACCACCAAAAAGGGGTATTATGTTCGGTGAGGAAAAACTACCTGTAGTTTTCCTGAATCTGAGA
Organism: Pseudophryne corroboree; assembly: GCF_028390025.1. Taxonomy (NCBI): domain Eukaryota; kingdom Metazoa; phylum Chordata; class Amphibia; order Anura; family Myobatrachidae; genus Pseudophryne; species Pseudophryne corroboree. The sequence continues at coordinate 36,033,901 of NC_086448.1, forward strand.
AATTAAATGAGGTGTGTGATGATGCGTGGGTTTCCCCCGATAACAACTGATAATTTCTAAAATGTTATTGGCATTATATCCTTTGCCGCCAGAGGTTAGGGTGCGTTGGGAAACACCCCCTAGGGGGGATAAAGCGCTCACACGCTTGTAAGGGCTCTACCCTCTCCTGAGATGGCCGCCCTTAAGGATCCTGCTGATAGAAAGCAGGAGGGTATCCTAAAATGTATTTACACACATACTGGTGTTATACTGCGACCAGCAATCGCCTCAGCCTGGATGTGCAGTGCTGGGTTGGCGTGGTCGGATTCCCTGACTGAAAATATTGATACCCTAGATAGGGACAGTATATTTTTGCCTATAGAGCATTTAAAAGATGCATTTATATATATGCGTGATGCACAGCGGAATATTTGCCGACTGGCATCAAGTCTAAGTGCGTTGTCCATTTCTACCAGTAGAGGGTTATGGACACGACAGTGGTCAGGTGATGCGGATTTCAAACGGCATTTGGAAGCAACATGAGAAGACGCCGTATTATCAGGCGCAGTCTTTTCGTGGACAAGCGGGCAAAAGGTTCCTCATTTCTGCCCCGTGACAGAGGGAGAGGAAAAAGGCTGCAGAAATCAGCCAGTTCCCAGGAACAGAAACCCTTTCCCGCCTCTGCCAAGCCCTCAGTATGACGCTGGGGCTTTACAAGCAGAATCAGGCACGGTGGGGGGCCCGTCTCAATGAATTTCAGCGCGCAGTGGGCTCACTCGCAAGTAGACCCCTGGATCCTTCAGGTGATATCTCAGGGGTACAAATTGGAATTCGAGACGTCTCCCCCTCGCCGTTTCCTAAAGTCGGCTTTACCGATGTCTCCTTCTGACAGGGAGACAGTTTTGGAAGCCATTCACAAGCTGTATTCCCAGCAGGTGATAATCAAGGTACCCCTCCTGCAACAGGGAACGGGGTATTATTCCACACTGTTGTGGTACCGAAGCCGGACGGCTCGGTGAGACCGATTCTAAAATCTTTGAACACTTACATACAGAGGTTCAAATTCACGATTGAGTCACTCAGAGCAGTGATTGCGAACCTGGAAGAAGGGGACTACATGATGTCTCGGGACATCGAGGATGCTTACCTTCATGTCCAAATTTACCCTTCTCACCAAGGGTACCTCAGGTTTATGGTACAGAACTGTCACTATCAGTTCAGACGCTGCCGTATGGATGGTCCACGGCACCCCGGGTCTTTACCAAGGTAATGGCCGAAATGATGATATTCCTTCGAAGGAAGGGAATTTTAGTTATCCCTTACTTGGACGATTCCCTGATAAGGGTAAGATCCAGGGAACAGTTGGAGGTCGGTGTAGCACTATCTCAGGTAGTGTTGCGGCAGCACGATTGGATTCTCAATATTCCAAAATCGCAGCTGGTTCCGACGACTCGTCTTCTGTTCCTAGGGATGATCCTGGACACAGTCCAGAAAAAGGTGTTTCTCCCGGAGGAGAAAGCCAGGGAGTTATCCGAGCTAGTCAGGAACCTCCTAAAACCGAGCCAAGTCTCAGTGCATCAATGCACAAGGGTTCTGGGTAAAATGGTGGCTTCCTACGAAGCAATCCCATTCGGCAGATTCCACGCAAGAACTTTCCAGTGGGACCTGCTGGACAAATGGTCCGGGTCGCATCTTCAGATGCATCAGCGGATAACCCTGTCACCAAGAACAAGGGTGTCCCTCCTGTGTTGGTTGCAGAGTGCTCATCTTCTAGAGGGCCGCAGATTCGGCATTCAGGACTGGGTCCTGGTGACCACGGATGCCAGCCTGCGAGGCTGGGGAGCAGTCACACAGGGAAGGAATTTCCAGGGCTTATGGTCAAGCCTGGAGACATCACTTCACATAAATATCCTGAAGCTAAGGGCCATTTACAATGCTCTAAGCTTAACAAGACCTCTGCTTCAAGGTCAGCCGGTGTTGATCCAGTCGGACAACATCACGGCAGTCACCCACGTAAACAGACAGGGTGGCACAAGAAGCAGGAGGGCAATGGCAGAAGCTGCAAGGATTCTTCGCTGGGCGGAAAATCATGTGATAGCACTGTCAGCAATTCCGGGAGTGGACAACTGGGAAGCAGACTTCCTCAGCAGACACGACCTCCACCCGGGAGAGTGGGGACTTCACCCAGAAGTCTTCCACATGATTATAAACCGTTGGGAAAAACTCGACAGGTATTGCGCCAGGTCAAGGGACCCTCAGGCAATAGCTGTAGACGCTCTGGTAACACCGTGGGTGTACCAGTCAGTGTATGTGTTCCCTCATCTGCCTCTCATACCCAAGGTACTGAGATTGATAAGATGGAGAGGAGTAAGCACTATATTCGTGGCTCCGGATTGGCCAAGAAGGACTTGGTAACCGAAACTTCAAGAGATGCTCACGGAGGATCCGTGGCCTCTACCTCTAAGAAGGGACCTGCTCCAGCAAGGACCCTGTCTGTTCCAAGACTTACCGCGGCTGCGTTTGACGGCATGGCGGTTGAACGCCGGATCCTGAAGGAAAAAAGGCATTCCGGATGAAGTCATCCCTATCCTGATCAAAGCCAGGAAGGATGTAACCGCAAAACATTATCACCGCATTTGGCGAAAATATGTTGCGTGGTGCGAGGCCAGTAAGGCCCGACGGAGGAAATTCAACTGGGTCGATTCCTACATTTCCTGCAAACAGGAGTGTCTATGGGCCTGAAATTGGGGTCCATTAAGGTTCAAATTTCGGCCCTGTCAATTTTCTTCCAAAAAGAACTAGCTTCAGTCCCTGAAGTTCAGACGTTGTAAAAGGGGTACTGCATATACAGCCTCCTTTTGTGCCTCCAGTGGCACCTTGAGATCTCAATGTAGTTTTTGGGTTCCAAAAGTCACATTGGTTTGAACCACTTAAATCTGTGGAGTTAAAATATCTCACATGGAAAGTGGTCATGCTGTTGGCCCTGGCCTGGGCCAGGCGCGTGTCAGAATTAGCGGCTTTATCCTGTAAAAGCCCTTATCTGATTTTCTATTCGGACAGGGCGGAATTGAGGACTCGTCCTCAGTTTCTCCCTAAGGTGGTTTCAGCGTTTCACCTGAACCAACCTATTGTGGTGCCTGCGGCTACTAGGGACTTGGAGGACTCCAAGTTGCTAGACGTTATCAGGGCCCTGAAAATATATGTTTCCAGGACGGCTGGAGTCAGAAAATCTGACTCGCTGTTTATCCTGTATGCACCCAACAAGCTGGGTGCTCCTGCTTCTAAGCAGACTATTGCTCGTTGGATTTGTAGTACAATTCAGCTTGCACATTCTGTGGCAGGCCTGCCACAGCCAAAAATCTGTAAATGCCCACTCCACAAGGAAGATGGGCTCATCTTGGGCGGCTGCCCGAGGGGTCTCGGCTTTACAACTTTGCCGAGCAGCTACTTGGTCAGGAGCAAATACGTTTGTAAAATTCTACAAAATTGATACCCTGGCTGAGGAGGACCTGGAGTTCTCTCATTTGGTGCTGCAGAGTCATCCGCACTCTCCCGCCCGTTTGGGAGCTTTGGTATAATCCCCATGGTCCTTACGGAGTCCCCAGCATCCACTTAGGACGTTAGAGAAAATAAGAATTTACTTACCGATAATTCTATTTCTCGTAGTCCGTAGTGGATGCTGGGCGCCCATCCCAAGTGCGGATTGTCTGCAATACTTGTACATAGTTATTGTTACCAAAAAATCGGGTTATTGCTGTAGTGAGCCATCTTTTCTAGAGGCTCCTCTGTTATCATGCTGTTAACTGGGTTTAAATCACGAGTTGTACGGTGTGATTGGTGTGGCTGGTATGAGTCTTACCCGGGATTCAAAATCCTTCCTTATTGTGTACGCTCATCCGGGCACAGTATCCTAACTGAGGCTTGGAGGAGGGTCATAGGGGGAGGAGCCAGTGCACACCAGGTAGTTCTAAAGCTTTACTTTTGTGCCCAGTCTCCTGCGAAGCCGCTATTCCCCATGGTCCTTACGGAGTCCCCAGCATCCACTACGGACTACGAGAAATAGAATTATCGGTAAGTAAATTCTTATTTACTATGAGGTATATTTAGTAACAGGGAGATTCAATATTTTTTTGTCAACTCTTAGTAATGATTGTCCAGCAGAGCTATTCAGTTGTTGCTCCAGTTGGGCTCAACTGCTACGGACACCTATTACTTATTGCGCTTGTCCCGCCCAAAATCGCTAGGTGTAAACAATTGGGCAACCTGCCGAAACAGCAGTTTGGACGGCTAATAAAGGGATTTCCTGACTATTTCTTCTAACCTCAGGAGGGTGTGAGCAGAAATAATGGGCACACGTTGCTCTCACGCCCGATCCGAACAAAACCTGAGTAGATTCATTGGGTGCACATTACCTGGAGCGCCAAACACAGCAGTTGAATCTCCCCCCAAGTGTCGGATTTGCATTTCTTGTGATTTACTGGTGGTATTGCACCCCGGTAATTTACCAAAACCCAAATGGACTGAAAAAGCCAGACTTTAGTATACAATAGCACTTCAAAGCAGCATTGAGAGTTTTACCATTACAGGTATAGAAATCCCGTATTTACTAAGCAGCTACTTTAGAAACCAACAACAGACAAATGTGGTAATTATTATGCAGTGAATAAGAAGGCAGATAATGTATCAATGATAATTCTCTTACGGACAAAATACTAATACTCTCGGAAAAATAAATATTTTTTTTTTAAACAGTGGTTAAAACTTGGATGGCTGAGACACCAGACCATCGATGTTGGGAAACACCATGACCATCGTGGACTTACATTTTCCCGTTGTCTGCTTCTCTCTGGTGTACGCCAGACGTATTTGTGTAATGATGATGGAAGCACTTTTTATTTTAGGTTAAAAAACATTTTTAGACACCATTTACAACTAATTAATACTGTCCCTTTAATATAATTGTTAAAATATACTACTCTTAATAAAACTGAACAAAGATTTCCCCCCTAATATTTCCCTCATAAGAGAATGATCAATGTTCCAGTATCCACCTTCCTATTTAGTTCTTAATAATTGCCTTCGTTGCAAGTATTTTGGATTCCCCTCCTTCTGATTGGCCAGACAGATGTGGCAGTTCGGTCCAAATCCCATTAAGCCACCGCAAAATCACAGATTGACGTTGACGGGGGCTTCACAAAATCCCATCAAACCGCTGAATAGTAAGTAGAGTGAATTGGTGCAGTGACTCACAGTCTCAAAACCCCAGCAAAACCTTTGCTTAGTGACCTCTGTGGGACCTGTGAAAGACGGGCAAGTCTGTGTTACGCGTCCAGCGTCCCAGTGGCCTCTGCTAATCAGCAATAGTTGTTTCTCCAACATGACTGGAACACAGAGCTTGCAATCTAATGACTGTCTGCAGCCCTTGTCAGTGTAATCTAATATGTCTTTCTTATGTTCTATTTCATGTGGCATAAAAACTAAATGTTTACACTGCCACGTTTCCTGTACAGTATATTGTGCAGCCTCTGTAATAACGGGGCGCTTATCCTTCCACAGACATTATAAGAAGCGCTGTCAGGGGCGTATGCGGAAGCACGTGGGAGACCTGTGCCTGCAGGCTGGGATGCTGCAAGACGCGCTGGTCCATTATCATATGGCTGTTGAACTGCTACGAGCCGTCAATGACTTTGTTTGGCTAGGAGGTAAGTTATGTTCTGTGCCAGGGTTCTGGGGTATAATATGCAAATAGTAGAACAGGATTCTGGGAAATCGCAGTTGCAATTCCTAGTGTTAACTCAGTGGACTGCTATGTTCATTGCATTTCCCAGAAGCCTCCTCTTTTCAGTTTGAGTGGCTACTGCCCTCATATGGCGGCGCTATATAATTACATGATTGTTGAGTGAAATATCTCCCAGTGCATTTAATTCCGCAAACTGTGTAACGTGTGTATGTGGTTCTGAGCTTTTATAATGGGCCCATTTCCTGCTATTGTCGTTGCAGCTGCCTTAGAGGGCCTGTGTTCTGCCTCCGTTATACATCACTACCCGGGAGGAACAGGAGGAAAGGCGGGACAGTGCCGGACGCAGAATTTGTCGCTGTCCGCAGAGGCCAGTAAGAGGCACCGACCAGGTATGGCTGATTTCATTGTGTGGAGTGAGGATATGGGGCAGGCGGTAAAATGAGGGAGCACTGGGGTCGGTATTCATTAAGGTGTGAGATATTTTCTTTTCTATTTATACATTAATAATGACCAGCCCATCAAAATGATGGAACAACATAACGGTAATGTCAACACGGCAGTTGTGCGCACCCGAAAGGAGCACCACTTGAATTGCTCCATCGTGTGCGATCTAGTGGCCGCCGGCGTGCAAAACACTTGAATTCCCCCTGTAGAGGTGAGGAGCAGCTTAGGCCTTTTATTATATAGGAGCAAGGGGGCCACTTGGCTGGAAGTGGTGAAAGCCTGATCTGTACGACACACACAGCAGTTCATTTAATTAATTTCATAGTCAACTTCAGTAACAGAAGTTGTGAGATGGAGTTTCAGTGAAATATGTCAGCATGTCTAAAGCAACTTCTGATTTGCTGAGAAAACACTGTTCTCCCTCCTCAGCATCTTACAGAAATATCTGCCTCCCCTGCAGTGCACATGGTTTTGCCCAATTGCTAAAAAAAATCCTGCTGCGATCAACTTGGAATTACCCCCCACTGTTTCATATGCTGCAGAGGATTTATCTTCCCAGGAAGACTCCATTCCATGTGATCAGGATTGCACTGTTTTTTTCCCCCCCCAAATATATTTTATTGAGGCATAAGTACAAACCAGAATAAGCAGTACAAACCGTAGGTACAGGGCCTAAGAGACATAGCTGAGAACATGTAATTGGGAGACATATAACGGCAACTGTATAATCCCAACCGTACCTTTCATTTTCCATTTTCAAACATAAAACACATGGGTTAAAAGGGTGACCAGAACATAACACGAAGAAGCAATATAAAGAGAAGTAGATATATACTTCTACAAAATCATAACAGGTCTAAGACAATACTAATACTGTAGTTATATCAAGGCGTCCTACAACAGGGAAGACGCCTAACAGAAATCCAAGACATACAGAAAAAATAAAAATAAAAACAACAAAAACATAAACATTGGGGGCGTGGCCTGGCCTGTGAGCTGTGAAGAGGTGATCTCGAGGAGCTCCTGCCGGCCCTGATCTTATTACTAAAATAAAACTGTTTTAGGGAATCCTTAACCCCTCTAACATATCCTACTGCACACCTCTACCATCCGGGACCAGAGGGTCTGGGTTGCGGAGCCGAGGAGCCCTTTTAAGGGTCCCTGCAGGTTGCGGCCCTCCCCTCTATAGAGAACCGGGGACTACAGTCTGAGCTCCCCCCGGCCGGAAGTGCGGGCCGAGCGGCGACTGAGCTCGGGAGGGACGACTTCTCCCGAGCATATCAGTGACTGCCCTGTGCCTGGCTGGCCTGCCGCGAGACCCCCCCCCCCCCCTGCTGTCTACGCTGCACGGAGCGGGGACTCGGCGCACGGAGCAGGGACCCGCTGCTCGGCGCGGACGCGTCTCCCGCCCGCTGGGAGCCCGCACACAAAGCTCCAGTCCCCCCCCCCCTGGCTGTGAGCCGTCTTCTTGCCGGCAGCTTCACTCACCCTCCCCACCAACGATTCGGCTTGCTCCTGGTGCCTCTGGTGTGGAGGCCTGGCTCAGGGGACAGGCGGCGCCATTTTGGTTGTGGGCAATCTGCCCACACTGCAGAAAATAAAAATAAAAATAAACGGGCTGTGGGGATTCGGGGCCCCGATCCCTTACACACGCCCCCCCCACACTGCCTTGGGGGCGTGGCCTGGTGACCGACTTGACGGGTGGCGCTTCCCGCTGGCTCCCGGGGACCTGGGAGTTCTTGATTTGCTCCGCCTGCACTGCGGACGCTAGCTGAACAGGGAGACCCTGCCAAAACCGGGCCAGGAGCCTCAGAACCCAGGCGGTGACCATCTTGGACCGCGAGTGTCCGAAAAATAAATAAATAAAGTATTAAAAAAAAAAAAAAAAAGCAACGGTGCTCCGGAAGTGGGGTCCCTCGGGACTCAGGTGAGCCTCACCCGCCGCCCCGACCTGCATGACCAGAGAGCCTACGTCCGCTGCCTTCCATCATACTCTCCGCGGTTGCAGAGACCCTCTAACCTCTATATTTTCTCTACTTGCTGTCTGGCGCATAAACACCGCCATGCACTGCCCTGGACTTTTGTTCTCTACTACTCTACCAAGGGGCACTTGATGGCAATCTGATACCAGGCCACGGGGGGATGGTCGCCTCCTAAGAGCCATGTTGCCAAACGTATCCTGCTGATCCTGACACATCTTGAGCTACTTGCAAACACCTTCCACACTGTTCCTCTCTAGAATATGAGACGTGCCTCGAAATCCTCTAGACGGAGCAAAAACAACCAACCTCGGAAAGTCACGAGGTCTCAAGCAGACCTGAGGCCGTTCCTCCATCCCACGATTTCCCCACAGATGGAGAACCGCTCCTCTCCCCGCTCCCAGACCTCCCCCTCTGCTTCTCCGACTTCGAATCCAGCTGGGGAGATGGCTGACCCCTCGGTAGCTAGTAGTCAAGAACTCCGGGACATCCTAACCTTCATGAGGTCCCTTCCCACAAAACAAGACCTACAGGACACTATCAGGAACGAGCTCGCTTCCATCAAAAGCGACATTTCCCACCTATCCGACCGAGTGGTTACTCTAGAGGAAGACCAAGTAGCCAGTGCTTCCTGTATGTCCCAGCTGAGGGATTCTGTCCTCGCTCAATCCAAAGAAATCCGGGCTTTGCAGTCCAGAATGACGGATATCGACAACAGGGGCAGACGGAACAACATCAGAGTCCGTGGTCTCCCGGAGGAGGTTTCCCAGTCTGGTCTAGTAGATGCCCTATCCAAGATATTTAACAAACTCTTGGGAGCAAATTCGGATAATGTCATCACCTTCGACAGAGCCCACAGAGCCCTTAGACCGAGGGGCCTAGCCACTGACCAACCTCGTGACATCATATGCCGACTCCATTACTTCGCCCAAAAGGAGGAGATCATGTTCAAAGCCAGGCAACTTGATAATATCGACTTCAATGGCTGCACTATAAGCCTCTTCCAAGACCTTTCCTGGTACACACTACAGCAGCGGAAATCCCTGAAACCCCTGACAGACGAGCTGCGGAAACGTCAACTTCGCTACCGTTGGGGATTTCCATTTCACATTCAAGTCTGCTCCTCCGGGAAATGGTACACCCTATCTTCCCACACAGGCCTGACTCCGTTTTGCACCTCCCTAGGCCTTCCTCCATTGTCCATTCCGGACTGGGAGTTTCCTCTTCCGGATATACCCCCTCATAACCGGGCTTCCAACGAGCGACCATGGCAAGAGGTTCGAGGTACTGGGAAGAGACCCCAGTCTAATACATCTCCTTCCAAAACCGATTAGCTATAATGGACCCATCTGACTGATATTGTTTTTCCCCTCCTACAGACTTTCTTGCTGTTAATGCATTGTTAGAGGGTAAATTTTTCCTCTCATAGGGTCCACAACCAAGTTACATATCGTTCCCTAGTTATTTACAGAGGTTTTTGATAGATGGTTAATATTCGTGATTGGGCTGGCCGGCGGGGGGAGGGGGCGGAGGCTTTGGCTGCTGCCCTTGCCCCCCCCCCCCCCCCCCTCTGGCCATCTCCCTTCTTATTTCTTTCTCTTCCCCCCTTTTCACTGTGTCAGTTTAAATATGTTATTGCTGTTATCATGGTTCGGGTTGCGACCCATCCCCCATACAACACCCGCCTCTGGCTACATGCCGGCAGGGAGACTGATGAGATTACGGTTCGGTCTCTCTCCTGCGGGTTTTTTGCTGATGTTATTACATTGTTTTTGTATTTCTTTCTCTTTTATCTCTTTTTCCATGCTTGCTCTTCCTTCTCTCTTTTCCCCCTCCTTCCACTTCAAGGTTTCTAGGAAAATGTTCTACTTAAACCCACCATGAGTTCCCCAGGGAAGATTAAAGTGCTGTCCCTTAATGCACGAGGTCTCAACTCACCGGAGAAGAGATCTAGCCTTTTACGTCTGTTAAGATCTGAGAGAACAGATGTTGCACTAGTGCAGGAGACCCATTTCAAGGTTGGAATCCGTAATCCTTCCATCACCAATCGCTATTTCCCAGTAGCGTTTTATAGCAACACCCCAGGCAGCAAATCCAAAGGGGTGGCTATTGTTTTCTCCAGAGACGTACGTATCTCAGACGTTGTTATACACAGAGTAGTACCGGGAAGGTTCCTTGTTTTGACCTGTAAGATCTCTGAGCAAATATTTACTTTTGCGGTGATCTACGCCCCAAACCAGGCCCAGCTATCCTTCTTTAACTCCTACCTCCCGAAACTAGATTCTCTGTTACAAGGTATTGCGGTTGTAGGTGGTGACTTTAACTGGACATTAGACCCCAATACCGACACCTCAACTCAAGCCTCCAGATTTGTGGCATCTAAATACCGCCGTGTTAAACACCTACTTCACACACGGCAACTAGCCGACTCTTGGAGAACCCTTAATCCTTCAGGACGCGATTACTCCTTTTATTCACACCCCCATAAGGTTTATTCCCGCATTGACTACTTATTCCTTAGCCATAGACACCTCCCACTTCTTATAGATGCCACCATTGGCTCTATCACATGGTCTGACCATGCCCCGGTGACTTTGACCTTGACCCTCCATCACGGCTCTCATAAACAATGGACCTGGAGACTCAATGAGTCTCTTCTATATGACACACTCTGTAAAGAAACCTTAGACAAGACTCTAGACGACTACATTGCCACAAACGTCACGGATGATGTCTCCCACCTGACCGTGTGGGAGGCGCATAAATGTGTCCTTCGCGGGAAGCTGATACAACTGGGCACCCACAAAAAGAAACAGAGGCAGACTCTGATCTTAGGCCTTTTACATAAAATCCACACCCTTGAGACAGCCCACAAAGTATCACTGTCAGATGTGACCCTAGTAGAGCTATCAGAAGCTCGCGCCCAGCTGAATAAACTTCTCTCTAACAATATAATTCACTCCATCCGTAAATGTAAACAGAAGTATTACCAGTGGGGCAATAAACCTGGTCGAGTCCTGGCTCATGCTATACAAGCCCAACACTCAGCTTCATTTATTAGCTCGGTAAAAGACGCCAGAGGGACCCCCAAATTTAAATCACCTGAGATTGGGGCATGCTTCGCACAATTCTACACCTTGCTCTACAATCTAGAGAACGCTTCCCCTGCTGTAGATCCCCTCCTCTTCCACCAAAAAATAAGAGACTATCTAAAGTCCATCGATTACCCTGTTCTCCCAACCTCGGAGCTAAATATACTGGAAGCTCCTTTCACCACCCAAGAGTTAAACCGGGCCATCTCCTCTATGAAGTCGGGGAAAAGTCCTGGCCCTGACGGCTTCACTATAGCATACTACAAGGTGTTTAAAGATAAATTATTCCCTCTCCTTCTCCGTGCATTCAACTCAATTACATCTGGCTCCCACTTCTCCCGTGACTCATTGGAGGCCCACGTGTCGGTTATACCGAAACAGGGCAAAGATCCTTTGGCCTGCTCCAGCTACAGACCCATCTCCCTTCTCAACGTAGATCTTAAAATTTACGCAAAGATTCTGGCGAACAGACTTAACGTGCTGATCCCTCTCCTAGTCCATAGTGACCAGGTGGGTTTTGTCTTGGGCCGAGAGGCCAAAGACAACACTACCAAAATTCTCAACCTCATTCACCTAGCTTCCCACAGTACTACCCCTACCATCCTACTCTCCACTGACGCCGAAAAGGCATTTGATAGGGTCAGTTGGAAATTTATGGAAACCATCTTGGAGCACATAGGCTTGGGTCATAATGCACTCGCCTGGATAATGGCCCTATATGACTCCCCGACGGCAAGGGTTCGCGTAAACGGTACCCTATCAGACCCATTCCCCATAAGCAACGGCACCAGACAGGGCTGCCCACTATCTCCTTTGATCTTCGTGCTATGTATTGAGGCATTAGCCAGGTCTATTCGGGCAAATCAGGCTATCAAAGGTTTCACCGTAGGTGATAGTGAATATAAGCTCGCCTTGTTTGCCGACGACCTCCTGGCCATAATTTCACATCCCACTGACTCCCTCCCACACCTAATGAAAGAACTTGATCTATTTGGACATCTTTCCAACTTTAAAATTAACTATAATAAATCTAGTGCCCTTAACATTTCTGCTCCTATAGACTCCGTCGCAGCCCTTAAACGCTCTTTTCCTTTCGCGTGGCAATCTTCCCACATAACATACCTTGGTGTTAAATTGAGCGCCAACGAATCCCAATTGTTCCCTTTAAATTACTTACCCCTACTACACACGATTCGGAATGACTACTCCAGATGGAACGTGAAACTTTTATCCTGGTTCGGAAGAATAAATGTAGTTAAGATGAACACCCTCCCTAAATTATTATATTTGATGCAGACCCTTCCGATCCGCATCCCGGAGACCTGGTTTCGATCAATCTCACTCTTGATTCGACAATTTGTCTGGCAACGTAGGAGACCTAGGATTCGTAGCTCCCAATTGACAAAGCCGATTGTAAGTGGCGGCCTTAAGCTTCCTGACATAAAAAATTATTACCATGCCATCCTTTTGAATAGAATCATAGATTGGACAAGATACCGCGAACTTAAACAATGGGTGAAGTTGGAGGGCCTATACATACAACAATTCCCAGAAATATTTCCCTGGCTCCCCGCCCTCCCAAAACTGCTCCTCCCCCACCCCACCATTACTCCTACACTTACTACGTGGAAATCATTGCGCACATTACCTTACATCTCTTCTAAATTCAGCCCCCTGACGTCCTTTCTGGCCGACCCTGAATTTGCACCAGGAATCAACCCAGCCCACTTTTCACATTGGGCTTCAGCAGGTTTGTTCAGGGTCGGCCAGATGGTGTCATCAACTGGAGTCAAGCAATTCTCAGAACTCAAGGCAAAGTGGGACATCCCCCAACAGGACTTTTGGAAATTCCTGCAAATAAGACATTTCCTAATATCCAACTCTAGACTCCAAAACGCCGCCAGAGAGATGACCCTTTTTGAGAAACTTTGCGTTGCCGTACATGACCCAACCCACACTATTTCCGCGCTTTACAAAATTGCCTGCCACTCCCAACCTACAGACACTCCATCCTTTGCTGTGACATGGGAGAGAGACCTGGGCATCTCTCTGTCGTGTAGAGACTGGGAAAAAATATGCTTAAAAACCCATACAAGCTCTGTTTGTGTCCAAATAAGAGAGACTCAATATAAAGTCATGACGAGATGGTACAGACACCCCTCTCTCCTCCATGCTATGTACCCATCCTCGTCAGCTCTGTGTTGGCGATGCTCCTCTTCATATGGCACTCTTTTACATATCTGGTGGACATGCTCACTAATCCAACCCTTTTGGCAGGAAGTTATACGCATCTCTCAGATCATTCTCAAGACCCAAACCCCTCATGACCCAGCTTTCTGGCTTATCAACCACTCTACAATCCCAATATCTCAACACAAACACTCCCTGCTACGACACTTAAGCAATGCAGCACGTGCGGCTATCCCGGCCAGGTGGAGATCCCACAACCCTCCTACGTGTCGTACATGGTTCACTAAATTGAATTATTTTATGAGAATGGAAGACTTGTTCCTCACATCGATAGGCAAATCTCGTGAATTCGAATCCACATGGTCCCCCTGGTTGGAATACAAAGCCTCCCAGGCTTACTTAGCCACTCCCCTGGATGATAACTGAAATCTTAATTTTTTACATTCCATTGACTTGTTAAGTGGTAAACCCCCCCCCCCCCCCCCCCTACCCCAACTTCTACAACCCCATCTTTCCTTTTCTCACCCTCTCCTACTTCTCACTTCTCTCTATTTCTATCTTATTGCCATCGGGCGCTCCTATTCTTCTACTCTCTTTTTCAATTAATCTATATAAGCATTGCATATGAAAACACTTTTACCTAAGGTAGAACAACCCCATTTTTTTTTTAAATATTACTTGGTATATTCTACCCCTATTGCATCCATCCATCTCTGGAGCTGAATACCCTCCCTTTGACATCTGTACGACTAGACTTGTAATTATTATTATACACTGTTGATATGGATGTTTTTCTACCTGTATATATATGGGTGTTTTCCCCTTCTTCTGTTTATACATTGAAAATCCTTAATAAAAACCTGATTAAACAAAAAAAAAAAAAAAACATAAACATTGTCTGCCAAGGCCAGGGGGCCATCTCCCCATCCATGGAAAGAACATCAGAGCAAGGAGAAGAGAAGGATACGAATACCGGAGGTCAAAGAGAGATTGGAAGAGGAATGGAATGAGATGGGGGTGGGGGGGGGGGAGAATAAGAAAGAGAGAGATGGTGCAGAGAGTATAGAGAGGACATCAGTTGCACCGAGTTATGAAAGAGAGATAGGGGGCCTATGATCCAGAAGTTGATGACAGTACCATGTGGTGCAGTGGCAGCTTTGTTGGATAGCTAGTTTGGTGGATGTAGGCAGTGTATGTATAAATTTACCCCAGCAATGGAACAGTGCCGGGGTGAGAGTCTCTTTGTCAAGAGAGGTCTCCAGCCAATCCATGGTAAAAAGAAAGAGTAATCTGGAGGTAGCCGTAGGTAGGGAAGGGGGAGTAGCGTGTATCCACTGTTGGAGAATAGCTTTCCTCCCCACCGCTGACAATAGAGTCACTAATTTTTTGTCAGGAGAGGGGATGTTCGGCTGATCAAGGAGGTGCCCGAAAAGAGCCCAAGAGGCGGTACATTGAAAATCAATGCCTAGTGTAGAGGAGCTGTATGCCTGCAACCCATCCCAAAACGTTTGTATGTGAGGGCAATGCCAGAAGCAGTGCATGATGTCAGCTATTGGTGCGGAGCATTTGACGCATGCTGCAGACTACGAGAGGCCCATCAGATGACTTCATTTTGGAGAAATATAAGCCCTGTGCAAGATCTTATACGACATTTCCTGGTAGACACTCGCCGGAATAAGCTTCAAAGATATGTTAAAGCAGTCCAACACCGCCTCCGGGGACATGGAAGGGATCTAAGATGAACATTTTTCGAGTTGTGAAAGGTCGGAAGAGGGGATAATGACCGTGCGGATCCGGGCATAAATAGTTGAGATGGAGTATGTACCGGAGTATATAAGCGTGTCAAGAGGATTGAGAAAATCCCTTCTATCAAGTCGTGCCAAGACTGAGCGTTTATAATGAGAGGCCTGAAAATAATAAAATCCATGACTGGGACTAATGTTATATTTGGCTATGGCCTCAGTGAAAGTGAGTGGTTCGTGTAAGGAGTTAAGGAGATTGCGAACATGTGTGATTCCCGCCGTGTGCCAGCTATTAAAAGGGAAGGAAGCATGTCCGTCGTGAAAGTCCAAGTTCCCCAGAAAAGGGAGAAACAGAGAATGAAGGCATTGTAAATCCAATGATTTCCTAGACCTTTTCCATGCCAAAATAGTAGAGGTCAAGAGGGTATTGTCTAAGTGAGACGTCTTTAAAGTAGTACCACTGGCATGTAGGATGCAACTAAGGGACAGAGGGGCGCATAGTTGGGAGTCTAGCAGTGAGTCGGTGAAGACATTTGTGGTGTTGAGCCAATCCATGGCTACACGGAGAAGGCAGGCCCTATTATACTGCTCTATGTCAGGCAAGTTTAGTCCCCCATTCTGAACTGATTGGGACAACTTGAAAAAACTTATCCGAGGCCTTTTATTGGCCCATATAAACTTAGATATATGTGAGTTAAGAAGGGATAAGTCCGATTTTGTGAGCAGTATAGGGACCATCTGGAGTACGTAGAGCAATTTGGGAAAACTCGTTATTTTGACAAGGTTGCATCGTCCCAGGAGGTTGAGAGGAAAATTTTGCCAGAGGCCAAGTTCCGTTTGGATTTTGGCGAGAATAGGTTGGATGTTATAGGAGTAAAGGAGGGAGGGGTCTGCGGCTAATAGAATCCCCAGATAAGTGAGATGGGTGGGGGCCCATCGGAACGGAAAGGGGGGGTCCCAGCCTACAGTGGCTTGTCGAAATATGGCTAGGGCTTCCGATTTATCATAATTAATCGAGAAGCCTGCAAAGGAAGAAAAGCAGGTTATAGCTTCCTGTAGTGCCGGGATTGACTGTTTGGGATTCGAAGTGAGGAGGAGTATATCATCCGCGAACGCTATGATTTTCAATTCTTGAGTGCCAATCTGAATGCCTCTGAAATTAGTTAAACTAGCAATGTGGCGTATAAAAGGTTCCAAGGCTAAAATGAAAAGGAGGAGAGAAAGGGGGCATCCCTGTCTGGTTCCTCTTTCGAGAGTAAAAGGAGTGGAAGAGATATTGTTGACCATCACTTGCGCCGTAGGATTGGTATAGAGGGAGTTGACAAGACCACAAAACCTTTCCCCGAAACGTTGGTGACGTAAGACCCGATCAAGGTGGGGCCAGGCGATCTTGTCAAAAGCCTTTTCCGTGTCGAGATTAATCAAAATATTATTAACTAGATTGTGGGAGCGAGAGTAAGTGATGGCGGCCAGAGCCGCCCTAATGCCTTTCTTCGATTGTCTATTTCTAAGGAAGCCTAACTGGGCTGGCGATATAATACGAGACAGACAGGATTGTAGGCGAGTGGCCATTAGTTTGGTCAAAATTTTAAAGTCCTGATTTAAGAGGGATATTGGTCTATAGGAACCAGGGAGGGAGGGGTCTTTGCCAGGCTTCGCTATGACAATTATTTTAGCTTCATTTAACCTAATCGGGGTGTGTTTGGTAGAAAGAATATGATTATAAAGGGAAGTGAGAGTAGGGGCCAGGTCCTTGCGCATCATTTTGTAAAATTCTGCGCTAAAGCCATCAGGGCCATGGCTCTTGTTATTAGGTAAGCTTTTAATAGTGTCCACAACCTCCTTAGCGGTAATTGGGTTTTCCAGTAGGTCCCTTTCTTCCTGAGAGAGGGTCGGGAGATCAGCGGATTTGAGAAAGGAATAATTAGCAGCAGGGTCATCAGGGCCTTTGGTGTACAAAGAACGGTAAAAGAGCATAAATTCAGTGCAAATAAAATCAGGGTCTGAAACCAATTTACCGGAGATATCGATGGCGTTAATCCAAGTACGGGATTTAGGTCCCTTAATCAAATTAGCTAACCGCCTGCCCGGCTTATTGCCCCATCTGTGAAACTTGTTCCTTTGATAGTCATAAGAGAGTTGGGCTCGTTCAGTGAGGAAAGTGTCGTATATGAGTTTTGCGGAGAGATGAGGCTCTTTGTGGGCCGGGGTGTCATGTTGCTTGTATCTCCGATATGAGGAGGTTAGCGACATACTCAGAGTCTGCAGCTGCGAAGAAATTTTTTTCCTCTTCGAGTGAGTATAGGACATGACATGCCCTCTAAGGACTGCTTTGGCAGCACCCCAAAACACAGGGGAATCTAGCATCTGGTCACTATTGTCCAAAGTGTAATTGAGCCAGGATTGTTTGAGGTGAAGGAGGAAGTCAGTGGAGTGGCGGAGGTATGCAGGAAAGCGCCAACATGGGGGGCCACGAGGAGGCAAAGTTGTTCGAATATCTATCGATATAGGGGCGTGATCGGAAATGATAATGTCTGCAATGGACGTGTGTGTAACCTTGGGAAAGAGGGATGTGGAGGTGAAGATATAGTCAATGCGGGAGTGGGGATGAGCGTAAAAGGAAAAGTCTTTCTGGGTCGTGTGAAAGATGCGCCAGGGGTCAAGTAGGTCGAGTTGTGTACAGAAAGAAGATAGCAGTTGAGAGGTGGAGAGGAAGGTGGAGGTACTTACCCGAGATCTGTCCATGGATGGGTCGAACACCAGATTAAAATCTCCACTTACAACCAAGTTTTGGCCACCCCATTGGTAGGAGCGTTGATAAGGAGCTGCAAAAAAAGAATCAGGGGAGGCATTGGGGGCATATACATTAAGAAAGGTGTACATGGTGTTATCGATCAGTGCGTCAAGCAAGACGAACCTGCCTTCAGGATCAATATGTTTCTCTGACGTCCTAAGTGGATGCTGGGACTCCGTAAGGACCGTGGGGAATAGCGGCTCCGCAGGAGACTGGGCACAACTATAAAGAAAGCTTTAGGTCTAACTGGTGTGCACTGGCTCCTCCCTCTATGACCCTCCTCCAGACTTCAGTTAGAATTTTGTGCCCGGCTGAGCTGGATGCACACTAGGGGCTCTCCTCGTTCGGTCCCGGAGCCGCGCCGCCGTCCCCCTTAAAGAGCCAGAAGCAAGAAGTGGTCCGGAAAATCGGCGGCAGAAGACCTCGGGCTTCAACAAGGTAGCGCACAGCACTGCAGCTGTGCGCCTTTGCTCCTCATGCACACCTCACACTCCGGTCACTGATGGGGGGGGGGGGGGGGGGGGGGGGGGGGCGCCCTGAGCAGCAATATAAACACCTTGGCTGGCAAATCATCACAATATATAGTCCCAGAGGCTATATATGTGATAAATTACCCCTGCCAGAATTCCTGAAAAAAGCGGGAGAAGTCCGCCGGAAAAGGGGCGGGGCTAACTCCCTCAGCACACTGGCGCCATTTTCCCTCACAGCTCCGCTGGAAGGATCGCTCCCTGGCTCTCCCCTGCAGTATCAAGCTACAAAGGGTAAAAAAGAGAGGGGGGGGGCACTAAATTTAGGCGCAGTATAACTTATATAGCAGCTATAAGGGGAAATAATTCAGTTAATCCCTGTATTATTATAGCGCTCTGGTGTGTGCTGGCATACTCTCTCTCTGTCCCCCCAAAGGGCTTTGTGGGGTCCTGTCCTCTGTCAGAGCATTCCTTGTGTGTGTGCGGTGTGTCGGTACGGCTGTGTCGACATGTTTGATGAGGAGGCTTATGTGGAGGCAGAGCAGATGCCGATAAATGTGATGTCACCCCCTGCGGGGTCGACACCTGAGTGGATGGTTCTGTGGAAGGAATTACATGACAGTGTCGACTCCTTGCATAAAAGGTTTGACGACATACCAAATATGGGACAGCCGGCTTCTCAGCCTGTGCCTGCCCAGGCGTCTCAAAAGCCATCAGGGGCTCTAAAACGCCCGCTACCTCAGATGGCAGACACAGATGTCGACACGGATACTGACTCCAGTGTCGACGACGATGAGACTAATGTAACTTCCAATAGGGCCACACGTTATATGATTGAGGCAATGAAAAATGTGTTGCATATTTCTGATGTTACCCCAGGTACCACAAAAAAGGGTATTATGTTTGGAGAGAAAAAACTACCAGTAGTTTTTCCTCCATCTGAGGAATTAAATGAAGTGTGTGAAGAAGCGTGGGCTTCCCCCGATAAGAAACTGGTAATTTCTAAGAGGATACTAATGGCGTACCCTTTCCCGCCAGAGGATAGGTCACGTTGGGAAACATCCCCTAGAGTGGATAAAGCGCTCACACGCTTGTCAAAAAAGGTGGCACTACCGTCTCCGGATACGGCCGCCCTGAAGGAACCTGCTGATAGAAAGCAGGAGGCTATCCTGAAGTCTGTATATACACACACAGGTATTATACTGAGACCAACTATTGCTTCAGCATGGATGTGCAGTGCTGCAGCTGCGTGGTCAGATTCCCTGTCGGAAAATATTGATACCCTAGACAGGGACACTATATTGCTAACCGTAGAGCATATTAAAGACGCAGTCTTATACATGAGAGATGCACAGAGGGATATTTGCCGGCTGGCATCTAAAATAAGTGCAATGTCCATTTCTGCCAGGAGAGGGTTATGGACTCGGCAGTGGACAGGTGATGCAGATTCTAAAAGGCACATGGAAGTTTTGCCTTATAAGGGTGAGAAGTTGTTCGGGGATGGTCTCTCGGACCTCGTTTCCACAGCAACAGCTGGGAAGTCTACATTTTTACCCCATGTTCCCTCACAGCCAAAGAAAGCACCGTATTATCAGGTACAGTCCTTTCGGCCCAATAAGGGCAAGCGGGTTAAAGGCGCGTCCTTTCTGCCCAGAGGCAGAGGTAGAGGGAAAAAGCTGCAGCATACAGCCAGTTCCCAGGAGCAAAAGTCCTCCCCCGCTTCCTCTAAGTCCACCGCATGACGCTGGGGCTCCACAGGCGGAGCCAGGTACGGTGGGGGCCCGTCTCAAATACTTCAGCAATCAGTGGGCTCGCTCACGGGTGGATCCCTGGATCCTTCAAGTAGTATCTCAGGGGTACAAGCTGGAATTCGAGACGTCTCCCCCCCCTCCGTTTCCTCAAATCTGCCTTACCAACAACTCCCTCAGGCAGGAAGGCAGTGTTAGAGGCAATTCACAAGCTGTATTCCCAGCAGGTGATAGTCAAAGTGCCCCTACTTCAACAAGGACGGGGTTACTATTCCACAATGTTTGTGGTACCGAAACCGGACGGTTCGGTGAGACCCATTTTAAATTTGAAATCCTTGAACACATATATAAAAAAATTCAAGTTCAAGATGGAATCGCTCAGGGCGGTTATTGCAAGCCTGGACGAGGGGGATTACATGGTATCACTGGACATCAAGGATGCTTACCTGCATGTCCCCATTTACCATCCTCACCAGGAGTACCTCAGATTTGTGGTACAGGATTGTCATTACCAATTCCAGACGTTGCCGTTTGGTCTATCCACGGCTCCGAGGGTATTTACCAAGGTAATGGACGAAATGATGATACTCCTTCGAAAGAAGGGAGTTTTAATTATCCCGTACTTGGACGAACTCCTGATAAAGGCGAGGTCCAGGGAGCAGTTGTTGGTCGGGGTAGCACTATCTCGGGAGGTGCTACAACAGCACGGCTGGATTCTGAATATTCCAAAGTCACAGCTGGTCCCCACGACACGTCTACTGTTCCTGGGGATGGTTCTGGACACAGAACAGAAAAAAGTGTTTCTCCCGGAGGAGAAGGCCAAGGAGCTGTCATCTCTAGTCAGAGGCCTTCTAAAACCAAAACAGGTGTCGGTGCATCACTGCACGCGGATCCTGGGAAAGATGGTAGCTTCCTACGAAGCAATTCCATTCGGCAGGTTCCATGCAAGAACCTTTCAGTGGGACCTGTTGGACAAGTGGTCCGGATCGCATCTTCAGATGCATCGGCTGATAACCCTGTCTCCAAGGACCAGGGTGTCTCTGCTGTGGTGGCTGCAAAGTGCTCATCTTCAAGAGGGCTGCAGATTCGCATACAGGACTGGATCCTGGTGACCACGGACGCCAGCCTTCGGGGCTGGGGGGCAGTCACACAAGGAAGAAACTTCCAAGGACTATGGTCAAGTCAGGAGACTTCATAACACATAAATATTCTGGAACTGAGGGCCATTTACAATGCCCTAAGTCAGGCAAAATCCCTGCTTCAAAACCAGCCGGTACTGATCCAGTCAGACAACATCACGGCAGTCGCCCATGTGAATCGACAGGGCGGCACAAGAAGCAGGACGGCGATGGCAGTAGCCACAAGGATTCTCCGATGGGCGGAAAATCACGTGTTAGCACTGTCAGCAGTGTTCATTCCGGGAGTGGACAACTGGGAAGCAGACTTCCTCAGCA
The DNA here is from genome assembly GCF_028390025.1 of Pseudophryne corroboree. Taxonomy (NCBI): domain Eukaryota; kingdom Metazoa; phylum Chordata; class Amphibia; order Anura; family Myobatrachidae; genus Pseudophryne; species Pseudophryne corroboree. Next base: position 36,055,530 of record NC_086448.1, read on the forward strand.
GACACGACCTCCACCCGGGAGAGTGGGGACTTCATCCGGAAGTCTTTCAACTGATTGTAAACCGTTGGGAAAAGCCACAGGTGGACATGATGGCGTCCCGCCTAAACAAAAAGCTAGAAAGATATTGCGCCAGGTCGAGAGACCCTCAGGCGATAGCTGTGGACGCTCTAGTGACACCGTGGGTGTACCGGTCGGTTTATGTGTTCCCTCCTCTTCCTCTCATACCAAAGGTACTGAGGATAATAAGGAGAAGAGGAGTAAGAACTATACTCATTGTTCCGGATTGGCCAAGAAGAGCTTGGTACCCGGAACTTCAAGAAATGATCTCAGAGGACCCATGGCCTCTGCCGCTCAGACAGGACCTGCTGCAGCAGGGGCCCTGTCTATTCCAAGACTTACGGCGGCTGCGTTTGACGGCATGGCGGTTGAACACCGGATCCTGAAGGAAAAGGGCATTCCGGAGGAAGTCATTCCTACGCTGATTAAAGCTAGGAAAGAAGTGACCGCAAACCATTATCTCCGCATTTGGCGAAAATATGTTGCGTGGTGTGAGGCCAGGAAGGCCCCAACGGAGGAATTTCAGCTGGGCCGTTTCCTGCACTTCCTACAGTCAGGGGTGACTATGGGCCTAAAATTGGGTTCCATTAAGGTCCAGATTTCGGCTCTATCGATTTTCTTCCAGAGAGAACTGGCTTCACTACCTGAAGTTCAGACTTTTGTTAAGGGAGTGCTGCATATTCAGCCCCCTTTTGTGCCTCCAGTGGCACCTTGGGATCTCAACGTGGTGTTGGATTTCCTAAAGTCACATTGTTTTGAGCCACTTAAAACCGTGGAATTAAAATATCTCACGTGGAAAGTGGTCATGCTGTTGGCCTTGGCTTCGGCCAGGCGTGTGTCAAAATTGGCGGCTTTGTCATGTAAAAGCCCTTATCTGATTTTCCATATGGATAGGGCAGAATTGAGGACTCGTCCCCAGTTTCTCCCTAAGGTGGTATCAGCCTTTCATTTGAACCAACCTATCGTGGTGCCTGCGGCTACTAAAGACTTGGAGGCTTCCAAGTTGTTGGACGTAGTCAGGGCCCTGAGAATTTACGTTTCCAGGACAGCTAGGGTCAGGAAAACTGACTCGTTGTTTATCCTGTATGCACCCAACACGCTGGGTGCTCTTGCTTCAAAGCAGACTATTGCTCGCTGGATCTGTAGTACGATTCAGCTTGCACATTCTGCGGCTGGACTGCCGCATCCTAAATCAGTGAAAGCCCATTCCACGAGGAAGGTGGGCTCTTCTTGGGCGGCTGCCCGAGGGGTCTCGGCTCTACAACTTTGCCGAGCAGCTACTTGGTCGGGGTCAAACACATTTGCTAAATTCTACAAGTTTGACACCCTGACTGAGGAGGACCTAGAGTTTGCCCATTCGGTGCTGCAGAGTCATCCGCACTCTCCCGCCCGTTTGGGAGCTTTGGTATAATCCCCATGGTCCTTACGGAGTCCCAGCATCCACTTAGGACGTCAGAGAAAATAAGATTTTACTCACCGGTAAATCTATTTCTCGTAGTCCGTAGTGGATGCTGGGCGCCCATCCCAAGTGCGGATTGTCTGCAATACTTGTATATAGTTATTGTTTAACTAAAGGGTTATTGTTGAGCCATCTGTTGAGAGGCTCAGTTCTTGTTCATACTGTTAACTGGGTATAGTATCACGAGTTATACGGTGTGATTGGTGTGGCTGGTATGAGTCTTACCCGGGATTCAAAATCCTTCCTTATTGTGTCAGCTCTTCCGGGCACAGTATCCTAACTGAGGTCTGGAGGAGGGTCATAGAGGGAGGAGCCAGTGCACACCAGGTAGTCCTAAAGCTTTCTTTAGTTGTGCCCAGTCTCCTGCGGAGCCGCTATTCCCCATGGTCCTTACGGAGTCCCAGCATCCACTACGGACTACGAGAAATAGATTCACCGGTGAGTAAAATCTTATTATCTCTATCTCTATCTCTCTCTCTCTCTCTCTCTCTCTCTCTCTCTCTATCTATATATATATATATATATATATATATATATATATATATATATATATATACAGGTTGAGTATCTCTTATCCAAAATGCTTGGGACCAGAGGAATTTTGGATATGGGATTTTTCCGTATTTTGGAATAATTGCATACCATAGTGAGATATCATGGTGATGGGACCTAAATCTAAGCACAGAATGCATTTATGTTACATATACACCTTATACACCCAGCCTGAAGTCAATTTTAGCCAATAATTTTTATAACTTTGTGCATTGCACAAAGTGTGTGTACATCCACACAATTCATTTATGTTTCATATACACCTTATACACACAGCCTGAAGGTCATTTAATACAATATTTTTAATAACTTGTGTATTAAACAAAGTTTGTGTACATTTAGCCATCAAAAAACAAAGGTTTCAGTATTTCACTCTCACTCAAAAAAGTCCGTATTTCGGAATATTTGGATATGGGATACTCAACCTGTGTATGTATATGTGTATATATATATATATATATAATATATATAGGAAAAAGGTTCTAGTGGGAGCCAATACGCCTTTAGAATAGCTATGTTTAAAAGTTTTTATTCATACACAAACCGACGACATTTACAACCTAAACATTCGTCTTTGGTACAAATTACTAAAAATTCAGTAAAATGATGTAACAATCTTATATAAACACATATTTCAGTTGATGTGAGGATTTTACAATCAGGTGATCACAATCAGAATTGTGAAGAGATATATCTCCAACCAGAAATCTGTGGTGAAGGCTTTATGAATCCAAGATCGCGAAACCCAACGCGTTTCGTCCGTTAGGACTTCATCAGGGAATAACAATCAGTTCTTACAATAGATTGGATTACCACTGGTTATGACCGGCTAGGGTTCTCAATGTTATATCCAATCACAAGTATGTATTCAATTAATTTGGTATCTAAATAGATTTCATCATAACAGAGAATGACATTTTAAGTCGAAGTTAGGTGATGTTATATTCCCTAATCTCATCAGGGGTAATGAAACTCTACAGTCCACCTCGGCTTCAATAAGTATCACCAAAAGGGTTTTAATAAATTCCCAATCCTGAACAGTACTGTACCTTCTTACTGGGACATGCACACCCTCACAGGATCACAACCACCTGCCACTTCTGCACATGCGTATGCAGCGCAATGCGCACGTGCGGCGTGCTATTACAACGAACGATGTAGTTTTACACGGTCTAGCGATGGGGTGGTCTTCAGTATGCCGAATGTCGGGATCCCGACACACGGCATACCGACAGATATTCTTCCTCGTAGGGGTCCACAACCCCCCTGGAGGGAGAATAAATAGCGTCGCGCCACCGTACCCGCAGCATGGCGAGCGCAGCGAGCCCGCAAGGGGCTCCTTTGCACTCGCCACGCTGTCGGGCTACCGGGGCCGGTATGCTGGTCGCCGGGAGCCCGGCCGCCGGCATACCATACTACACACAGCCATGATGCTTTTCAGTCACATAGGCAGCCGCAGAGTGATTGTCAGGAAGAGGGCGTTTCTGGGTGTCAACTGACCGTTTTCAGGGAGTGTTCGGAAAAACACAGGCGTGGCTGGACGAACGCAGGGCGTGTTCATGACGTCAAATCAGGAACTGAATGGTCTGAAGTGATCGCAAGCGCTGAGTATCTCTGAAGCTACTCTGAAACTGCACAAATTTTTTTAGTACCTGCTCTCCGATCCCTTTGTTCCCACTTCTGCTAAGCTAAAATACACTCCCAGTGGGAGGCGGCATAACGTTTGCACGGCTGCTAAAAACTGCTAGCGAGCGAACAACTCGGAATGACCACCAATGTCTTGCTGCCAGTCCACCTGCCCCCTCCGGCATCAACAATCCCCACTCCCTAGCCGCGCCGCAGGTGGAACAAAACCTGCTGCGGCCACCGGCATAGATGTGTATGAAAGTGGCGCAGCGGAAGACTTTCATAGGCCTCCCTTCGCCGCATACTCTCTGAGCCCCGGAGCCTGCTCTGCGTGTGATGTCACAGAAGTGCCTCCCCGCCACAGCCGCGCCCAGAGGCCCTGACACCGCAACACAGCACCTGGCCTACCTGCCTGGAAGCCCCGAGATGGTTAACGTGGCGGATAGAGAGGGTGATATCGCGGAGGGTAATGTCTGGACGCTGAATCAATGTAAAAGGTGACAGTGCTGTGCAGTGCAGTGGGTGTGCAGTCAGGGCCGTTGCTAGACTGTTCAGCGCCCCCCTGCAAACTATAAATTTGCACCCTTGCATACTTTACAAACGTACAGCGCACATAATGACCCCTGTAGTAGAGACACTTACACATGTAATGCCCCCTGTACCAGTGACACTTACACACGTAACGCCCCCTGTACCAGTGCCGCTTACACACATAACGCCCCCCTGTACCAGTGACGCTTACACACGTAATGCCCCCTCTACCAGTGCTGCTTACACATGTAACGCCCCCTGTACCAGTGACGCTTACACACGTAACGCTCCCTGTACCAGTGACGCTTACACACGTAATGCCCCCTGTACCAGTGACGCTTACACACGTAATGCCCCCTGTACCAGTGACGCTTACACACACAACGCCCCCCTGTACCAGTGACGCTTACACACGTAACACCCCCCTGTACCAGTGACGCTTACACACGTAATGCCCCCTGTACCAGTGACGCTTACACACACAACGCCCCCCTGTACCAGTGACGCTTACACACGTAACACCCCCCTGACCAGTGACGCTTACACACGTAATGCCCCCTGTACCAGTGACGCTTACACATGTAATGTCCCCTGTACCAGTGACGCTTACACACGTAATGCCCCCTCTACCAGTACCGCTTACACACGTAACGCTCCCTGTACCAGTGACGCTTACACACATTATACAGCAGTCACACACACACACACACACACACACACACACACACACACACACTGTACATACATTACACACAAACACAGTCACACATATATACAGTATACACAGACACTCACACTCTTTCCAGACACTTATCTAATGAAGTCTGGCTGGCCGAAGCTGTAGCAGCTCATCCTCCTGCTGCAGCATGGTCCCGTGTAGCCCCGCCCCTTACTCACATCTAGCTCCGCCCACTTTGGCTCCCTCCCGGCCACTGAATGTCACACAGTGGAGGGGGGAGAAAAGGTTTTGTGCTTCCGGCGCCGCTGCATGTGTGACAGCAGCCGCCAGCAGCAGCAGGGATAGCAGCAGCAGCAGCTCAGCACAGGGATGCAGAGCAGGGAGAACGTCTCTCCTTCCTGGTGCCTCCCTGCACTGCATCCCTTTGCTGAGCGGCTAGCACCGGCCCTGTGTGCAGTGTCACTGACACTGCACAGCACTCTCTCACCTTTTACAGTGATTCAGCCAGTCAGTCAGTTCCGCCAGCCAGTCACTATTGTTAGCGCCGGTGTCCTAACGCACCGCATTACAGGGAAGTGCACGCACTAAATAAACTACAGCTCCCAGCAGGCTTAGCACCGAAGCATTCCGCCCCTTAGGGCTGCTGGGAGCTGTAGTTTATTGCGTACATCTTCTTCCCTGTAATGCGGCACTTTGGGACACCAGCGCTAACAATAGTGACTGGCTGCTGTGCGAGTCTCCGGGAGAGCCACTGCCAAAGGGAGGACAGCAGCTTAGCTGCTTCCAGGAGGAGAAGCAGGATAAGCATTACCTCCCCCTCCCCCACTCACAGTACCTCCAGGCCCCATCCACGACACCCCCTCCAGCACCCGCGATAGCACCGGACCCCTTCCCCCACCCGCAGCGACCCCGCACCCGTACCACCACCGCATTCACCCCTCCTCCACCCGGAGCAACCCCCGCAACTGCTCCTCCCCCACCCACAGCGGCTCTAGACCACCACCGCAAGCGCCCCTCCCGTGGCACCCCAGGATCCCATCCACCTCTTCCCCGCACCCCCTACTTCACCAATCAAAGCACCTACTAGGTGATTCACCAGGCCCTGCGTGCGCTGTTCACGCCGTTGCAAGGGGCTTTTACCCCTTAACCATTGCACGCCCTTTGTCCGTGCAATATTTAACCACTCACACAATTATGATTGGATGTAATACTCCATATAATAAAAATATTGCACGCCACAAGGGTGTGCAAGGGTTAAGGGGGCGTAGCCCCTTACGACAGTGTGAAGATGAATCACCTTGTGTATGTATGTGTGTGTATATATATATATATATATATATATATATATATATATTTCTCTTGCGTCCTAGAGGATGCTGGGGACTCCGTAAGGACCATGGGGTATAGACGGGCTCCGCAGGAGACATGGGCACTCCTAAGAACTTTTAGTATGGGTGTGCACTGGCTCCTCCCTCAATGCCCCTCCTCCAGACCCCAGACAGATCTTGTGCCCAGATGAGATAGGGTGCACTACAGAGGAGCTCTCCAGAGTTTCTCTGATAAAAGAATTTTGTTAGGTTTTTTATTTTCAGGGAGCACTGCTGGCAACATGCTCCCTGCATCGTGGGACTAAGGGGAGAGAAGCAGACCTACTTAAATGATAGGCTCTGCTTCTTAGGCTACTGGACACCATTAGCTCCAGAGGGAGTCGGAACGCAGGTCTCACCCTGCCGTTCATCCCGGAGCAGCGCCGCCGTCCTCCTCCTCGCAGAGCCGGAAGATAGAAGCCGGGTGAGTATAAGAAGAAAAGAAGACTTCAAGGCGGCAGAAAACTTCAGATCTTCACTGAGGTAAGCGCTGCGCGCCATTGTTCCCACACACTACACACACAGAACGGGCACTGATGGGCGCAGGGGGGGCGCCCTGGGCAGCAATAAACCTCTGTCTGGCAAAAAAGGGTACATTAGGCTGCGGAGGCAGTAAATGAATAGATCCCCCGTCAATTTTTGTATATTGAAGCGGGACCGAAGCCCGCCGCTCGAGGGGGCGGAGCTTGATCCCTCAGCACTAACCAGCTCCTTTTTCTCCACAGAACGCTGCAGAGAAGCTGGCTCCCCGGACTCTCCCCTGCTGAACTCTGTGACAGAGGGCTGAAAAAAAGGGGGGGGGGGGTGTTTAAGGCGCAGTGAGTGTATAACATTGAGTATATATATAAAAAGCGCTATCTGGGTTGTTCCAGTGTAAGTTTGGCGCTGGGTGTGTGCTGGCATACTCTCTCTCTGTCTCCCCAAAGGATCTTGGTGGGGAAGTATCCCCTTGTAGATATATCCCTGTGTGTGTGGGGGTGTCGGTACGTGCGTGTCGACTTGTCTGAAGCGGAAGGCTTGTCTAAGAAAGAGGTGGAGCAGATGTGTGATGTGCTTCCGTCGGCAACGCCGACTCAGGATTGGATGGACATGTGGCATATGTTAAATGCGAGTGTGGCCTCATTACATAAAAGACTGGACAAAGCAGAGTCCAGTGAGAAAACAGGGAGTCAATCCACGGATTGGACTGGGTCACAGGGCCCTTCTGGGTCTCAAAAACGTCCCCTATCCCAAATAGTGGACACTGGTACCGACACGGATTCTGACTCTAGTGTCGACTACGATGATGCAAAATTACACCCAAGGGTGGCAAAAAGTATTCACTGTATTATTATTGCAATAAAAGATGTTTTGCATATCACTGATGACCCCTCTGTCCCTGACACGAGGGTGCGCATGTATAAGGAAAAGAAACCTGAGGTAACCTTTCCCCCATCTCATGAGCTTAACAAGTTATTTGAAAAGCTTGGGAAACTCCAGATAAAAAACTGCAGATTCCCAAAAGGATTCTTATGGCGTATCCTTTCCCTGCACAGGACAGGGTACGTTGGGAATCCTCTCCCAGGGTGGACAAGGCTTTAACGCGCCTGTCCAAGAAGGTGGCGCTGCCATCTCCGGACACGGCAGCCCTCACGGATCCTGCTGGTCGCAGACAGGAGACTTCTTTAAAGTCTATATATGCGCATACGGGTGCTTTGCTCAGACCGGCAATAGCATCGGCATGGGTGTGTAGCGCAGTTGCAGCATGGACAGATACCTTGTCAACTGACCTTGATACGATAGACAGGGATACCATTTTATTAACCTTAGCCCACATTAAAGACGCAGTCTTATATAAGAGGGATGCACAAAGGGACGTTGGGCTGCTGGGTTCCAGAGCCAATGCCATGGCTATTTCTGCGAGACGAGCTCTATGGACCCGCCAATGGACGGGTGATGCAGACTCGAAGAAGCATATGGATGTTTTACCTTACAAGGGTGAAGTGTTGTTTGGGGAGAGGCTCGCGGACCTGGTTTTAACAGCTACCGCGGGTAAATCTACCTTTTTACCTTTTGTTCCCCCACAGCAAAAGAAAACTCCACAGTGTCCGATGCAGTCCTTTCGGTCGCATAAGTCCAGAAGAGGTCGGGGTTCCTCCTTCCTTGCCAGAGGTAAGGGTAGAGGGAAAAGAACACCAGCTTCGGCTAGTTCCCAGGAGCAGAAGTCCTCCCCGGCTTCTACAAAATCCACCGCATGACGCTGGGGCTCCCCTAAGGGAGTCCGCTCCTGTGGGGGCACGCCTTCGACTTTTCAGCCAGATCTGGGGTCTTTCAGACGTGGATCCTTGGGCGATGGAAATTGTTTCCCAAGGCTACAAGCTGGAATTCGAAGAGGTACCCCCTCGCCGATTTTTCAAGTCGGCCTTACCAGCTTCACCCCCAGAGAGGGAAGTAGTGTTAGCTGCAATTCAAAAGCTGTGTCAACAGCAAGTGATTGTCAAGGTTCCCCTGGTCCAACAGGGAAAAGGGTATTATTCAACCCTGTTTGTGGTCCCGAAGCCGGATGGTTCGGTCAGACACATTTTAAATCTAAAATCCCTAAACCTGTACTTGAAAAAGTAAATTCAAGATGGAATCGCTCCGAGCTGTAAAATCCAGCCTGGAAGGGGGGGATTTTATGGTGTCACTAGACATAAAGGATGCTTACCTTCATGTCCCCATATATCCCTCTCATCAGGAGTACCTGAGATTCGCGGTACAGGACTGTCATTACCAGTTTCAGACGTTGCCGTTTGGGCTATCCACGGCCCCGAGGATTTTCACCAAGGTGATGGCGGAAATGATGGTGCTCCTGCGCAAACAAGGACTCACAATTATCCCATATTTGGACGATCTCCTTATAAAAGCGAGATCAAGAGATCAATTGCGGAAAAGCGTGTCGCTCTCCCTGAGGGTGCTCCAACAGCACGGTTGGATTCTCAATCTGCCAAAGTCACAATTGGTTCCAACGACACAACTATTATTCCTAGGCATGATTCTGGACACGGAACAAAAGAAGGTTTTTCTCCCATCGGTAAAAGCCCAGGACCTCCAGAACATGGTCAGAGACCTGCTAAAACCAAAAAGAGTGTCCGTTCATCAATGAACTCGAGTTCTGGGAAAAATCGTGGCAGCCTACGAGGCCATCCCCTTCGGCAGGTTTCATGCGAGGACTTTTCAGTGGGACCTTCTGGACAAGTGGTCCGGGTCCCATCTACAAATGCATCAGAAAATAACGCTGTCCTACAGGGCCAGGTTGTCTCTCCTATGGTGGCTGCAGAGTGCTCACCTTCTAGAGGGTCGCAGGTTCGGCATTCAGGACTGGGTTCTGGTGACCATGGATGCGAGCCTCCGAGGATGGGGAGCAGTCACACAAGGAAGACATTTTCAGGGACTATGGTCAAGCTAGGAGGCTTGTCTACACATCAACATACTGGAATTGAGGGCCTTATACAACGGCCTACGACAAGCGGAGAATCTTCTTCGCGACCTACCGGTTCTGATCCACAGCCGTGGCTCATGTAAACCGCCAAGGCGGGACAAGGAGCAGAGTTGCGATGGCGGAGTGGGGACTTCATCAAGAAGATTTTGCAGAGATAACAAGTCTCTGGGGAATTCCTCAAATAGATATGATGGCGTCACGCCTCAACAAGAAGCTTCGGAGGTATTGTGCCAGGTCCCGGGACCCTCAGGCAATAGCAGTAGATGCTCTGGTAACACCATGGGTATTCCAATCGGTCTATGTGTTTCCTCCTCTTCCTCTCATCACAAAAATTTTGAGGATCATAAGACGAAAAAGAGTACAGACAATACTCATTGTTCCAGATTGGCCTCGAAGGGCCTGGTACTCAGATCTTCAGGAAATGCTCACAGAAGATCCGTGGCCTTTTCCTCTCAGGGAGGACCTGTTACAGCAGGGGCCCTGCGTGTTCCAAGACTTATCGCGGTTACGTTTGACGGCATGGCGGTTGAACACCGAATCCTAGCTGGGAAGGGTATTCCGGAGGAAGTCATTCCTACTCTGATAAAGGCTAGAAAGGAGGTGACGGCGAAGCATTATCACCGTATCTGGAGGAAGTATGTATCTTGGTGTGAAGCCAAGAATGCTCCTACGGAAGATTTCCATCTGGGCCGGTTTCTCCACTTTCTACAGACAGGAGTAGATATGGGCCTGAAGTTAGGCTCCATTAAGGTACAGATTTCGGCCCTATCTATATTCTTTCTGAGGGAATTGGCTTCTCTCCCAGAAGTCCAGACTTTTGTGAAGGGAGTGCTGCACATCAAGCCCCCCTTTGTGCCCCCAGTGGCACCGTGGGACCTTAACGTGGTGTTAAGTTTCCTGAAATCTCACTGGTTTGAGCCTCTTCAAACGGTTGAATTAAAATTTATCACGTGGAAGGTGGTCATGTTATTGGCCTTGGCATCGGCAAGGCGGGTGTCCGAATTGGCGGCCTTGTCCCACAAGAGCCCCTATTTGATTTTCCATGTGGATAGAGCTGAGTTGAGGACTCGTCCTCAATTTTTACCTAAGGTGGTTTCTTCATTTCATATGAACCAACCTATTGTGGTGCCTGTGGCTCCGGGGGACTGGGAGGACTCCAAGTCCCTGGATGTGGTCAGGGCTTTAAAGATTTATGTAGCCAGGACGGCTAGGGTTAGGAGAACAGAGGCTCTGTTTGTCCTGTATGCAGCCAACAAGGTTGGCGCTCCTGCTTCTAAGCAGACTATTGCTCGCTGGATCTGTAACACGATTCAGCAGGATTGCCGTTACCTTATTCAGTAAAGGCCCATTCCACGAGGAAGGTGGGCTCTTCTTGGGCGGCTGCCCGAGGCGTCTCGGCATTACAGCTTTGCCGAGCAGCTACTTGGTCGGGTTCAAACACTTTTGCAAAAGTCTACAAGTTTGATATCCTGGCTGATGAGGACCTCGCGTTTGCTCAATCGGTGCTGCAGAGTCATCCGCACTCTCCCGCCCGGTTTGGAGCTTTGGTATAAACCCCATGGTCCTTACGGAGTCCCCAGCATTCTCTAGGACATAAGAGAAAATAAGATTTTAAACCTACCGGTAAATCTTTTTCTCCTAGTCCGTAGAGGATGCTGGGCGCCCGTCCCAGTGCGGACTAAATCTGCAAGACTTGTATATAGTTGTTGCTTACATAAGGGTTATGTTACAGTTGGAATCGGTCTTTGACTGATACTGTTTTTGTTCATATTGTTAACTAGTTGTGTATATTCCAGGTTATATGGTATGACTGGTGTGGGCTGCTATGAATCTTGCCCTTGGATTAACAAAATCCTTTCCTCATATTGTCCATCTCCTCTGGGCACCGTTCTCTAACTGGGGTCTGGAGGAGGGGCATAGAGGGAGGAGCCAGTGCACACCCATACTAAAAGTTCTTTAGAGTGCCCATGTCTCCTGCGGAGCCAGTCTATACCCCATGGTCCTTACGGAGTCCCCAGCATCCTCTACGGACTAGGAGAAAAAGATTTACCGATAGGTTTAAAATCTTATTTTCTCTGACGTCCTAAGTGGATGCTGGGACTCTGTAAGGACCATGGGGATTAGCGGCTCCGCAGGAGACTGGGCACAACTAAAGAAAGCTTTAGGACTACCTGGTGTGCACTGGCTCCTCCCACTAAGACCCTCCTCCAGACTTCAGTTAGATTATTGTGCCCGGCTGAGCTGGATGCACACTAGGGGCTCTCCTGAGCTCCTAGAAAGAAAGTATATTTAGGTTTTTTATTTTACAGTGAGATCTGCTGGCAACAGACTCACTGCAGCGAGGGACTAAGGGGAGAAGAAGCGAACCTACCTAACAGGTGGTAGTTTGGGCTTCTTAGGCTACTGGACACCATTAGCTCCAGAGGGATCGACCGCAGGACCCGACCTTGGTGTTCGTTCCCGGAGCCGCGCCGCCGTCCCCCTTACAGAGCCAGAAGCATGAAGAGTCCGGAAAATCGGCGGCAGAAGACTTCGGTCTTCACCAAGGTAGCGCACAGCACTGCAGCTGTGCGCCATTGCTCCTCATGTACACCTCACACTCCGGTCACTGATGGGTGCAGGGCGCTGGGGGGGGGGGGGGGGGGGGCGGCGGCGGCGGCGCCCTGAGGGCAATATAAGACACCTTGGCTGGCAAATCATCACAATATATAGTCCCAGGGCTATATATGTGATAAATTACCCCTGCCAGAATCCATAAAAAAGCGGGAGAAAAGTCCGCCGAAAAAGGGGCGGGGCTTCTCCCTCAGCACACTGGCGCCATTTTTTCTTCACAGTGCAGCTGGAAGACAGCTCCCCAGGCTCTCCCCTGTAGTTTTCAGGCTCAAAGGGTTAAAAAGAGAGGGGGGGCACTAAATTTAGGCGCAATATATGTATACAAGCAGCTATTGGGGGAAAAATCACTCAGTTATAGTGTTAATCCCTGCATTATATAGCGCTCTGGTGTGTGCTGGCATACTCTCTCTCTGTCTCTCCAAAGGACTTTGTGGGGTCCTGTCCTCAGTCAGCATTCCCTGTGTGTGTGCGGTGTGTCGGTACGGCTGTGTCGACATGTTGGATGAGGAAGGTTACGTGGAGGCGGAGCAGAGGCCGATAAATGGGATGTCGCCCCCTGTGGGGCCGACACCAGAGTGGATGGATAGGTGGAAGGTATTAACCGACAATGTCAACTCCTTACATAAAAGGCTGGATGACGTAACTGCTGTGGGACAGCCGGCTTCTCAGCCCGCACCTGCCCAGGCGTCTCAAAGGCCATCAGGGGCTCAAAAAACGCCCGTTACCTCAGATGGCAGACACAGATGTCGACACGGAGTCTGACTCCAGTGTCGACGAGGTTGAGACATATACACAATCCACTAGGAACATCCGTTACATGATCTCGGCAACGAAAAAATGTGTTAAGCATTTCTGACATGAACCCAAGTACCACATAAAAGGGGTTTTATTTATTGGGGAGAAAAAGCAGCCAGTGTTTTGTTCCCCCATCAGATGAATGAATGAATGAAGTGTGTAAAGAAGCGTGGGTTCCCCCGATAAGAAACTGGTAATTTCTAAAAAGTTACTGATGGCGTACCCTTTCCCGCCAGAGGATAGGTCACGTTGGGAGATATCCCTTAGGGTGGATAAGGCGCTCACACGTTTGTCAAAAAAGGTGGCACTGCCGTCTTAGGATACGGCCACCTTGAAGGAGCCTGCTGATTAAAAGCAGGAGGCTATCCTGAAGTCTGTATATACACACTCAGGTTATATACTGAGACCTGCAATTGCCTCAGCATAAATAGTGCTGCTGCAGCGTGGTCTGATACCCTGTCAGATAATATTAATACTCTAAGACAGGGATAATATTTTGCTAACATAGAGCATATTAAAGACGTCGTCTTATATATAAAGGATGCACAGAGGGATATTTGCCGGCTGGCATCCAGAATTAATGCAATGTCCATTCTGCCAGGAGGGTATTAGAAACCCGGCAGTGGACAGGTGATGCTGCCTGTAAAAGGCACATGGAGATTCTGCCTTATAAGGGTGAGGAATTGTTTGGGGATGGTCTCTGGGACCTCGTATCCACAGCAACAGCTGGGAAGAAATTTTTTTACCTCAGGTTTCCTCACAGCCTAAGAAAGCACCGTATTTTCAGGTACAGTCCTTTCGGCTTCAGAAAAGCAAGCGGGTCAAAGGCGCTTCTTTTCTGCACAGAAACAAGGGAAGAAGGAAAAAGCTGCACCAGCAGCCAGTTCCCAGGATCACAAATCTTCCCCCGCTTTCTCTGAGTCCACCGCAAGACGCTGGGGCTCCACAGGTGGAGGGGCGCGTCTCGGGAACTTCAGGGACCAGTGGGCTTGCCCACAGGTGGATCCCTAGGTTCTGCAAATAGTATCACAGGGATACAGGCTGGAGTTCAAGGCGACTCCCCCTCGCCGTTACCTCACATCAGCCTTGCCTGCTGCCCTCTGAGAAAGGTAGTACTGGCGGCAATTCACAAGCTGTACTTCCAGCAGGTGAAATCAAGGTACCCCTCCTTCAACAAGGCCGGGGTTACTATTCCAAAATGTTGTGGTACCGAAACCAGACGGTTCGGTGAGACCCATTCTAAAATTGAAAGCCTTGAACACTTATATACGAAGGTTCAAGTTCAAAATGGAATCGCTCAGGGCGATTATTGCAAGCCTGGAGAATTTCAGGGTATCACTGGACATCAAGGATGCTTACCTGCATGTCCCTATTTACCCTCTTCACCAGGAGTACCTCAAAATTGTGGTACAGGATTGTCATTACCAATTCCAAGACGTTGCAGTTGGTCTGTCCCCGGCACAGAGGTATTTACCAAGGTAATGGCCGAAATAATGGTCCCGTACTTGGACGATCTCCTTATAAAGGCGAGGTCCAGGGAGCAGTTGTTCGTCGGATTAGCACTATCTCGGGAAGTGCTACAACAGCACGGCTGGATTCTGAATATTCTAAAGTCGCAGCTGGTTCCTACGACGCGTCTACTGTTCCTGGTTATGGTTCTGGACGCAGAACAGGATAAAAAGGGTTTCTCCCGGAGGAGAAGTCCAAGGAGTTGTCGTCTCTAGACAGAGACCTCCTAATACGTATACAGGTGTCGGTGCATCAATGCACGCGAGCCCTGGGAAAGATGGTAGCTTCTTACGAAGAAATTCCATTCGCCAGGTCCCATGCAAGGATTTTCCAGTGGGATATGTTGGACAAGTGGTCCGGGTCGCATCTTCAGATGCATCGGCGGATAACCCTGTCTCCAAGGGCCAAGGTGTCGCGGTTGTGGTGGCTGCAGAGTGCTCATCTTCTAGGGGGCCGCAGATTCGGCATACAGGACTGGGTCCTGGTGACCATGGATGCTAGCCTTCGAGGCTGGGGGGCAGTCACACAGGGAAGAAACTTCCAAGGCTATGGAAAAGTCAGGAGACTTCCCTACACATAAATATTCTGGAACTAAGGGCCATTTACAATGCCCTAAGTCAGGCTAGACCCCTGCTTCAACACGGGCCGGTGCTGATCCAGTCAGACAACATCACGGCGGTCGCTCATGTAAACCGACAGGGCGGCACAAGAAGCAGGATGGCGATGGCAGAAGCCACAAGGATTCTCCGGTGGGCGGAAAATCAAGTGTTAGCACTGTCGGCAGTGTTCATTCCCGGAGTGGACAACTGAGAAGCAGACTTTCTCAGAAGACACGACCTCCACCCGGGAGAGTGGGGACTTCGTCCAGAAGTCTTCCAAATGATTGTACACCGTTGGAAAGGCCACAGGTGGACATGATGGCGTCCCGCCTCAACTAAAAGTTACAAAGATATTGCGCCAGGTCAAGGACCCTCAGGCGATAGCTGTGGACGCTCTGGTAACACCGTGGGTGTACCAGTCGGTGTATGTGTTCCCTTCTCTGCCTCTCTTACCCAGGGTAATGAGAATAATAAGAAGGAGAGGAGTAAGAACTATACTCATTGTTCCGGGTTGGCCAAGAAGAGCTTGGTAACCAGAACTCCAAGAAATGATCTCAGAGGACCCATGGCCTCTGCCGCTCAGACAGGACCTGCTGCAGCTGGGGGCCTGTCTGTTCCAAGACGTACCGCGGCTGCGTTTGACGGCATGGCGGTTGAACGCCGGATCCTGAAGGAAAAGGGAATTCCGGAGGAAGTTATCCCTACGCTATTTAAAGCTAGGAAAGAAGTGAACGCAAACCATTATCACCGCATATGGCGGAAATATGTTGCGTACTGTGAGGAAGGCCCCAAAGGAGAAATTTCAGCTAGGTCGATTTCTGCACTTCCTACAGTCAGAGGTGACTATGGGCCTAAAATTGGGTTCCATTAAGGTCCAGATTTCGGCTCTATCGATTTTCTTCCAAAATTGAACTGGCTTCACTGCCTGAAGTTCAGACTTTTGTTAAGGGAGTGCTGCATAGTCAGCCCCCGTTTGTGCCTCCAGTGGCACCGTGGGATCTCAACGTGGTGTTGGATTCCCTGAAGTCGCATTGGGTTGAGCCACTTAAATCCGTGGAGCTATAATACCTCACGTGGAAAGTGGTCATTCTGTGGGCCTTGGCGTCGGCCAGGAGGGTATCAGAATTGGCGGCTTTGTCATACAAAAGCCCTTATCTGTATTTTATATGGATAAGGCGGAATTGAGGACTCGTTTCCAATTCCTTCCTAAGGTGGTATCAGTTTTTCATGTGAACCAACCTATTGTGGTGCCTGCGGCTACTTGGGACTTAGAGGATTCCAAGTTACTGGACGTAGTCAGGGCCCTGAAAAGTATATGTTTCCAGGACAGCTGGAGTCAGGTAAACTGACTCGCTATTTCTCCTGTATGCACCCAACAAGCTGGGTGCTCCTGCTTCTAAGCAGACGATTGCTCGCTGGATCTGTAGCACGATTCAACTTGCAAATTCTGCGGCTGGACTGCCGCACCCTAAATCTGTAAAAGCCCATTCCACGAGGAAAGTGGGCTCTTCTTGGGCGGCTGCCCGAGGGGTCTCGGCTTTACAACTTTGCCGAGCTGTTACTTGGTCGGGTTCAAACACTTTTTGCAAGAGTCTACAAGTTTGATACCCTGGCTGAGGAGGACCTAGAGTTTGCTCATTCGGTGCTGCAGAGTCATCCGCACTCTCCCGCCCGTTTGGGAGCTTTGGTATAATCCCCATGGTCCTTACGGAGTCCCAGCATCCACTTAGGACGTCAGAGAAAATACGATTTTACTCACCGGTAAATCTATTTCTCGTAGTCCGTAGTGGATGCTGGGCGCCCATCCCAAGTGCGGATTGTCTGCAATACTTGTTTATAGTTATTGCCTAACTAAAGGGTTATTGTTGAGCCATCTGTTGAGAGGCTCAGTTATATTTCATACTGTTAACTGGGTATAGTATCACGAGTTATACGGTGTGATTGGTGTGGCTGGTATGAGTCTTACCCGGGATTTAAAATCCTTCCTTATTGTGTCAGCTCTTCCGGGCACAGTATCCTAACTGAAGTCTGGAGGAGGGTCTTAGTGGGAGGAGCCAGTGCACACCAGGTAGTCCTAAAGCTTTCTTTAGTTGTGCCCAGTCTCCTGCGGAGCCGCTAATCCCCATGGTCCTTACGGAGTCCCAGCATCCACTACAGACTACGAGAAATAGATTTACCGGTGAGTAAAATCTTATTATTTATTGTGTTACACAGAATATACGATTGGGTGTTTTTACTGTGTTTCAGTCACCTCATACCGCTTAAATCCTCTGTTTTGTGTACTGTGTTTACTGTCACATAACATAGGGGGTTATTTGCAGGTGTTGTGTTTGTCTGGCTATATTGTACTGTTATGCCTTAAGGCTACATTCCTTATAATGTCTGCTCCACAGGGCGGGACATCTGCGGACGCTTCTGCACACTGCAGTACTGTCACCACGGATTTACCTGAGGGGGAAGTTTTAGCTGCTGATTCAGGTGCTGAGTGCCACACACCCAGTCAACCTGCAGCACCTGTGGCAAATTAGGACTCACCCTGGGCAGCGTTCTCAAGTCTGCTGACTACACTTGTGACATGTCTAACGCCCCCTGTGGGACTTCCTGTCCCATTGCAGCCACATATTGTTCCTGTAGGTAATCCGCCCTGGGCTGATACTCTATCTACCCAATTACAACAATGAAATCAGTCTTTGGTTAGACAAAACTCTTCCCCACGCTCCTCTGGGACCAAGGGGTCATCTAAACGGGCCATTTCTGCCTCACAAGCCACTAATATTTCGGATAATTCTTCCGATGAAGATGAGGAATATACTGATCCGTCAGACACTGATACAGTTGCTTCTGATGAGGAATCTACAACACAGGTTGATGTTCCTGACCTAGTGGAGGCTATTAAGCTAATTATTCAAATTGATGATGACATTGAGCCTCCTACTGCATCTAAGAAACCTGATAAGTTCAAACGTCAGAAGGTTGCTAAAGTAGTCTTACCACATTCTGTCCATTTAATTGACATACGTCAGGAATCCTGGTAGTCTCCAGGAAAGAAATTTTCCCTGTCTAAAAAGATGCTAGCTCGTTATCCTATCCCTGCGGAGTTGAGCAACAAGTGGGAAACCCCACCGCCGTTGGACTCTCATGTCGTCCGTCTTGTGGTGTCATCTACTCTGCCTGTCACCACTGTCACCTCACTGAAGGAACTGACGGATAAGCGTGTGGAGGGTTGGCTGAAGTCTATTTATTCCCTTACTGGCGCTGTACATAGACAATGGCAGCCTCCTGGGCTACAAAAGGTATTGAAGCATGGGTTCAGGCAATTGAGGATGAGCTGCCTCAGGATTTTTCTGACACTGCCAGACAATATCTGTCTTATATTACCACAGCCTCCCACTTTATTCAGAAGGCGGCCTCTGATACAAGTGTAATGGCGGCCAAGGCATCTACTACGTCTATGCTGGCTCGCCAAATTATGTGGTTGAGGTCCTGGAAGGTGGACCTGGACTCCAAAATGACCTTGGAGGTGCTCCCTTTTAAGGGAGACATCCTATTTGGGGAGGATCTGAACAAGATTGTGACCGACTTGGCTACTGCCAAGACTGCGTGTCTCCCAAATACGAATCCTTCTGTTCCAAAGGCTAAGAGTTCCACCTTTCGTTCCTTTTTGACCTCCAGGAAAAGCAAAGGCCACTAAGCCTAAATCGAAACAATCCTGGGCCGCCCGTCAATCTGCTTCCAAACAAGACAAGCCTGCTGCATGACGGGGCTGTCCTCGCCTTGGGGGGGACCCTAGGGTGGGAGGCTGTCTTCTGCAGTTCGCCCAGGCCTGGTTAAAGACCACTTCGGCGCCTAGGTGCGGGAAGTTGTCTCTCACGGGAAGTTGTCTCTTACTTTCAAGAGACGTCCCCCTCACCAGTTTTGCACAACTGTTTTCCCTGCGGATCCGTTAAAGGTGCAAGCTCTACACTTGGTTGTACAATCCCTCCTGGATACAGGAGTGGTAGTGCCGGTACCTCTGTCTCAGAGAGGCAGTGGTTACTATTCGACCATGTTTCTAGTTCCAAAACCAAATGGGTCCTTCCGGCCTATACTCAACCTCAAATCATTGAACAAGTTTGTGAGAGTAGAAACTCTGTGCTCTATAGTACTGGCCATGGAACCTGAAGACTATATGTTATCCCTGGACATACAGGATGCTTACCTGCATATATCTATTGCCATGTCTCATCAGCAATATCTGCGGTTTGCTATTGGCAACCTACACTATCAATTCCAGGCACTGCCTTTTGGATTGGCCACGGCCCCTCAGATCTTCACCGTGGTCATGGCCGTGATGACGGCTCTTTTACGCCGTCAGGGTATCAGGATCCTGCCGTATCTGGATGACTTGCTGATCCTGGCGAACTCCCAAGAGGTTCTCCTCAGTCACCTGGAACTGACGGTCCAATTCCTACAAGCCCACGGGTGGCTCATCAACTGGAAGAAGTCCTCGCTGGTCCCTACTCGGAGCATGGTGCACCAACGATTGTTTTTGTCTCCAGAGAAAGTCCTGAAACTTCAGGACAGGATTAGATATTTCCTCTCTCGCCCAAGAGTGTCGATACACTCGGTGATGCAAGAACTAGGCCTCATGGTGTCTGCTTTCGACATGATAGAGTACGCTCAATTTCAGTCTGCCCTCTGCAGAGGTTAATTCTTTCCAAGTGGGACTGTCTGTCTCATCGGATCAGGTCTCAAATTATCTCATTGACTCCTAATGTTCGTCTGTCACTGAGCTGGTGGCTATAGGACCAACAGTTGATCAGGGGCCGTCCCTTCTGGATCTCCATCCCGGTCCTCCTGACAACGGATGCTAGTTTGCGGGGTTGGGGTGCGGTGTTGGAGCAACACTCTTTCCAGGGTCGGTGGACTAAGGAGGAGTTCCTCCTCCCGATACACATTCTGGAATTGCGGGCTGTGTTCAATGCGTTGACACTGACCCTGCCTCTAGTACGGAACAGGCCTATTGAAGTACAATCAGACAAGCCACCACGGTGGCGTACATAAATCATCAAGGCGGCACTCAAAGCCGCATGGCAATGATGGAAGTATCAAAAATCCTCCGTTGGGCGGAACGCCATTTGCCAGCAATATTGGCAGTGTTCATCCCCGGAGTCCTCAATTGGTAAGCGGACTTCCTCAGTCATCAGGACGTTCACGCTGGAGAGTGGAGTCTTCATCCGGAAGTCTTTCAACTCCTAGTGGACAAGTGGGGCCGACCAGACGTAGACCTGATGGCGTCTCGACACAATCACAAGGTTCCGGTCTTCGGATCAAGGACAAGGGATCCTCAAGCAGCGTTCGTGGACGCATTGGCAATTCCATGGAACTTTCGGCTGCCATACGTGTTCCCTCCAGTGTCACTCCTGCCCAGAGCACTTCGGAAGTTCAAGCAAGATAAAGGAATACTAATTCTAGTCACTCCAGCGCGGCCCAGACGTCATTGGTTCTCAGACCTGCAGGGTCTCTCGATAGAGCATCATCTTCTACTTCCTCAATGCCCAGACCTCCTCGTTCAGGGCCCTTGTGTCTATCTGGACCTGGCCAGACTGGCTTTGACGGTGTGACTCTTGAAGCTTCACTCCTGAGGGCCAAAGGATTCTCTGATGCGGATATTCAAACTATGATGAAGGCCCACAAACCGGCTTCTGCACGGATTTATTACAGGGTCTGGAATCTTATTTCACCTGGTGTGCTGCTAAGAATTATGATGCCTATTCATTCAGAACTTCTAGGCTTTTGGCTTTTCTGCAACAAGGCCTAGATTTAGGCCTTCGTCTGGCCTCCCTCAAGGTTCATATATCTACCTTGTCGGTGTGGTTTCAGAGGAAAACTGTGTATATTCCTGACGTTCATCCCTTCACTCAGGGTGTTTTAAGGATTCAGCCTTCCTATGTCCCTCCTGTGGCTCCATGGAATCTGTCTGTTGTCTTAAATGCCCTGCAAGAGTCTCCATTCGAACCTCTTGAGTATGTGGATCTTAAATGTCTTACACCTAAGGTTGTGTTTTTATTGGCTATTGCCTCTGCTAGGAGGGTGTCGGACTTAGGTGTTTTGTATTGTCGTCCACCCTTTCTGATTTCTCACCGTGACTGGGCAGTTCTTCAAACTCGCCCTGGTTATCTACCTAAGGTGGTATCATCTTTTCATCTTAACCAAGAGATTGTGGTTTCCGGCCTTTATCTCTCCTGGTTTGTCCTCCAAAGAGCGGTCTTTGGATGTGGTACGGGCTCTCCGTATATATATATGGAGAGTACTGCCTCTATCAGGAGGTCAGATTCCCTTTTTGTACTTTTTGGTTTTCACAAACATGGCTGGCCTGCGAATAAACAAACCTTGGCCAGATGGATTAGAATGGTGATTGCACAAGCCTATGCGCAGGCTGGCCTCCCAGCTCCTGCTGCTATCAAAACCCATTCTACTCTGTCTGTTGGACCTTCTTGGGCGGCCCGCCGTGGCGCGTCCGCTGAACAATTGTGCGAGGCGACTATGTGGTATTCTGTGAACACGTTCATCAGGTTCTATGCCTTCGATATTTCCGCCTCCCAGGATGCCTCCTTTGGACGCCGGGTTCTTGTACCCGCTACATTGCGTCTCCTCCCATGAGGAACTGCTTTAGGACACCCCCGATGTTATTCCCTGTGGAATACCAGTGTACCCCGCTGCAGAAAAGGAGATTTATGGTAAGACTTACCATGGTTAAATCTTTCTGCGAGGTACACTGGATTCCAGAGGGCGCCCACCCTGACGCACTTAGCTTCTTTGGGTTTGTATGGCATTAGCCGCTGGTACATTCTCCTGTCGTGAGAATGTGGGTCTGTGTGATTAACATCTACCGTCTCTCTTACCTACTACTGCATTGGACTGGTTAACAAAACTGAGCTCCAGTGCCTGGAGGCGGGGCTATAGAGGAGGCAGTGCAGTGCATCCTGGGAAAAGTCAAAGCTTTAGCCTGTTGGTGCCTCGGATCAAGATACAACTCTACACCCCGATGTTATTCCCGGTGGAATCCAGTGTACCTCGCAGAAAGAGATTTAATTATGGTAAGTCTACCATGAATCTCCATTTTACAATTCTGATACCCGGGATTGAAAAAAAGAGATTGGCCTCTAGCCACAGCAAAGTTGTTTTAAGTTTTTGTTATATTTTTTACTTTTTTTGAATTTTTTTTTTTTTTTGCAAATGTCAACTCACACTACAGGGAGTCACACCGCTTATATTTACATGAACAAAGTCACAGTGGGTTACAGCGCACGCAGGTTGTACAAACATAAGAACAATTTTTTATTTTTGTCCGCAAACGACACCTCATGCTGCGGAGAGTCTCACCACTTATATTTAAATGAACCAAGTCGTGGTGGGCATAGCGTGCACAGGTTGTCCAAACAAAAGAAACAAAAAAAAAATATATACACTGCTCAAAAAAATAAAGGGAACGCTAAAATAACACAGCCTAGATCTGAATGAATGAAATATTCTTATTAAATACTTTGGCCCTCATTCCGAGTTGATCGGTCGCAAGGCGATTTTAGCAGAGTTACACACGCTAAGCCGCCGCCTACTGGGAGTGAATCTTAGCTTCTTAAAATTGCGACCGATGTATTCGCAATATTGCGATTACTAACTACTTAGCAGTTTCAGAGTAGCTCCAGACTTACTCTGCCTGTGCGATCATTTCAGTGCTTGTCGTTCCTGGTTGACGTCACAAACACACCCAGCGTTCGCCCAGGCACTCCCACCGTTTCTCCGGCCACTCCTGCGTTTTTTCCGGAAACGGTAGCGTTTTCAGCCACACGCCCCTGAAACGCCGTGTTTCCGCCCAGTAACACCCATTTCCTGTCAATCACATTACGATCGCCGGAGCGAAGAAAAAGCCGTGAGTAAAAATACTTTCATCATAGTAAAGTTACTTGGCGCAGTCGCAGTGCGAACATTGCGCATGCGTACTAAGCGGATTTTCACTGCGATGCGATGAAAAATACCGAGCGAACAACTCGGAATGAGGGCCTTTGTTCTTTACATAGTTGAATGTGCTGACAACAAAATCACATAAAAATTATCAATGGAAATCAAATTATTAACCCATGGAGGTCTGGATTTGGACTAACACTCAAAATGAAAGTGGAAAAACACACTACAAGCTGATCCAACTTTGATGTAATGTCCTTAAAACAAGTCAAAATGAGGCTCAGTAGTGTGTGTGGCCTCCACGTGCCTGTATGACCTCCCTACAAAGCCTGGGCATGCTCCTGATGAGGTGGCGGATGGTCTCCTGAGGGATCTCCTCCCAGACCTGGACTAAAGCATCCGCCAACTCCTGGACAGTCTGTGGTGCAACGTGGCGTTGGTGGATGGAGCGAGACATGATGTCCCAGATGTGCTCAATTGAATTCAGGTCTGGGGAACGGGCGGGCCAGTCCATAGCATCAATGCCTTCGTCTTGCAGGAACTGCTGACACACTCCAGCCACATGAGGTCTAGCATTGTCTTGCATTAGGAGGAACCCAGGGCCAACCGCTATGCTATTTATTCTCCATCCAGGGGTGTCGTGGACACCCCAAGAGGGAGAATAGTTGTCGGTATGCCGGCTGTTGAGATTCCGGCGTCAGTATGGTGAGCGCCGGGATTCTAACAGCCTGGATATCAAATGCCTCCCGTTATGTTGTGTACTAGTGTATTGTGTATGTGTGAGCTTAGGATGACACCCAGGCCCCTCCTAACCTCTGGAATCATCTCCATCGCTCCATTACCCTGTCATCCCATCTCCCAGCCTGAACATATTCCCTAATACTCACTTCTAGCTCACCACCCCTCCTCCTACCCCTGCCAGCCCTGGGCTGTTTGGCGTGATTGGAGGCTAGGTGTATGGGGACACGCCTCTAGATTATAAATTGTTATGAGCAGAGCCCTCTATATGGTAAATGCACACTATAATTATGTATCTTTGTTAATTTATACACTGTCTATATTAGTCGGTACCTATGTATCTTTTTCCTTTTCCCCCATAGATAGTGCTACGGAACCCTTGATGCATCTTATCCTATATAATAAAAAACGAGTGCTGCTCCTCACCTCTATGGGGGCGATTCAAGCGTTTTTTTCTCTCGCACCTGCAGCCACTAGATGGCGCCTGATTGTTCAATTGTTGCTCTGTTCGGACGCGCACAGCCGCCGGTGCTGACCTTACTGTTAGGTTGTTCCGTCATGTTGACGGGCTGGTAACTAGTGAATAATAGCGGTCTAATCCTGAATATAGGTGTGATTACTGTATGTGGCCGCCATTCTGATGTTCTGTTCTCTCTCTCTTGTTCTTCATGTGATCAGGAGCGCAGGAAGTCCTTATTGACCCAGGTCAGTACCCAGAAGGTGCAGTATGGTGAATGGGGATGTGTGGTCTCCTAATCAGGGTGACAAATGGTTCTGTGAGATTGTTAATCTTGCTGTAAATTAATGGCAGTTCCTGGTGCCCACGGATAAGTTCTATATTTATTGCTTCTAACTTGTTACTAAATGCGCAACCTGAAATGTATTTTTTTTATTTTTATGATGTTCATGTTATATTCTTAATAGGTTTTGGCCCCTGTGGGAAGTGCTGTGGTTCACTATGTATCTTCAAGAGCCTTGCTCAGCATTTCCCTTACCTTGTGATGTATCTGCCTTTCATCACACAATACGCTATATACACCCCCATCAGCTAATGGCAATAACGTAGAGATCTATTGCTGCATCTCCCACAGGCTGAGCTATACACATCCCCATCATCTAACTGCAATAACACAGCCGCCTATTGCTGCATCTGCCACAGGCTGAGCTATACACATCCTCATCATCTAATGGCAATAACACAGCCGCCTATTGCTGCATCTGCCACAGGCTGAGCTATACACATCCTCATCATCTAACTGCAATAACACAGCCACCTATTGCTGCATCTGCTACAGGCTGAGCTACACACATCCTCATCATCTAATGGCAATAACACAGCCGCCTATTGCTGCATCTGCCACAGGCTGAGCTATACACATCCTCATCATCTAATGGCAATAACACAGCCGCCTATTGCTGCATCTCCCACAGGCTGAGCTATACACATCCCCATCATCTAACGGCAATAACACAGCCTCCTATTGCTGCATCTCCCACAGGCTGAGCTATACACATCCCCATCATCTAATGGCAATAACACAGCCGCCTATTGCTGCATCTGCCACAGGCTGAGCTATACACATCCTCATCATCATCTAATGGCAATAACACAGCCGCCTATTGCTGCATCTGCCACAGGCTGAGCTATACACATCCCCATCATCTAACGGCAATAACACAGCCACCTATTGCTGCATCTCCCACAGGCTGAGCTAAATACATCCCCATCATCTAATGGCAATAACACAGCCACCTATTGCTGCATCTGCCACAGGCTGAGCTATACACATCCTCATCATCTAATGGCAATAACACAGCCGCCTATTGCTGCATCTGCCACAGGCTGAGCTATACACATCCCCATCATCTAACTGCAATAACACAGCCGCCTATTGCTGCATCTGCCACAGGCTGAGCTATACACATATCAATCATCTAACGGCAATAACACAGCCGCGTATTGCTGCATCTGCCACAGGCTGAGCTATACACATATCAATCATCTAACGGCAATAACACAGCTGCCTATTGCTGCATCTGCCACAGGCTGAACTATACACATCCCCATCATCTAACGGCAATAACACCTCCGCCTATTGCTACACCTGCGCACAGTGAGCTATACACATCCCCATCATCTAACGGCAATAACACAGCCACCTATTGCTGCATCTGCCACAGGCTGAGCTATACACATCCCCATCATCTAACGGCAATAACACAGCCACCTATTGCTGCATCTGCCACAGGCTGAGCTATACACATCCCCATCATCTAACGGCAATAACACCTCCGCCTATTGCTACACCTGCGCACAGTGAGCTATACACATCCCCATCATCTAACGGCAATAACACAGCCTCCTATTGCTGCATCTGCCACAGGCTGAGCTATACACATCCTCATCATCTAACGGCAATAACACAGCCACCTATTTCTGCATCTGCCACAGGCTGAGCTATACACATCCTCATCATCTAATGGCAATAACACAGCCGCCTATTGCTGCATCTGCCACAGGCTGAGCTATACACATCCCCATCATCTAACTGCAATAACACAGCCGCCTATTGCTGCATCTGCCACAGGCTGAGCTATACACATATCAATCATCTAACGGCAATAACACAGCCGCATATTGCTGCATCTGCCACAGGCTGAGCTATACACATATCAATCATCTAACGGCAATAACACAGCTGCCTATTGCTGCATCTGCCACAGGCTGAACTATACACATCCCCATCATCTAATGGCAATAACACAGCCACCTATTGCTGCATCTGCCACAGGCTGAGCTATACACATCCCCATCATCTAACGGCAATAACACCTCCGCCTATTGCTACACCTGCGCACAGTGAGCTATACACATCCCCATCATATAACGGCAATAACACAGCCTCCTATTGCTGCATCTGCCACAGGCTGAGCTATACACATCCTCATCATCTAACGGCAATAACACAGCCACCTATTTCTGCATCTGCCACAGGCTGAGCTATACACATCCCCATCATCTAACGGCAATAACACAGCCACCTATTGCTGCACCTGCACACACTGAGCTATACACATCCCCATCATCTAGCTCAGGCCTGGCCACCCTGTGGCTCTCCAGCTGTTGTGAAACTACACATCCCAGCATGCCCTGCCACAGTTTTGCTATTAGGGAAAGTTAAAACTATGGCAGGGCATGCTGGGAAGTGTAGTTTCACAACAGCTGGAGAGACACAGGTTGGCCAGGTCTGATCTAGCTAATAACACAGCAGCCTAGATGTTATATAACCTCAGTTCTCGATTCTGCCTTATAACTTTTCTATTACGAAATTATAATATCTGTGATATTGGGTGTCCTTATTTAAGGCAAATAAAAAATGTTTACTCTGAATAGGCGCCCTCTCCACCAACGGGATTAATTTAGACGCCAGCACGGAGATTGGACGCGCCAAGAACTGCCTGAGCCCAGACGATGTTATAGAGAAGTACAAAGAGGCCATCTCTTATTATGGGAAGGTATGGTACTTGCAGGACACTATGCTCCAAGTTTATGCTCTTAGAGCAGCCACTTAGTATTTTTGCACTCAGTGGTGCACGCAGGGGGGGGTCCTGAGTACCTAGAAACCCACCATGATGGGCCAAATTTTTTTTTCTAGAGACTGAGACAGCTGTGCAGTTGCGGAGGTCATATCTGCGGGAACACTTTTATTCTCTGAGTTCTGGCATAGTACTGTTCCCAATGGCTAACAATCTAGCAGATCATTTTGAGACGTCTGGTTGATATTGGTCACTAGATTATGCAAATTGACTCCTATGTTCGTATCTCCTTGTTTATGATTTCACAGACCTGAGTTCGAAGTCTCTTAGAGATTTACAGCGTTAATTATGCTGATACATTCCCAGGCGTTTGTGATAAATGTTAAGCGAGTCTTTTCCTCTTAGTATAATTAATGCTTTATCCCCTGTGGTGAAACATTCGCAGTTCATGTCCTATGACTGACCTCACACACACATCACTAGCGACACGCCTGACCTCCTTGTCAGAGAGCGCAGTGAGTGTTACCCGTCCGACCTACTGTATGTCCGCCTGACGCTTGTGCTGTGATTCAGGTTTACAGCTGCTACAGAGGGAGAAGCGTCATCTGCGTCTTAGTGCTTAGAATTAGACAGATCCTTATTTATTTTTCTCTAACGTCCTAGTGGATGCTGGGGACTCCGTCAGGACCATGGGGAATAGCGGGCTCCGCAGGAGACAGGGCACATCTAAAAAAGCTTTTAGGTCACATGGTGTGTACTGGCTCCTCCCCCTATGACCCTCCTCCAAGCCTCAGTTAGGTTTTTGTGCCCGTCCGAGAAGGGTGCAATCTAGGTGGCTCTCTTAAAGAGCTGTTTAGAAAAGTTTTTTTTTTAGGTTTCATTCAGTGATTCCTGCTGGCAACAGGATCACTGCAACGAGGGACTTAGGGGAGAGATCTCCAACTCACCTGCGTGCAGGATGGATTGGGATCTTAGGCTACTGGACACTGAGCTCCAGAGGGAGTCGGAACACAGGTCAGCCTGGGGTTCGTCCCGGAGCCGCGCCGCCGATCCCCCTTACAGACGCTGAAGAAGACGGCAGAACGGAGGTCCGGAAACAGGCGGCAGAAGACTTCACAGTCTTCATGAAGGTAGCGCACAGCACTGCAGCTGTGCGCCATTGTTGTCACACGGCTCACTGACCTAGTCACGGAGGGTGCAGGGCGCTGCTGGGGGCGCCCTGGGCAGCAATATAAGTACCTTATTGGCAAAATAAATACATCACATATAGCCATTAAGGCTATATGTATGTATTTTAACCCAGGCCAGTTCTTAAAAACCGGGAGAAAAAGCCCGCCGAAAAGGGGGCGGAGCTTATTCTCCTCAGCACACAGCGCCATTTTCCCTCACAGAAAGGCTGAGGGGAAGGCTCCCATGCTCTCCCCTGCACTGCACTACAGAAACAGGGTTAAAACAGAGAGGGGGGGCACTGATTTGGCGATATAAATATATATTAAATGCTATAAGGGAGGAACACTTTTATAAAGGTTGTCCCTGTATAATTATAGCATTTTGGTGTGTGCTGGCAAACTCTCCCTCTGTCTCCCCAAAGGGCTAGTGGGTCCTGTCCTCTATCAGAGCATTCCCTGTGTGTGTGCTGTATGTCGGTACGTGTGTGTCGACATGTATGAGGAAAATGTTGGTGAGGAGGCGGAGCAAATTGCCTGTAATGGTGATGTCACTCTCTAGGGAGTCGACACCGGAATGGATGGCTTACTTGTGGAAGTACGTGATCATGTCAACACGCTGCGAGCCGGTTGACGACATGAGACGACCGGCAAACAAATTAGTACCTGTCCAGGCGTCTCAGACACCGTCAGGGGCTTGTAAAAACGCCCATTTACCTCACGGACACTGACTCCAGTGTCGACGGTGAAGAAACAAACGTATTTTCCTTTAGAGCCACACGTTACATGTTAAGGGCATGAAGGAGGTGTTACATATTTCTGATACTACAAGTACCACAAATAAGGGTATTTTGTAGGGTGTGAATAAACTACTTGTAGTTTTGCCTGAATCAGATAAATTAAATGAAGTGTGTGATGATACGTGGGGTTCCTCCGATAGAAAGTTATGGGCGGTATACCCTTTCCCGCCAGAAGTAAGGGCGAGTTGGGAAACACACCTTAGGGTGGATAAGGCGCTCACACGCTTATAAAAACAAGTGGCGTTACCGTCTCCAGATACGGCCGCCCTCAAGGAGCCAGCTGATAGGAAGCTGAAAAATAGCCTAAGAAGTATATACACACATACTGGTGTTATACTACGACCAGCAATCGCCTCAGACTGGATGTGCAGCGCTGAGGGGGCTTGGTCGGATTTCCTGACTGAAAATTTTGATACCCTTGACAGGGACAAGATTTTATTGTCTATAGAGCATTTTAAGGATGCATTTCTATATATGCGTGATGCGCAGAGGGATATTTGCATTCTGGCATCAAGAGTAAATGTGATGTCCATATCTGCCAGACGAAGACACGACAGTGGTCAGGTGAGGCAGATTCCAGACGGCACATGGAAGTATTGCCGTATAAAGGGGCGGTCCATCGGACCTGGTGGCCATGGCAACAGCTGAAAAATCCACCTTTTGTTCCCCGAGTCACATCTCAGCAGAAAAGGACACAGTCTTTTCAGTCTCAGTCCTTTCGTCCCCATACGGGCAGGCGGGCAAAGGCCAGTCATATCTGCCCAGGGGTAGAGGAACGGGAAGAAGACTGCAGCAAGCAGCCCATTCCCAGGAACAGAAGCCCTTCACAGCTTCTGCCAAGTCCGCAGCATGACGCTGGGGCAGTACAAGCGGACTCAGGTGCGGTAGGGGGTCATCTCAAGAGTTTCAGCACGCAGTGGGCTCACTCGCAAGGGGACTCCTGGATCCTACATGTAGTATCCCAGGTGTACATTGGAAATTCGAGACGTCTCCTCCTCACAAGTTCCGGAAGTCTGTTTTACCAACGTCTACCTCCGACAGGGAGGCAGTATTGGAAACAATTCACAGGCTGTATTCCCAGCAGGTGATAATCAAAGTACCCCTCCTACAACAAGGGAGGGGGTATTATTCCACACTATATTGTGGTACTGAAGCCAAACGGCTCGGTGAGATCTGAAATATTTGAACACTTACATACAAGCGTTCAAATCAAGATGGAGTCACTCAGAGCAGTGATAGCGAACCAGGAAGAAGGGGACGAGATGGTGTCACTGGATATCAGGGACATTTACCTACATGTCCAAATTTGCCCTTCTCACCAAGGGTACTTCAGGTTCGTGGTACAGAACTGTCACTATCAGTTCAGACGCTGCCGTTTGGATTGTCCACGGCGCCCCGGGTCTTTACCAAGGTAATGGCCGAAATGATGATTCTTCTTAAAAGAAACTTGGACGCTTTCCTGATAAGGGCAAGGTCCAGAGAACAGTTGGAGGTCGGAGTAGCACTATCTTTAATAGTTCTACGACAGCACGAGTGGATTCTAAATATTCCAAAATCGTAGCTTTTCCGAGGACACGTCTACTGTTCCTAGGGATGATTCTGGACACAGTCCAGAAAAAGGTGTTTCTCCCAGAGGAGAAAGCCAGGGAGTTATCCGAGCTAATCGGGATCCTCCTAAAACCAGGAAAAGTGTCAGTGCATCATTGCACAAGAGTCCTGGTAAAAATGGTGGCTTATTACGAAGCAATTCCATTCGGCAGATTTCACGCAAGAACTCTTCAGTGGGATCTGCTGGACAAATGGTCCGGATCGCATCTTCAGATGCATCAGCGGATAACCCTATATCCAAGGACAAGGGTGTCTCTCCTGTGGTGATTACAGAGTGCTCATCTTCTAGAGGGCCACAGATTCAGCATTCAGGATTGGATGCTGGTGACCACGGAGGCCAGCCTGAGAGGCTGGGGAGCAGTCACACAGGGAAAAAATTTCCAGGAAAGTGTGATCAAGTCTGGAGAATTCTCTCCACATAGATGGAGCTAAGAGCAAAATTATAAGGCTCTAAACTTAGCAAGACCTCTGCTTCAAGGTCAGCCGGTATTGATCCAGTGGGATAACATCACGGCAGTCGCCCACGTAAACAGAAAGGGCGACACAAGAAGCTGGAGGGCAGTGAAAAAACTGCAAGGATTTTTCGCTAGGCGGAAAATCATGTGATAGCACTGTCAGCAGTGTTCTCTCCGGGAGTGGACGACTGGGAAGCAGACTTCCTCAGCAGGCATGACCTCCACCTGGGAGAGTGGGAACTTCATAGGGAAGTTTTTCCGCATGATTGTGAGCCATTGGCAAAGACCAAAGGTGGAAATGATGGCGTCCCGCCCGAACAAAAAACGGGACAGGTATTGCGCCAGGTCATGAGACCTTCAGGCGATAGCTGTGGATGTCCTGGTAACACCGTGGGTGTAACAGTCGGTGTATGTGTTCCCTCCTCTGCTTCTCATAACCAAGGTATTGAGAATTATAAGACATAGAGGAGTATGAACTATACTCGTGACTCCGGATTGGCCAAGAGGGACTTGGTACCCGGAACTTCAAGAGATGCTCACAGAGGACTAAGGGCCTGGGGAGCTAAGAAGGGACTTGCTTCAGCAGGTACCATGTCTATTCCAAGACTTACCGCGGCTGCGTTTGACGGCATGGCGGTTGAATGCCGGATCCTGAAGGAAAAAGGCATTCCATAAGAGGTCATACCTACCCTGGTCAAAGCCAGGAAGGAGGTGACCGCACAACGTCATCACCACATGTGGTGAAAATATGTTGCGTGGGTGAGGCCAGGAAGGCCCCACGAAGAAAATTCAACTAGGTCGAATTCTACACTTCCTGAAAACAGGAGTGTTTTGAGCCTAAAATTGGGGTTCTTTAAGGTTTTAAGTTTCGGCCCTGTAGAATTTCTTCCGAAAAGAATTGACTTCAGTTCCTGAAGTCCAGATTGTCAAGGGAGTATTGCATATACACCCCTTTTTGTGCCTCTAGTGGCACCGTGGGATCTCAACATAGTGTTGGGATTCCTTAAAATCATATTGGTTTGAACCGCTCAAATCTGTGGATTTGAAATATATCACATGGAAAGTGAACATGCTGTTGACCAATATCTCACATGGACAGTGACCATGCTGTTGGTCCTGGCCTCGGCCAGGCGATTGTCAGAATGGGCGGCTTTGTCTTACAAAAGCCCATATTTAAATTTCCATTCGGACAGGGCAGAACTGGGACTCGTCTCCAGTTTTCTTCCTAAGGGGGTGTCAGGTTTTTCACCTGAAACAACCTATTATGGTGCCTGCGGCTTCTAGGGACTTGGAGGACTCCAGGTTAATAGACGTTGTCAGGACCCTAAAAAAATATATATATATATATATATATATATATATAGTTAGGACGGCTGGAGTCAGAAAGTCTGACTTGCTGTTTATATTGTATGCACCCAACAAGATGGGTGCTCCTGCGTCTAAACAGACGATTGCACGTTGGATCTGTAGCACAATCCAACTTGCACATTCTGTGGCAGGCGTGCCACAGCCTAAATCTGTAAAGGCCCACTCCACTAGGAAAGTGGGCGCATCTTGGGCGGCTGCCCGAGGGGTCTCGGCATTACAACTTTGCCGAGCAGCTACGTGGTCAGGGGAGAACACGTTTGTAAAATTTTACAAATTTGATACTCTGGCTAAGGAGGACCTGGAGTTCTCTCATTCGGTGCTGCAGAGTCATCCGCACTCTCCCGCCCGTTTGGGAGCTTTGGTATAATCCCCATGGTCCTGACGGAGTCCCCAGCATCCACTAGGACGTTAGAGAAAATAAGAATTTACTTACCGATAATTCTATTTCTCGTAGTCCGTAGTGGATGCTGGGCGCCCATCCCAAGTGTGGATTGTCTGCAATGCTTGTACATAGTTATTGTTACAAAAATCGGGTTATTCTTGTTGTGAGCCATCTTTTCAGAGGCTACTTCGTTTTGTTATCATACTGTTAACTGGGTTCAGATCACAAGTTGTACAGTGTGATTGGTGTGGCTGGTATGAGTCTTACCCGGGATTCAAGATCCTTCCTTATTGTGTACGCTCGTCCGGGCACAGTACCTAACTGAGGCTTGGAGGAGGGTCATAGGGGGAGGAGCCAGTACACACCATGTGACCTAAAAGCTTTTTTAGATGTGCCCTGTCTCCTGCGGAGCCCGCTATTCCCCATGGTCCTGACGGAGTCCCCAGCATCCACTACGGACTACGAGAAATAGAATTATCGGTAAGTAAATTCTTATTTTAATCTGAACTGAATCAAAATGTCCCGGAGTGAGGTCAGCTCCGCCTGTGAAAGTTACAGTATGTCTGTATTTCTAAAAATTACTGTAGCTGAAGCTTTGTGAAATTAATGTTAACGACCACCTTTGGGGGTGCGAAGATTTACATAAACATATCTCCCCCCGCCTCCGGTAACAGTGGAGGTGACCTGTACTAAGGGGTGCATGGCGATGATGGGGTTGGTGTGCCTAACTAGTCGTAGCGAAAGGGGAACAGTTCTAGCTTTGCGCTCTGATTATGGTGACGTACATAGGGCACTTTTTCCCACCATTTTTCTTTTCTTGTAATGCGAGACGCCGGGAGGCCTACGCACTGTTCATTATTAATGGCCGCTAGCTCCGTGTATCGGCAACAATAATGGTTATTATTAGCGACAAGCAGCCCGGATTCTTTCTTTCCCCAAGGTTCAGCTCTGGAAACAAGGGATACCCTCATTTTCCTAGAATGCTCAGATCTCGCGTGTTTTGAATCACATGCACATTATGCGCCATCCAAAGCCTGTGCGATCCGAGCTTTCTGGAAAGGAAAACTCTGCTTCGTTTTCGGATCTGAGCTCGGTGGGAAGAACAGAATCCAAACCGCTCGTCTCCCAGTGCTGTTATATGTGTATAATCTACGTGTTAGAGCCAGGAGAACATTTCCTGGAGTTTTGGGAACATGCTGTCATGGCTGTAGTTACACCCTGGATGTATAAGCAAGTTTAGGGGGTGTACATAGAAATGTTTCACGGAATCATGGCTGGGGTGAGGGTCACTTCAATTCATTGTGATGTAACACTGGGCATCGCTGCAACGGCTGCGCTCGGTTCCGTCACTTGCGGTATCTTGAACCGCGCAGGGTAACATGCGCACCTCTGTGGGGTGTGGGGCACCCTTGCTATATTTCTGGCCGCTATGTGCCGCTCCAGAACGGGCCATCGTGCTAAACTGAATCACCCCCATAGAAAGATCTGTAGTAAGCTTAGCTGCTGTGACCGCCGTGAGCCCCCTGCTGCGCTAGAATACGCCGTATGTGATAATGCAGCATATAGTACCCATCTCCACTATACAGATGGGTCCACGGTTATCTTGACTAGTTTTCTGCGCCTAGGCACAGCATGACTTATTAGCATAAACCACTCATCTATTGTTCTCAGCTGCAATACAATACAGAGAACAATACAGCAGGGGATTAAGTCATTACGGCAGGGGATTAAGTTCGACTGGCCAGTCTCAGTTAATCCTATTAAAGGTCAAGATAAATGTGGACCCATCTGTACGTCACAGCGCAGTAACCCCTCAGTGTCACTTTTTTGTAATTTTCTTCCATTAATTAGAAAAATTAAAATAAAATCGTATTTAGTATGTGAATGGGGCTATGTCCGAAAGTGGCAAAGTCGTTGAAACGAGTTAACTTTGGGAATTTGTATAAAATGCAGGAGAGTTTCTAATCCGCTCTGTTGGAGTTGAATGGATTTTTATAGTTACTGCTCTAGTCATTGGTTCTCCTGCCCACTAATAATAATATCTATTTATCTGCAGTCCAAGGCGGCCGGGGTGATCGAGCTGGAGGCCTGCGTGAAAGCGGTGCGGGTTCTGGCCATACAGAAGAAGAGCATGGAGGCCTCGGAGTTCCTGCAGAGCGTGGTCTACATAAACCTGCGCCAGGTCAGCCTGCGTTCTCTCTCGTACGATCACTTACTGTTGGTGCTTCGCTGACTGGGCTAAGACTGAAAGGAGCCTCTTGTAAGAAAACGCCGGGAAATGTTACTCATTCTAGGTCATACACGTCGCACAGCTTGGTGACCAAGCACCGGTTGTGGTTAGAATTGGTAGCACAATGTTACACGGGCCGTGCACGGTATTACAGTCTGATACTTTGCTGGTGTGGTGTAAGAACATGTGGCCTAATTCAGACCTGATCGCAACAGCAACATTTTTCTCTAATGGGCAAAACAATGTACACTGCAGGTGGGGCAGATGTAACATGTGCAGAGAGAGTTAGATTTGGGTGGGGTGTGTTCCAACTGAAATCTAAATTGCAGTGTAAAAATAAAGCAGCCAGTATTTACCCTGCACAGAAACCATATAACCCACCCAAATCTAACGCTCTGTTACATCTACCCCACCTGCACTGCACATGGTTTTGCTCAAGACTTTGCTTTCGCGATCAGGTCTGAATTAGGCCCATAGGCTGCAGCTGAAAAAGACTTGTGGGAAGTGATTCAGATCCGATCGCTGCTGTGCGTTTTCGCTCAGCGGGCGATCAGGTAGTAACTGCGCATGTGTATACACCGCAATGCGCACGCGCGTCAGACAGCAACAAAGGGGATCGCTGGTCAGTGACGGGATGGTAAGAAAAATCAGAGGAGGTCGTTTGTGGTTGGTAACTGACCATTTACTGGGAGTGTCCGGAACAACGCAGGCGTTCCGAAGCGTTTTCATGGAGGGTGTGTGACGTCATCTCCGGCCCCGATCAACCTGATGTGATCGAACTATAGGAGTAAGTCCTGGGCTGCACAAAGTGGATTTTAGCAGCTCGGCATACACATAGGATCGCACACTTGCACGGCAAAAATGCACTCCACTTGGAGGCGGCGACTATCTGAACGCAGGACAGCAAAATTAGCAGCCAAGAGATCAGATCAGAATCACCCCCGTGGTTTATTGTTCCATTGTTATTCTCTGAGAACATGGGCCCTCATTCCGAGTTGTTCGCTCGCTAGCTGCTTTTAGCAGCATTGCACACGCTAGGCCGCCGCCCTCTGGGAGTGAATCTTCGCTTAGCAGAATAGCGAACGAAAGATTAGCAGAATTGCAAATAGAAATTTCTTAGCAGTTTCTGAGTAGCTTGAGACTTACTCCTACACTGCGATCAGTTCAGTCCTTTTCGTTCCTGGTTTGACGTCACAAACACACCCAGCGTTCGCCCAACCACTCCTCCGTTTCTCCAGACACTTTTTCCCTGAAACGCCTGCGTTTTTCCGCACACTCCCAGAAAACGGTCAGTTTCCGCCCAGAAACACCCATTTCCTGTCAATCACACTACGATCAGCAGAACGATGAAAAAACCTTGTTAGGCCGTGAGTAAAATACCAAACTTTTGTGCAAATTTACTTGGCGCAGGCGCACTGCGTACATTGCACTAGCGCAGTTTGCGACTAATCGCTCCGTAGCGGGGAAAAAATAACGAGCGAACAACTCGGAATGAGGGCCATTGTATGAAGAATTCTTACCTGTTGGGTTATATTTAGGCTTCTCTCTCCAAATCACCTCATAAGCCTTATTGATAACATAACTGCTCACTTCATTGTCACGTAGTGTCGGGCTTTAATGAAATGCGCTTTCATTAAAGGTCCACTGCCCACACCACAGTTTATGCATCTGAGTGTCCCGGGCTCCTGATAGGTGAGCTCTTGGTGGTGGTTACTACTTGGGCCTAAAGGAGGTGGCCCCTGATAGTGACGTGGGTAACAGATAGGCAGACTGTCATTGTATAGCTCAGCACTATACCAGGGATCTGTACCCACTAGTCACTCTTTGTTCAGGCCACTAGGAGAGATCTGTGCATGAAGGGTAATAGCTGGTCATTTCTTTTCATCTTGGGGTATAATGTGAACTGTGGGCAATAAGAATGAGCAGTTTATTGACGAGACAGTCTCTGTTGTGAATTTTCTAAAGAATTACCCTAACTGTGACTTAGGGTCTGATTCAGGTTTGTAAGCAAAGCAGCACACAGCTGGGCAAAGCCGTGCTGCACTGCGGGTGGGGCAGATGTAACATGTGCAGAGAGATTTACATGGGTGATATTTTTCTGTGCAGGGTAAATAACAGTGAGCAAAATGACAATTTAAGTATCATTAGAAATGTGTTTATTTCAAGGTCTCCGTTAATTTTAGTGTTTATTAGAGTAAAATTTACTCCTCAAAAGGGTATGGGGCGTTGGATAGACACAACTTAGGTCGACAGTCATTAGGTCTACCATGGAAGGTCGACATGGTCATTAGGTCAAAAGGTCAACATGAAGCTTTTCACTGTTTTTGGTGTCGTTTTCTCCGTAAAGTGACTGGGAACCTAAATTAATGCACCGTGTCCCCTCGCATGGCTCGCTTCGCTCGCCATGCTTCGGGCAAGGTGCCTCGCTCCGCTACCGCTTCGCTCGGCACAGAT
This sequence comes from Pseudophryne corroboree, assembly GCF_028390025.1. NCBI lineage: Eukaryota > Metazoa > Chordata > Amphibia > Anura > Myobatrachidae > Pseudophryne > Pseudophryne corroboree. The sequence goes on from NC_086448.1 coordinate 36,093,459, forward strand.
TACCGTTCCAATCGTAGTCCACGTGGATCGTAAAGTATGAAAAAAAAAATCCAAACAATTCGAAAAACTCATGTCGACCTTTTGACCTGACGACCTATTACATGTTGACCTAATGGCATTGTCGACCTTCAGTGGTCGACCTAATGAGTGTCGACTCAACGGCCGTAACCCCCTCAAAAAACCCTTACCTGCTGGGAGGCTAAATGTGAGAGCATATGCTGCGTCCCTCTGTCCAAAGTCATATTCTTTGACTGGAAAACTCTGTGTCTCCTGTGCTGTCAGTCATCAGGACCCGACTGTGACATGTACTGGAAGCTCAAGTTCTGTGTCTTACATCATAGGAGTGGGTGTTTGATCCCCCAGTGTCAGAGGTGGTGAGGGTCAGATGGGGGCTGCCTGTTGTGCAAGTACCACACTAGACACAGCGAGGCAGAGGCGGCCATGTAATTTGGGCTACATCGTGGTCCAGACTGATGTTCTCCACCGACCCTTGTGCAGATAAAACAGAGTTTTCCTCAAAGCAAATCTGTTCCCAGTGCTTGATCTCATCAGGAGCAGTAATTGTGGTGTCAGAAGAGCAGAAGGGATTGGGATTTCACTTATCTCTGTCCAGAAGCCAGATGGAACTCCTCATTCTGAACCTAAATACTGTGCAGGTTCAAGATGGAGTTCTTCAGATGTGTCATTCGGAGTGTGCAGCATTGTGAGTTACAGTAACACAAGTATGTGCCTGTTCCAATATAGAAAGGCTACCAATGTCTTCTCAGCCTTGCTGCTCAGACCCATTTTTGACTCCACCGTTCGTCCGGACGACTGAGGCCTAGCATGTTTATGAAGGTCATGGCTTTAATGTATGCCCTTCTCTGATCTGTAAGGTGACAGTCATTCTCTATCAAGACGATCTGCTTATCAAGATGGGCAAACCAGCCTTGATGCAGGCTAATGTTCTGGATAATTATCAGACCTTAGAATCCAAGGTTGGCTCATCAACTACAAAAAAAATCAAAATACACCTTCCCAGTGGATGGTCATCTTGGGGCTGCTATACAGTACCAGTCAGCAGAAAACATTCTTGAAAGAGGGCAAGAACCTCTAGCTACAGGGTCACTCGCTACAGTTGCTGTTAGCTTGCAGATATTAGTACTTTCATCTGATTTACTTGTTCAAGTGGTCTTGGTGGCACCGGTCTGGTTGAGATGTCCGTGGTACATTTTACTTTCAGTGTGGCAGTTAGCTAGTTGTGGTGTCTTCTGAACAAGACCTGTTGAGCTTTGCTGGGTTTAACGTAATGGGTTGAAGCCATGATCCTTAGCGCTAAGAGCTTCTCTAACATCACGGTACAGAGCAAGCTCATATAACAGAAGCCTGTTACAGCCAGACATTATTGCAGTATATGGAAGACTTCTCCTGTTGAGGACGGAACGGGTATCCTACCTCTTGGTTGAACTGTTTACTCCTTTTCTTGTAAGAGGGTCTGGATGGAGACTTATCCTCTAGGTTTCAGGTCTTTATAAGGCATTTGCACCTCTATACGTCAAACCAGTAGCTCCTTGGGATGTCAACCTGGTGCTGACAGCCTAAAAGTAACCTCCTTTCCAGCTGTTGGATGCAGTAGAGGTCGATTTCTTTTTCCTGGAAGACTTCTTAGTAGAGTTTTGGAGCTGTGGGCTCTTCCTTGTAGTTCTCCACTAATCCTCCTTCATGAATTCCGGTCTGGTCTCCAGAAACTAAACCTTCCTTTTAGCCAAAAGTAGTCTCCAGGCTCCCCCTTAATCAGGACATGGTAATTCAGGCCTTAGACTGGAAGAATAGGTCTCTCTTCACCCTGAGTACTGTCATAGCTTTGAGGAAATGTATTAATAAGCCACATGAAGTACGCAGGGCAGATGGCCTGTTTGGTCCACTATGATACCCACAGGAGTGGTTGGCCGGCTTCAAAGCCGACCATTGCAAGATGAAGTTCTTTTGCAATTGCCTGTATTGCATTGAGGTGGGTTAATCTGGTTCTAAAAATGTAATGACACTCTGTACCAGATCTGTTAGTGCCTCCTGGGCAGTATGGCATGAGAAGCTATGGCCAGCCACTTGGTCTTCCGTACACCCATTCAGTGTGTGTGGTATGATTGATTGACAGTTATGTCATCATGCATCAAGTCGACATGAGAATGTCAAAATGGCCAAACTGTCGACATGCGTCATGTTTTCAGTGACCATATCAACTTTCATCATGTCTCCACTGGTAATATGTTGAAGCGATGAACTGTCAACAAACCATCCCTGGGGGCAGGGCTGGATTAAAACTTGGGGGGTACCTGGGACACTTAAGACAAGGGGCCCTGTGGGAAAGGGGGGGGGGGGAATGTATAGTAGATTGTGCAAACCTCCCAACATGACCCTTTCCTTGACTTCCCTCTTAATATATGATTGGCATCACTATTTAATTGAGAAGAAAGGTATTTCAACACAGAAGAAGAGGAGGTGCTGGGATCTCTGTGTCACTTACAGCTCTCTCCCCCTCCTATCTCTCCTATGGTTGGAAAGTTCCATTGGTAGGTCATGAAACCTGACACTCCTGTGTCTCTGTCTGCTTTGCATACTGTCCTCCTCACATTCTGGCTGATTGGTTCCACTGCTGCACATGAGGGAGAGCCAGTGATGTCACCATCTGCTGGGGCCCCCTGACAGAGGGGGACCCGGAGTACAGTATCCCCTGCGTCCCACCTCTGCTGAGTGTTTCCCCGCCTCTCCCTAATCCTAATTCCGATCACTCCCCCTCGTGCCTAACCCTTAACCCTCCCGGCAGTGCCTAACCCTAACTGTCGCCATTCTGAGAATGTTGCCATTGTACATGGTGACTTTCTAGAAGTTGACACTATGATCATGTTGACGTTCTGAGGATGTAGACACGGTGCCTGTCGACTTTTTAATGTTGACATTGTATATGGTTAAGAACGAGCGCTTATGTTTTAAAGTGGCACCTGAAAAAAAGAGATTTGTTAAAAAAAAACAATTGTTTACGGCCCTTTTTGGGAGCCTTTTAGCGGTGTGGTACACAGACTGGTCCGGAACTATGACCTAGCTGTCCCTACCTGAACGATGGCCACGGGATTCCTCAGCCTGATGTGGCAGCAGCTGTCCGTGGCTTGCTGGTATGATCACGTCTCACCACCGCCGCGTCCAGCGGGGGAGACGCGAGGCAGGGAAGCTTATCAGATGATATCACTCGGCAATCGCCAGGTCCGCTGGACGGCAGTTTGTATAAGTCCTCTGTGTTACCGCGTATCCACCAACGCATTTCATGCTGTATTTAGCACTTCTTCAGGGTTGGGTTATGTTAAAAATGTAACAATATTTATACATAAAAACTTTATTAGTCCATTTAGCAAAAAACGGAACTTCCGGCATTGTAGTTGTGAATGTTGACATGGCAAGTGTTGACCATGTAACTGGGTCCACTTTCAGCAAATACTAAATATTCAACATATTGCGCATCCAAGTATGCCAGTTATGGTTGTAAGATGCACTGCAACTACCCCACATTAATGAGAGCAAGAGATTTTGGTTTATGTTTCCTTTTGTCTGTTATTGGGGTTTAAAAAATAATAATTCTAAAGCTTGTTCTTTTGGAGAAATATATAAAGTGGCCAATCTCCAGTTTAGAACCTCTAGAGAAAATGATTTAATGTACGTATACATAGCCTACTTTTTTTTTTTGTTCTTTAAGAATCATCTATCAAAATTAACGTTGTCATGCTTTCTTCAGTATATGACAAACACAAATCGTTATGCTTACAAATTTAACCTGATTTGTGTTCTTGGTGTAGAATTAAATGCCAGCCATGCTCTGAATTTTGCAAGATCTCACTGCACCTGCTGTGCTTCTATATGGTCACTAGATGGCGCCAGCACTTCACAGAGCTCATACAGTATTTCTCAGCAGTTTTAAAGTGAGTTCATCTGCTACAGTATTGTAATTATTGTACACTTTATGCAACACAGCGTTGTTCTTTTTGTTTTGGCATTTATTAATCCTCCCTTTCAGCCTGATAGCATGCTGAGCTCTGTGCTGGTGCAGCCTTTTGTATTTATACAGGGAAATGGAGACCAGTGAGGCAGTCAGTGTGCAGAAGTCTATTTTTGTACAGTTGTTTGACTTAGTCCTTTTTTTGTTTTTACAGTTTGCGACCTTTTAAATTTACTACCCACTACAGGTGCATTCTCGTTATATGTAAACGGAAGAAATGTTTAATGGGACTATAATGCAGGGCTGAGTCTACGCCTTATAATAGAAACATTGAGGGCAGATAAGAACCACTTGGCCCATCTAGTCTGCCCTAAACACATGGACACGCACACGCTTAAGCACTAGGGTTCATTTTTGTTGGGAGCCAATTAAACTACCAGTATATATTTGGATTGTGGGAGGAAACCGGAGTACCCAGAGGAAACTCACGCAAGCACGGGGAGAACATACAAACTTCACACAGATGGGGTCATGGTGGGAATCGAACCCAAGACTTCAGTGCTGTGAGGCAGTAATGCTAACCACCCGAGTGGAGCGCCGTAGAGTTGGGCCCCCCTGGTTAAGAAAGGTTGTTTTTGTCTTTGCCCCTGTAATACTTTTTTAGCTTCCTTATGTTTGAGACATATTAACCATATATCGGTCATCACACTTTGGTTGTCGAGATATACAGTGTATATATATTTTATTCTCTTCCAGCTCTCAGAAGAGGAGAAGATTCAGCGATACAGCGTCCTCTCTGAGCTGTACGAACTGATAGGCTTCCACCGCAAGTCCGCTTTCTTCAAGCGGGTGGCAGCCATGCAGTGTGTGGCCCCCACTATCTCGGAGCCAGGCTGGAAGGCGTGCTACAAACTCCTGCTAGAGACTCTGCCCGGCTACAGCTTATCCCTGGACCCGAAAGACTTCAGCAGAGGTAACAATGACGGTAAAGACCGGCTCATGACAACTGGTGCAGAGGGAGACGCAGGATTAGCTGTGGGACTTACCGCGGTATATTAGCTTAGGTTAAATGCCCGGAACTATTGAGTTATTTCCTGAGGCTATCATGGTAACCCATAGCTCCGGGGTAAGTGCCCAGAGTGGATGTACTACAACCCCACGGTAAGTCCTGCAGCTCATTGAATTCCCCCATAGTGTGTACCCACCACGAGACCTTTGCTTTCATCATCTAGTTTGCGCTGTGATTTCATGAACTTTCTTCGTAGACAGCGCTCATTGATAATTATTGATTTCTCTTACGTCCTAGTGGACACTGGGGTCTTGTACTTTAGTACCATGAGGTATAGATCGGGTCCACTGGAGCCTGGCACTTTAAAACCTTTAGTGTGTGTGTGTGTGTGCTGGCTCCTCCCCTCTATGCCCCTCCTACCAGACTCAGTTTAGAAAAATGTGCCCAAGGAGCCGGGTGCACTTCTCTGGAGCTCCAGAGATTTTTCTTTAAATTTAATTTAGTTTATTATTTTCAGATAGCTCTGTTTGGCAACCAGGCTACCTGAGCTCCTGAGGTGCTGATCACACATCGTCAGTATGTGTGCCCACGCCAGCAGCTAGCCGCCACCCTCTAACAGATGCCGAAGACCCAGGTGCGGTGAGTGTTATACCAGGGTCCCCGTCGCAGTTTGGCGGCAGGTCAGGCGGCGGTCACGGGCCTGGAGCTGCGGTGCCCCACACGGACGAACTGGTTTTGGGCTATTGCCCCACAGTGCTCACTGTCTCAAGGCTTTGTGTTTACTGTTAAAGATACATTTACTTGTGTTTCTTGTTAAACGTGGCCAGTATAAACTGTAGGGACTGCGCGCCATTACAAGGGGCGGGGCTTCCCGGAGCGGGACCAGCGGCGGGAAGGCGCCATTTCCTGCTGCTGCGGATCTGACACAGGCTGCATGCATGCTGCTCCTCCAGGACCCACGCTGTCACAGGCTGTACAACTGGTACCAGGGGGTCATAGGAAGAGGGGGAGCACGCCAGCGGTAGTGCCGCTGCACTGTTATCAGGTCATACACATACTTTAACACACTGTGCTGCTGTGTTCTGTGTGCTGGTGTCCGCTCCTCAGTGTCACTCCAGGAGCTCTCTAGGGTCTGTGTGGAGGTGATGGTCAGTGAGCTGCGCTGTATACTATTGTGTAAGATGTTTGTTGACATGGTTATGTGTGCTGCTTGTAACTCTACCCCATCCTCAGAGGGGTCACTCATGTGTGAGCAATGTTCCTTGTCTCCACAGGGACACAGTTCACAAGCACCTGACTGGTTGGATAGCTTTAAAAGCATGATTCAGAATGTAAATTCAGAATTAGCTGCAGCTTAAAGAGAGAGACAGGTGTTAAAACATTCCATTGATTGTGTGGCTAAAGCAGCAGATACCAAGAAAGCTTCCCAGCCCCCTCTAGTGGCTTCCATAAACGCTCACTGTCACAGGTGCTCCAGTCTGATTCTGATCAGCCTGATGTGGATGATGATGATATGGATGAGGACAGCTCTCTGTCCCCTGTGGTGGAGGCTCTCCTTTTTGCTGTAAGAGAGGTCCTCCACATACCGGATCAGGAGGTGGAACCAGATGAGGAGTTATACTTTAATGTATGACCCAAGAGTTCAGCTATTTTTCTGGTGTCTAAGGAGTTAAACTCCCTGGCAAGGGAGGCTTGGTTAAACCCTGATAAAAAATTTAACATTCCCCAGAGGTTTTTATCTACCTTTCCCCTTCCAGCTGAGGATAGGAAGTTGTGGGAAACCCCCCCCCCCCCCCCCCCGTCAGTCGAAACGTCGGTATCCAGACTGTCTAAGAAATTGGTAGTGCCTGTTCCTGGGGCTATATCCCTGAAAGAGCCAGCTGACCATAAAATTGAGACAACGCTTAAGGCAATTTATACGGCAGCAGGCGCAGCACAACGCCACACAATAGTTTGCGGGTGGATCTCCAGGGCGGCTGTCAAGTGGTCTGATAATGTTATTGATGGTTTAGACTCTCTACCTCGGGATGAGGTAATTACTCTGCTGCAACATATACAGGATGCTGCACGTTTTATAAGCGAGGCTATTAAAGAGTTGTGTAAGACAAATGGCCGCACTACTGCTATGGCTGTTTCGTCGCGCAGAGCTTTGTGGTTACGTCAGTGGTTGGCAGACACTGATTCCAAAAAGGGTGTAGAAAATCTTCCCTTTACAGGTTATGCCTTGTTTGGAGACAAATCAAATAAATGGATCTCCCAAGCAACGGCCTACCTATCTGCCATCGGCTGCGCTACCTGCTAGATGTTCTTACAAAGGACCCTACTTGCATTTTTTCCGTGTGGCCAGGTTCAAAGGCAGGGGCTGATGGGTCTCCACCACTTCCAGAGGATCTCGTGGTAAGTCCTGTAAACCTGCACCTGCTGTCTCACTGGACCAGACCACCGGATCCCCTGCCACTAAGCCTTCTGCGTGACAGTTGGCCCCAGAGGTAAGGCGACTTTCAGGTAGGTGCTCGCCTTCAACACTTCGCACACGTGTGGGCAGAGTCCTGCCGGGACCCTTTGGTGAGGGACCTCATTTCCCAAGGATACCGGCTGGAATTTCAAGCACTACCTCCTCCATATTTTTAAATTCGGGCTTACCAGCTTTACCCACAGCAAAAGTTACCTTACCAGAGGCTATTCAAAAACTTTTGCAGACAGGGGTGGAAGTTCCTGTTCCTCCTCTGTTGCGCAACAGGTGTTTTTACTCCAGTCTCTTTGTCGTTCCCAAACCAGACGGTTCGGTGCGCCCCATCTTGAACCTGAAGTCTCTAAACTCGTATCTGCGGGTGTTCAAATTCAAGATGGAGTCCCTGCGGGCGGTGGTGTCCGCTCTTGAGGAGGGGGAGTTCATGGTGTCTTTGGATGTCAAGGATGCTTACCTACACATTCCCATGTGGCCCCCTCATCAGGCTTACCTCAGGTTCGCCATATTGGACAACCATTTCCAGTTTCAAGCCCTACCCTTTGGATTATCCACAGCTCTGAGGGTCTTCACCAAGGTCTTGGGGAGATGATGCTGGCACTGCTCATGATGGGAGTGAACATAGTCACCTATTTGGACAATCTCCTAATAAAGGCTGTATCCAGTGAGCGTCTACTGCACAGCATCGATCTGACTACTCGCCTACTTACGGATCATGGGTGGATTTTAAATTTTCAGAAATCTCACCTGGAACCGACCCAATGTCTTCAGTTCCTGGGAATGATTCTGGATACGGTATCTCAAAAGGTGTTTCTCCCGATGGACAAGGCCTTGACTATCCAGGCTATGGTTCGTTCGGTACTCAGTCCTCGCAGGGTGTCCATACATCTTTGCATCTGATTACTGGGCAAGTAGGTGGCTGCGTACGAGGCAATCCAATACGGCAGGTTTCATGCCTGACCATTTCAACTGGATCTGCTAGACAAATGGTCGGGTTCTCACCTTCATATGCACCAGGAAGTGTCCCTATCTCCGAAAGCCCGGATTTCTCTATTATGGGGACTTCAAATTCCTCACCTGGTAGAGGGCAAAAGTTTCAATATCCACTCATAGATTCTACTAACAATGGATGCCAGCCTCTGGGGTTGGGGAGCGGTGACCCAATGGGCCCAGTTTCAGGGGTTATGGTCAGTTCAGGAATCAGTTTTGCCAATAAACATCCTTGAACTCAGGGCAATTTACAGTGCTCTTCTGCAAGCTTCTCATCTCCTGAAGGATCAGGTGATCCAGGACAACGCCACGGCGGTGGCATACATAAACCAAGGGGGAACAAGAGTCAGAGCGGCAATGCGCGAAGTGTCAAGGATTCTCGTCTGGGCAGAGGCCAACGCAAGGGCCATTTCAGCCATATGCATTCCAGGAGTGGACAACTGGGAAGCAGACTTCCTCAGCAGGCACGACCTCCATTCGGGGGAGTGGGGCCTCTATCCCCAGGTATTTCAACACTTAATTCACGGGTGGGGCTGTCCACAGATAGACCTGATGGCTTCTCGTCTCAACAAGAAGCTTTGCTGTTACTGTTCCAGAACGAGGGATCCACAGGCTGTAGCAGTGGACGCGCTGACATCACTGTGTATGTACTTGTTCCCTCCTCTACCGCTGATCCCCAGAGTGCTAAAAAGACTAAGAAGGGAAAGCGTTCAAGCAATTCTAATTGGCCTCGACGGACGTGGTACTCTGAACTCCTAGCCATGACTCTGGAGGATCCATGGCCTCTACCGCTCTTGAGACGATCTTCTTCAGCAAGGTCCGTTAGTCTATCCAGACTTACAGCGGTTACGTTTGACGGCTTGAAAGTTGAGAGGGAGATTCTAGGAAAAAATGTTTTTTCCCCTCGACTTATTTCCACCATGGTCCAGGCCAGGAAGAGAGTTACGTCAAAACATTATCATCGTATCTGGAAAAAGTATGTTTCCTGGAGTGAAAGTAGAAAGGTGCCTCCCGTGGAGTTTAGGATTGGTCGTTTTCTACTTTTCCTGGAAGCGGGAGTGGATATGGGCCTACGTTTAGGCTCCACCAAAGTCCAGATTTCTGCACTCTCTGTCCAGAAACAGCTTGCCATGTTGCCGGAAGTACAGACTTTCCTAAAGGGAGTCCTTCATATGCAACCGCCCTTTGTACCTCCCATGGGTCCATGGGACCTCAATGTGGTTCTGTCCTTTCTCCAATCGGATTGGTTTGAACTTTTACAGAGGGTGAAGTTGAAATTTCTCACCTGGAAGACGGTGATGTTATTGGCTTTGGCGTCTGCTAGGTGTGTCTCTGAATTGGCGGGCCTTATCCTGTAAGCGTCCTTATTTGTTTATTCATGAGGACAGGGCGGAACTTAGGACCCCTCCTCAGTTTTTGCATAAAGTGCTGTCCGCTTTTCATGTCAATCAGGCTATTGTGGTTCCAGTGTTGTCTGATGCTTCCGTTGGTCCTGAGTCCTTGGATGTGGTCAGGGCTTTGAAGATTTATATCAAAAGGACGGCCCGTCATCGGAAATCTGACTCGCTGTTTGTCCTTTATAATGCTTCCAAGATTGGTTGGCCAGCTTCCAAACAATCTATTGCTTTTTAGCTCAGGTTGACCATTTAACAGGCCTATACTTTGGCGGCTCTGCCCTTACCGGAGTCTGTTCAGGCCCACTCGAGGAGGTCGGTGGGGTCTTCCAGGGCGGCTGCCCGGGGTGTATCGACCCTACAATTGTGCCGAGCTGCAACCTGGTCTGGTTCGAACGCGTTTGTTAAATTCTATAGGTTCGATACCTTGGCCAAGGATGACCCTTCAGTTTAGTCAGGCGGTTTTACAGAGGTCTCAGCACTCTCCCACCCGTTTGGGAGCTTTGGGACTTCCCCATGGTACTAAAGTACAAGACCCCAGTATCCACTAGGATGTAAGAGAAAATAGGAATTTAATACCTTCTGGTAATTCCTTTTCTCCTAGTCCGTAGTGGGTACTGGGCGCCCGCCTCAGCGCTTCGTTCCTGCTTACCTGTGTAAGTATTTGGTTGGACCGGCATTGCTGTCCCGTTATGTTGTTGGGATAGCTGTGCTATCCTGGTTGGGTTGATGCTGCAATTCTCTGTTCTTGTTAGCGCTCTCCTTTCGTTTATGGGGGGTCATTCCGAGTTGTTCGCTCGTTGCCGATTTTCGCAATGGGGCGATTAATGCGAAAATGCGCATGCGCATGGTACGCAGTGCGCATGCGCTAAGTATTTTAGCTCAAAACTTAGTAGATTTACTCATGTCCGAACGAAGAATTTTCATCGTTGAAGTGATCGGAGAGTGATTGACAGGAAGTGGGTGTTTCTGGGCGGAAACTGACCGTTTTCTGGGAGAGTGCGGAAAAACGCAGGCGTGCCAGGATAAAACGTGGGAGTGTCTGGAGAAACGGGGGAGTGGCTGGCCGAACGCAGGGCGTGTTTGTGACGTCAAACCAGGAACGAAACGGCCTGAGCTGATCGCAGTGTAGGAGTAAGTCTCCAGCTACTCAGAAACTGCTAAGAAATTTCTATTCGCAATTCTGCTAATCTTTCGTTCGCTATTCTGCTAAGCGAAGATACACTCCCAGAGGGCGGCGGCCTAGCGTGTGCAATGCTGCTAAAATCTGCTAGCGAGCGAACAACTCGGAATGAGGGCCATGGTTGTGTGTTGGCTTGTTGCCTCACCGCTGTTGTAATGTTTTCTTCTCTCATGTTATGTCCATCTCCTCGGGCACAGTTTTCCTAGACTGAGTCTGATAGGAGGGGCATAGAGGGGAGGAGCCAGCACACACATACACACACTAAAGGTTTTTAAGTGCCAGGCTCCAGTGGACCCGATCTATACCCCATGATACTAAAGTACAAGACTCCAGTATCCACTACGGACTAGGAGAAAAGGGATTACCGGTAGGTATTAAATTCCTATTTTTTTTCTAATTGATAAAAAACCTTGCATGCAAAATGTGCTCTCAGCCATTCAGCAAACGGCTGTTATCTGTCTAGCGCTAGTTATTTATAAGCCACCGATTAGTTGTTACGGTTACATTTGCGCCTAAATGCCCTGTTAGAGAATGTGCCGCGGTGACTGTGCCCCAGATTCCATCCCACAACCCATCCGCTGCCCCCGGATGAGGCTTTTGTGTATCTGGAAACTTCCCCACGTTGAATCTCCGCGCTCTGTGTTCTCACTTCGTAGTGTTATAGTGTTCCTCTTTTGTCAGCTACATGAAAGGCTCGTCCTCTGTTCCTCTATTGTAGTCTTTTCTTTTTGCTCACCGCAGTGGGTTTTTTTCTTTTTTCGGTCTATTTTTTTTTTTCTACTCACAAAGTCGCTGAAGTATAAAAGCATTTAGAAATCTGTGTTTAATATTTTAATTTCGTTTGTGGTGGCCGCCAGCAAAGCTTTCAGCAACTGCAGCGCACGCTACCTAATCTTTTTAAGCAGCAAAACAAAAAGGGAAGAGAAGGAAAAGCCTTTTCTTGTGTGACTGTGCCTAATGTGAGGGGGGAAGGGGGGGGTGGATAAGTGGAGAGCAGTGCTGGAGGAAATGGTCCTGGATTAGTGAGTGGAAGAAGCTGGATGGAATTTTATAATTTAAGATGATCAGCTGGGTGGACCTGATCCTGGGCACAGGTAGCTAGGGAATGGGAATTTGTGGAATAATATTAATTATTACAGATGATTGAAATAAGACTCAGATGATATATGTAAAAGTAACTGTGACCGGGTGGTTCCGTACGAAAGCTCTCACCGCCTCGAGTCCCACCCCCAGGCACAAAATCGAGTTTTAGGTCACCCGGGACCTGGCCAATTAGGGGATTCCCGCTTACCGTCAGTAACCGCCTGTACTGACTCCACCCACTGCTCAGTGGGCGGGTACAATGCTGCCACCACCAGACTCCTTGTTGCCGTGGCGTCTGGAACCACGGTTCTGCTCTGTATGCGTCGACGGAGCTAGGTTTCGCCTAGCCCTGCAGGTCACAAGATGAAGCGGTAGTCTTGAGGCAGAAGATGTTTATTTGACCAAATAGTTCTGAAAAGAACTTCAGCAATACAGCAGATGTTTACAGCAGAAAGTAGTTGGTATAATACACTGGAGGCTCACAGGCCTCCTCTTTTTATCTCCGTTCTATACACTGTACCACAGGGGGGTAAGTCCTCCCTGTCTTCTCCAACCAATCAGTTTATCGCACAAAATCTAAATAAATACAAGTTACATTTCAAAAGAGTTAAGAATTAGATAAAGCAATATTCTGCTCCTTTTCGTACTTGAACCAAACCAGTGGCTTTTCCAAACACAATCTGATTAACATGTTCCTGTTTTTTTTCCACAAATGATAAATATAACATGAATTTCAATTGCATTCATTCTCTCACACATAGACAACGTTCTTGTCATTTTAAACATAAATCTGCATCTAACATACGTAATGCAGCCTAGGACATCTTAATTGTTGTTACACGAAACCAACTAGTTTGCATTCGTAAAACACAATCTGATTTAGCAGGCACTTTTGTCTTTCACATCTCCATGCAAAACCAGTTTTGGCTTATCACACAACAGGAGATGCTGAAAACGTATACAGTCTTCTTTCCAAACCTTAGTTTGTATCTGAAAGAAAATGTTTGCCCACCAAAAGGCCTGCTAATCGACACCTATCCCCTGCTGGAGCTAGGACAATTAACATATGACTTGCTATGTACAAGTTGCTGAAGAACAATTGTCAAAGCATTTTAGAAACAAATTACCTAATACTTTTCTCATAAGCTCTTTGTCCATGCAGTTCTATAACTGTGCAGTCCCTCATTCTCCAACTGCGCACTGCGCAGTGATATAACATATAACACATTATTAAACATGCTTTTGTAGAACATGGCACCAAGCGCCAATTCGTCCATTTAAAAATTATGTCGGGTGCGGAAAGTTAACCCCTTACGTGCCACGGCTGCCATTGTCCATGTGACTGACGGGGTCTCCGGCCACAGTAACCTTTATATTGTGACTAATAAAAGTGGCCTCGAGGTTTCCCAGTGTGTATATAGAGGCATTTACAGAGCCTTAGCTCCCAGAAATCCGAATATGGGCCAAATGTAATAGATTTAAAGCGCCAGTGACTTCAAAACCTGGTTGGTATTGCCTTTAAATTCTGCGTCGCCTGTAGAAGAGCCGCGCAAAAACATTCAAGATACTTCCACATAACTGACTTGTTTCTGCTTTGTATCAGCCCGTATGCGTCTGATCTGTAATAAGGGTTCTGTTCTGGTATTCTGTGCAGGCATTCGCTGTAGCTGGGCCTATACAGACAATTCTCTTTGATGCTGTTCCCTCTGCAGGTGCGCACAGAGGATGGGCTGCAGTACAGATGCGCCTGCTGCACGAGCTTGTCTACGCCTCCCGGAGGATGGGGAACCCTGCGTTGTGTGTTCGCCACTTGTCCTTCCTTCTGCAGACCATGCTGGACTTCCTGTCTGACCAAGGTAGGTCATCTGCAGATGACGGTCCTGTTGCTAAATGATTTCACCAAGCTCTTTATTGTAATCTACGTGCATAGTTCTATTTGTGGATGTTTGTAAAAGACTTGTCACATTTGGTTTGTAAAGTCCTAACCCACTGCTCCATGCTCCTTGCTTCATGTCTCCCCCCATCTGTATCACCCTGTCTGTTTTCTCCTCCCTGTATAGTGTTCACTCTAGGATGAACAGTGGTCAGGCGTCGTCCCAGAAATAGGGCACGCCTACGAAGTGGGTGTGGCAACTCAGAGAGCATGGCCTCATGACACACCCCTTATTTGTCACTCTTGGGGGTGTGCCTAGCACTTACGGACATGCTGGGCTGCCTCCAAGCTCTATCCACACTATGAATAGATGCCGTGCGAGCGCTCAACCGCAACTTTTCCCACCTGCCGGTGGGGATGGCAGGCTGTTTCAGCGGCATGCCTCCATATGGGCAGGGCGCATTTTATCATTTTAAAATCGGGCAGGCCGCGGCGCCTCCCTGGAACAGCCTAGTGGGAACACTACCTGTATCATGTAAGCTCTTACGAGCAGGGCCCTCTTCCCTCATGTGCTTTTTCCGCACCCACTTATGCCATCATCTACTCCATACAATGACCCCTAACCCTTAGTTTCTGTGCTATTACCGATGAAGCAGCAATGTTTATAAATGATGTCCAAGTTCTGTACTGTAAGTCACTGTTCTCTTGTTTAGTTCTTTTCTTTTTAAAACCCTCCGTACTGCTCTCCTGGGGGAAGCCTGTGGCTCAGCTGGTTAGTATGCTAATGAACCCGGCTAGCATGCTGAACAGCCAGACCAGCTTGCCAATCACAGCCGCTGCCATCTCTCTGCTGTAGGTCTGTCCTCTGCACACGGACTGTGCAGCAATCTATTACCATACTGGGTGTTGCTTCATATTGCTCTCACTTGGTCAAACTGGGTTTAGGGACTTTTATTTTCAATATTGCAGGTTGCATATAGCCTGTACAGGAAAGGCCTAGTCACATCTCTATTATTAGGTAGTAGCCTATAATAAAAGACCGTCCCCCTGTTTGCAAGGTAGAGGCTCCATGGATTAGGCACTTAGTATGTTAATAAACCTGGCTAGATTGCTAATTGGCCTGAGCAGCATACCAGCATTAGACACTGCTGCGCAGCTCTTATCTGTCCTCTCCTAATTGCATTGAAGGTGGGATGGGGACGTGTTGTCTTTTGTAGGCCATAGTTTGTACTTGATAAAAGACGACCGGTCACAGATGTGACGGCTCACCTTTAAATGGAAGAAAAACTTAATTTTAGCAGAACTATTGTCCCAATGGCCTGAAACCAAGGCTGACTATGCATTTCTGCTGCGGCTGTACAATAAGTTTGCTGTAAAGCTTCTCTCGGCTGAATGCAGCGCATACTAATGGGAATCTGTATTCTGTGTGATACAAGCCTCTTCTGTGTTACCTAGCAATCAGCTCTTCTGTAGTCTGTCTGTTAAACAGCGCAACTGCCTATGTTCCCACATGTTGCATCTGTCAGCCAAAGGTATAGCTATCCCGCAGATAAATTAGGCTATTTTGATCAGGGAAAGAGGCCTTTTTGTTCCTATGTACATAGCACATCTTATCAGTAAGTCATTGAAAATCGCAATGACTGAGAGGGTAATAGGCTGTAGAGAGGTTGGGAATATGGTTTACGGCTATTGTTACTTTGTTCAGCTACATTTTCACCTTGCCATTCATCTCTTTGTTTGCCTATATCTAGCCACGTTACAGACACGCTCACTAAACTCCGTGCAGGCATCAGCGCAATCTTCCCAAAGCTCTGCTGCTCTGAGCAGCTGTTTGCGTTATGGGAGCATGGAACGTGTATTAGTGAATAGCATGTGTGTAGTGCATTGGATGCTCGCTGTTATGTGTGATGGCCTTTTAAGCACCGCTAGCGCACATTGAGCCGTTACACTATCGGGGACATGTGCAGTACATCACAGGCCACTCGGAGAGTAGATTGCCGCCTGCGACCGGCACATGTGCTCTGCCCGGGATGTTCAGGGAGCGGAGTTTTCTTGGCATTCCCCTCGTCCAAATAATCTATCTCTCTGGTTGGTTTTGTTTCATGGACAGATTAAGTCGCTGCGGGCGGATGGTGCGTGAAATGAAACCACTCAGGCTCGCAAAGGCCTCGATTCATTAGCAACGCATGTCTCCCTCATTCTGAGGGCTGAGGCACATCGGTGCCAAGCTCAACAAAATAAAGCCAATTCCTCTTGCTGATTTAAATGGGATAAAGGAGCTACTGCCGGCCGTCTCGTCTGTTCATACGTGATAACTCCGTCAGAAGGCTTTAGGTGGAAGCTCCCTTTCCTAGCGCTGTAGTCGGACCTGTTCGCTGCACTGGGTAGCTGGTTCCCAGCACATGCTCCAGAAACCATCCTGCCAAACTAATGGTCATCCAGATAACATACTTCAGAAAAGGTCCCAAACTCCCACTTTTTAAGGTTTTGCCAATCGCTTTATAGAAAGACAAGGAAGAGGTCCTGACAAATGGAGTCACTGGGGGAGATTCAAATGTTTGAAAAGTCGGTTGGGTGTCTGTTTTTTCCTGTCTATTAGATAGACTCCCAACTGACTTTTCAAACATTTGAATCTCCCCCACTGGGTCTGCTCCACCCAGCAGTTACACGGTCCTCCATTGTGCTTCTTCTCTTTCCAGGTTACATATTTGCACTAAATTGATCAGATGATTGTTTAAAGTAGGAGGTGGATGGGGTAGCGAGGAGAGGGGTGTAAATCGTGGAATGATCCTGGCTACGCTCGGTCTTTAAAAAATAAATAAACATGGCTGTCTTCCACAGAAAAGTTTGTACCCAAAGGTAACGTGGTGACCGTATTTTCAATTCTCTTCTCCTGCGCATAATAATAATAATAATAATAATAATAAAATAGAATTTTTTATTTCGGCTTGTGTCTCTAAATCTCAGAGGTCAAGCTACTCGTTAAACAATTCCATACCCTACCATCACATACACTTACCACTGGATCCATCCTTCCTTATATATAGTTACTGCTCCTTTAAACGGAATGTTTGGTACTTTTGCAAGGAGCTGTCCGCTCAGTGACTCCGCTGCAGTACACCTGGTCACACATAGAGGGCCTAATTCAGATCTTATCGCAGCAGCAAATTTGTTAGCAAATGGGCAAAACCATGTGCACTGGAGGGAGGGAGGAGGGGAAGGGGGGAGATGTAACATGTGCAGAGAGAGTTAGATTTGGGAGGGTTATATTTTTTCTGTGCAGGGTAAATACTGGCTGCTTTATTTTACACTGCAATTTAGACCATTTAGACACCCCACCCAAATCCAACTCTCTCTGCACATGTTACATCTGTCCCACCTGCAGTGCACATAGTTTTGCCCATTTGCTAACAAATTTGCTGCTACGATCAGATCTGAATTAGAACTAGAGTCGTGATGGCAAGTTGCAGTATGTTAGGATGTTAGAAAGGCTTTGCCTTATGACTTGCAGTACCCGTCACCTGTGCCTTGGGACATCCTTGTACAGAGGGCAGAACGTGCTCGGGAGAGGTGGTGATTAGTGTAGAATGGGTACGGGAGGCTGAAGGAGGGATGTACAGCAAGAAGCTCAGAGGGTACGGGAAAGTAGGTTAGTGTGGACTAACTAACAAAGTACATAGGGTGGTCTATAGTATTTGTAATAAATACATATTTTGGATATGTTTGAGTAATTGCCGCCGATTAGGTTGTGCTACATTCCTCTTATTTGCGTCTAGTTTAGTCATTATTATTATTGATAGTAAAAATTATTTTACTTAATTGATGAGCGCCAACTTTGGGGAACACAGTCCTCCAAGTTTTTGTCTTGTTTTTACATTTTAAGGTTAGCGAGTCCTCTAATTGGGAAGCTGCGGTTCAGCTAATTAGTTGTCATCAGATAGATTAGCGCACGTGTGTGTGTGCGCAGAGAGATGCTGGAGAACGATCATGGAGACGTGGACCCTTAGATGTATCAGGTAGAAGAGAAAAATGAGAACTCACTTAGTGGAGCGAAGGTGGAATCCAATTGGGAATAGTCCAGGAGGCAATGACCGACGAAGCTCTGGGGGTCAAGAGAAGGTTTTTTGAGATGGGGTGAGATTGGTTGCTTTAGACAACTTCTCCACTTTATCTCTCCCCTTAGGTGAGACAAGATGATGCTTTGAGGGCAAGGGGAAGATGCCAGTGGAGACGGACCAGTTCATATAGGACCAGATGTATTAAGCCTGGAGAAGTGATAAAGCAGTGATAAGTGCAAGGTGATAACGTACCAGCCAATCAGCTCCTAACTGTAAATTTACATGTTGGAGCTGATTGGCTGGTGTGATCAGCTCCTAACTGTAAATTTACATGTTGGAGCTGATTGGCTGGTGTGTTATCACCTTACACTTGTCACTGCTTTATCACTTCTCCAGACTTAATACATATGCTCCTAAGTAGGTTCAGAGCCAGATGGGCATTAGGGGAACGCTGAGCGTAGAAGGCCAGAAAGGGACAAAGGGGCAAGTAGAGGGAAGAGCAGATGACAGCCGAGCGTGTGTCTCCTCTTCTGAGATGGATAGGCAGGAACACGTGGTTGGTTGGGCATATGGTGAGGGCGTGAGTATTACGGCTGGGGCCTGGAGAGAGGATCTGGTTCCACTTCCTGCAGAGCATACTGTGTATGTGGAATACTGCTATGTGTTTCTGTGGGGTCTATTCATGAAGCAGCGAAAAGTGTGGAGAAGTGAGCCAGTGGAGAAGTTGCCCATGGCAACCAATCAGCATCGAGGTAACATTTATAATTTGCATTCTATGAAATTGTACGGAGCAGCTGATTGGTCATCATGAGCAAATTCTCCACTGGCTCACTTCTCCACACTTTTCACTGCTTCATGAATAGACCCCTAAGTCTTTATAAGTTTTACAGCAGTAGCAGTGTCCTCATTATAACAGTGGAAGGTGCTGATGGTGTAAAAGAGGTGGCGTTAGAATCACCATGGCAGGAAATATTGTGGTTTGAAACCAGTTTTGCTGGCGCTCTACCCATAGGCGCATATCTTGCAGTTCTGGACCCCAAATGGTGGTCCACTCTGTGGTTTTGGGGTCCGTCGCATGTTACATATGTTGTACATTTTATGGGAGGTAAAGCAGCTTTAGCATCACTGGCATATAACCCCATGGCATATGTTTCTAAACCTTCACTGCTTGCTCTTTTGATATAAAAGAATTTAATCAATATGGTAAATCAGAGAGAGGGATGGATTGACGTGAAAGCAGATCGGCTGTCGTAGTCCCTTGGCGCTATATACTGTATACAGGCGTGCCAGAATATGATCGTATTGATTTTAGTGTTATTGTTTATTGACATTGTGTTCGTTTTGGGGCTATTTGTTACGCTAATATATTGTAGGGCGGCTGGAGCGACAGAATGTTTTAGATTTTAGCGTCTAGGCTGTATCTCAATTCTATCTTTATAGACAACCATGTTACCCACTCGCTGGTGATAACAACAGGATTTAATTATCCCAGCGAGGCGGTAAGCAAGTGGTGATTAGCGGCTACAGCCAGAGAGCCGACCGGCTGACACTTGATTAATAAACTATGGGGATAAAGCGTTTGTGTTATCTCTGCAAACTGTGCGCGGTGTTCTGAGATTTTCCTATTGTGCGCTGATGGGCTTAACGCGGCCCGGTTTGAGTGTGCTCTGGTCCAGATCGATGTTATATTTTCATTATCCCAGCTGCAGAAAATGTTTGAAATGACTGAGTCTATTAAAAAAAAAAAAAAAATCATTTAGTTTTGCTCTTAAGCTGATTGAATCAGGGGCCTGCCTCTGTTGGAGGGACGGCGGTTACGTCGCCCGCTGCTTCAGCTGCGTTATGTTCGGCTCCTTTTGAAAGGAATAAAATGTAGCCAAATGTAACTTTTAAAAAAGGGATAATTTATTCCTGGAATGATGAGAAGGCCCTGTTAAATGTCTGGCGGTGGCAATACGGGGAAAGTGCCCAGCGGACCAGAGACTCTGCTTGCAGGATCTTCCTATCTATCACGGCTTTGTTAAACATTTAACCTTGCAGTCGTCTTAGGGACCGGTGATCACTTATTTTTTCTGAAATGCATAATGAGGATGACCACCTGTATGCATGCAAACGTTGTCATTTTAAATATTCTAATATATTTTGGGATATTGGGATATGTGTAGAACTGCTGAGTTGGGGTTGGCAGCGCCATAGCGTTGCACCGATGCACCCTGGGCTTGGCCTGCTTTTGGGCACTCCTGTGGATTTTCCGGGTGGATCTCCAGGTTACAGGATGCCATCCCTAGCACCCTGCAAGACAGTTACAGGTGCAACCTTGGGAGCGACTAGCTCCCTCCACCATGCATCCTGGGCAGGGACACCGCTAGAGCACACCTGGTTACGGCCATTTGTGAGTTCCATAGATAATATAGTCTATTAAGTATGAGACAAGAAGTGGGTGCAGTCTTCCCGCACTCATTGTGGCACAATGCCGGCATAATACCCGCACTCATTGGGGCACAATGCCAGCATAATACCCGCACTCATTGTGGCACAATGCCAGCATAATACCCGCACTCATTGGGGCACAATGCCGGCATAATACCCGCACTCATTGTGGCACAATGCCAGCATAATGCACATTATGGTCGCTCATTAGCCCCTCACACCTGTAATATAGTCTGAGAATAGCTATTATTACTGATCGGCGGTCGCGGTGGCTTGCACTCTAATGTGCGATGCTGTAGAGGTCGCATATTTACATTATCTTCTCCGTAAAGCCTTTGCTACATTGCTGGGATACGTAAATCATACGGAGATGCTCGTTTCCACACTTCCACGTGATTAATGTAAAATACTACTTTGTGAATAGTTCACCATTTAGTTCACCATTTTGCTGTTTACGGCTAAGGCCATCTTTAGTGGCCGTGATCAGTGTATCAGTGGCATTTCCACATTAAGCAGTGGGTCCTGGTAGCCGGGAAGAGTGATTATATATTTTCTCAGCGTATCTAAACAATGGTTTCCCGGAAGACGCTGGCTCGCAATGTCGCTCCTCACACTTTATGGTGCGAAACAGCAGACAGACAGGATCATCAATCTCCCGCTCGCTGTGTCTGCACAAGCCTGTCCCGTAGTGCTTCCGTAGTGATAGGATAGCGTGACACTAGCTGGAAGACTCTCAACCGATAAGTGCAGGGTGGGATCTGCGGCCCTTTAACCCCTACTCTACTGCGGGCGGGGGGGGGGGGGGGGGGGGGGATTGTCTTCTGTAACAGCTTCGGTCATTTACACCAAAGTATGGTAGAAGTCGTATCAGTAGTAGAATATGATACAATGAATTGTCATATTCATACAATGTATAGTCATATTCATTTTAATCAGACTGCACAGAACTGGGCTACAGTACATGATATACATTTTTTGTTAATCAATAATTGTTATTAACTTAATACTTTTGTAAACTCCCCGGCACAGCAGCTATTTAGAAATGGAACATTGTGGTGATGAAATGACTAAAACAAGTATTGGTCGTCACCTCAAAAAACAAATTGGCTTAAGTGAAAGTCTATGTTCCTGACAATAGAGATTTAGGGTGGGATGTACTAAGCCCATAAAAGTGATAATTTCACAGTGATAAATTATCAGCCAACCAGCTCCTAACTGTCATTTTTCAAACGCAGCCTGTAACAGGCAGTTAGGAGCTGATTGGCTGGTAATTTATCATTGTGAAATTATCGCTTTTATGGGCTTAGTACATCCCTCCCAGAGACTTAGAAATATAACTTGATATTTTGAGAACAGTGATGTCACAGGACTGGGAAAGTGTGCCGTGATGGAACTCATGATGTAAGTGAAGGTAAAGCGTACATGGATATAAGGATCGCCTTGTACAAGCAGCTTCAGAGTAACAGTTTAAAAGCAGTCTGCCTTAAGCCTCCTAAGTTATATGGGCGGCCCTGACCTCACAAACACATCCGTCATCTCCTGATCTACTCTGTGCTGCTGGGAGACCCTAATCCTCCCACTATATAACTCTCAGTTTTTGGCTTCCTGCTGCCTCCATTCCCCTCCTCACATCATATCACTGCCCCGTCACATGCAGCCCTGTCCTCACTGACACATCACTCATCTCCTGATATACTCTGTGCTGCTGGGGACATTGCTCCTCCCACTATATAACTCTCAGTCTGTGGCTTCCTGCTGCCTCCATTCCCCTCCTCACATCATATCACTGCCCTGTCACATGCAGCCCTGTCCTCACTGACACATCACTCATCTCCTGATATACTCTGTGCTGCCGGGGACCCTGCTCCTCCCACTATATAACTCTTAGACTGTGGCTTCCTGCTGCCTCCATTCCCTCCTCACATCATATCACTGCCCCTGTCACATGCAGCCCTGACCTCACTGACACATCACTCATCTCCTGATATACTCTGTGCTGCTGGGGAACCCTGCTCCTCCCACTATATAACTCTGTCTGTGGCTTCCTGCTGCCTCCATTCCCCTTGATAAAGCTAAATATTTATCGTATATAAAACACTTTAAGAGGTCTAAGAACACTGTACGCTATCTACGTAAGAAGTACCGTAAGGGTACGCAAGTTGTGTAGCGATCGCTCAACCGTAGTCGAGACGCTCAAGCGTCACGTTCGCTTACGGCCCAGTGATCACAGGCAGGCACGCTATTGGCTGCCGACTAACGTGATGATTCGCTATAGCGTAGCGTACGCTCGGGACCACGAGGAGATCACCAGCGGTGCAGACGCTTACAACGTTAAAACCTTTATATCTATACCTTTAACAATGAGATACACAGTATACCTTAGTGTAGAGACAGAGTGTAAGTGCAACCTGGTGTAACCTGATTAACTACAAAGCTGCTTGAGCGTCACCGACGCTCAGAGAATACTTAACCCTATAAAGAATACACAGATACCTGGGCTTAGGGTCCAAAACCTATTATATGTATTATAACTATTATACTTGAAAAAGGAATCACAGTACAAATGATACACTACAATATAACATAGACCAACTAACCAGATAACTACACGGGAAATACAATACAATACAATTAAAGGAAAATACGAGAGAAAGAGTAGAGAGAGAGAGAGAGAGAGGGCTCACAGTAAGACAATATGATTACGGCTGTACCTGGACCTCCTGGTCTGCTATGACCTCCTGGTCTTGTTACAGTATGACCTCCTGGTCTGCTATACTCTAATGCTCAAAATTGTATATTTAACCAGGGATGCCTCCCTAGCCACCGTGCACGTCACTTACACGCATGTACCTCACGAGTACTCGACTTTTCTTGTGGTTCAACCTTTAAAAATTGTAAAAACACTCACTCATCACATGTACACTTTTGTTTCTATTTCTATTTCTGCGCAGAAATTTTTCTTTAGATCAGGTGTGTTACCAATTAGGAGCAGGATCTGTTAATTAAATTTCGGACACCCAAAAATAGACTTGCGTTATTTCTCGCCTCGCGTTATTTATCGCTTTGCGTTATTTATCGCTTTGCGTTAAAAATCAACTTATCGTGACTTGAGCTACGTGGGCGTAACCGGACGCTCCGTTGCGTAACGTACGCTGCGTGCGTCGGCCTTTGGATTGCGTACGCAAGTCTTTGTTAGAGACACGTATACGCAAAGCAAAGATCCACCGTAACACAATTTATACTTTTATCAATGTAGATGATCCTTGATCATCTACCACACAACACACTGACTTCGCCTTATCTCCCAGGCAAAACTGTGTGTTTGTCTATCTTTTAACTATATTACCTTTACTCTTAAACTATGAAATAACGGCAAATCTCTTTTAGTACTTCTATCAACTATAAAACTGGCAGACAGGAGAGTGATATACGAAAATGAAAAAGAAAAAGAAATGCAGATATATATATGTGTGCGTGCGTGTGTACGCAAGACAGAAAAATAAAACAGTTTTAAAAGACACTAGCGTTTTGTTCTTACCTCCGGTTCCCGGATTCCTTCAGCACTCTTTACTTAAGCGAAGCAGACGCTTATCCTGTCAGCACTACGAGGGATACAACCTCCCGCCCTTTGCTGAGGGATAATGTCTGCTGATCTACCTAGTGCAGATATGTGAAGGACGGGCGAGCCGCCAATTGATAAAGCTAAATATTTATCGTATATAAAACACTTTAAGAGGTCTAAGAACACTGTACGCTATCTACGTAAGAAGTACCGTAAGGGTACGCAAGTTGTGTAGCGATCGCTCAACCGTAGTCGAGACGCTCAAGCGTCACGTTCGCTTACGGCCCAGTGATCACAGGCAGGCACGCTATTGGCTGCCGACTAACGTGATGATTCGCTATAGCGTAGCGTACGCTCGGGACCACGAGGAGATCACCAGCGGTGCAGACGCTTACAACGTTAAAACCTTTATATCTATACCTTTAACAATGAGATACACACACAGTATACCTTAGTGTAGAGACAGAGTGTAAGTGCAACCTGGTGTAACCTGATTAACTACAAAGCTGCTTGAGCGTCACCGACGCTCAGAGAATACTTAACCCTATAAAGAATACACAGATACCTGGGCTTAGGGTCCAAAACCTATTATATGTATTATAACTATTATACTTGAAAAAGGAATCACAGTACAAATGATACACTACAATAAAACATAGACCAACTAACCAGATAACTACACGGGAAATACAATACAATACAATTAAAGGAAAATACGAGAGAAAGAGTAGAGAGAGAGAGAGAGATAGAGAGAGAGAGAGAGATGGCTCACAGTAAGACAATATGATTACGGAGAAAACTTACGCACAAGGGGAAACGATCGCATGCGCCTCGATATCCAGCTCCCGATTATCAGCAATGAGAACCGTTGAAGAGAGTGAACTGGATACGGTCGGCTTGCCTATTTATGCCCCACACACAATACAATTCAATGGTCCCTACAATCTCATTGTTCATTGGACACAGGAATTCGGCTTCGCATTATAACAAAAGGTCATAGGTTGATTCATACAGGTGGGCTGTGACTATTTCCAACTGCTCAGGTGGGAGGGAAACTGGGTTTCCCGCCGCATGTGTAATAAAGTGCAAATAAAGTAAATGTTCATAAACTTCTTATGTCCATAACTATTCGCACGAGCGATTGATCTGCTTCAAACCAACACCGGAATATTTCTAATTAAATATTCTTCCGATGGATACTAAACACCACTGTATTACTCCTGTCTGACCCTTCGTATCAAACAAAGAGGGATTTCTCTGTTCATGAACATTCTATATTAACCAAACTTTCAGAATCTATCAAAGGGACCATGATCTATAAAATACCTTATTAGTGAAAATATGTAATGATTGAGTCGCACGCTACGATCGCATAAACTCTACCGTAAATACGCATACCATGCGCCTGCGGGTGCCCGCGACTGTGAGTATGCGCACGTACGGGAGAGCGTACGCATGCGCAGCACGGACCTGTGTGAGGTGCAAATATGGTAGTGTGCATAGAGATATTTTTCTGACTTTGACACCCTCCTCACATCATGTCACTGCCCCTGTCACATGCAGCTCTGTCCTCACTGACACATTACTCATCTCCTGATATACTCTGTGCTGCTGGGGGGACTCTTCTCCATTGACTATATAACTCTGCTGCAAAAATGTAAGAAGAGTTTTGTTCAGGTTTTTGTTTTCCTGAGAGTGTCCCAGGGAAACGGTTTTTAGTTGTTGGGCGTGTATGGGCCCCGTATGAGCTGTCTATGAGCGTCAGCTGGTGCCTCTCCTAGCCTCCCCGCCTCTTGTACTGTGCTTGGTGCAGTGACTGATAATGCTGTACTTGCGTACTTACCAGCAGGCTGGTGGTTTGTGCTGGAATAAAACCCATCTTCTATCTAACCACAGCCTGCTGTGTTCTGCTTCGCCCCCCCCCCCCCCGCTGTGCGCAGATAGGTTTACTGTTGACTTCAGCCGTTCCTGCTTAATCTCCGATCTCTGTAAGAAGCCGATATCCGGACTCTGTATCTGTGTTCCGCCTGTTTGTGTGTCCATAGAGAGAAAGCGTTTGTGTGATTCCAGCATGGCAGCTACCAGTGATAACACAAGGTAGTGTCAGTACGTGCCCCCTTACGCCAAGTGAGTTGTGTAATGTCCTTTTTTTGTCTTCTCTACAAGATAAAAAAAAGATCACAGCTGCTAATGCACTGGAAGAGAGGTGTGAACCGTTGTGGAACTACATTTCCCAGCAAACCTTCACTTTTCTCTAACGTCCTAGTGGATGCTGGGAACTCCGTAAGGACCATGGGGAATAGCGGGCTCCGAAGGAGGCTGGGCACTCTAGAAAGATCTTAGACTACCTGGTGTGCACTGGCTCCTCCCACTATGACCCTCCTCCAAGCCTCAGTTAGATTTCGTGCCCGGCCGAGGTTGGATGCACACTAGGGGCTCCCCTGAGCTCTTAGAAAGTAATAGTCTTAGATTTTTTTATTTTCAGTGAGACCTGCTGGCAACAGGCTCACTGCAGCGAGGGACTAAGGGGAGAAGAAGCGAACTCGCCTGCTTGCAGCCGGATTGGGCTTCTTAGGCTACTGGACACCATTAGCTCCAGAGGGATCGACCGCAGGCCCAGCCTTGATGTTCGGTCCCGGAGCCGCGCCGCCGTCCCCCTTACAGAGCCAGAAGCAAGAAGATGGTCCGGAAAATCGGCGGCATGAAGACTCTGTCTTCACCAAGGTAGTGCACAGCACTGCAGCTGTGCGCCATTGCTCCTCTCACACACTTCACACTTCGGTCACTGAGGGTGCAGGGCGCTGGGGGGGGCGCCCTGAGGCAGCAATAAAAACACCTTGGCTGGCTAAAATACCTCAATATATGGCCCCAGGGGCTATATATGAGGTAAATACCCCTGCCAGAATTCCATAAAAAACGGGAGAATAGGCCGCGAAAAAGGGGCGGAGCCTATCTCCTCAGCACACTGGCGCCATTTTCCCTCACAGCTCCGCTGGAAGGAAGCTCCCTAGCTCTCCCCTGCAGTCTACAAAGGGTTAATAAAGAGAGGGGGGGCACTAAATTTAGGCGCAGTATACATTATATATAAAAACAGCAGCTATAGGGGACATAACTCAGTTAGTCCCTGCATTATATAGCGCTCTGGTGTGTGCTGGCATACTCTCACTCTGTCCCCCCAAAGGGCTTTTGTGGGTCCTGTCCTCGTTTAGAGCATTCCCTGTGTGTCTGCGGTGTGTCGGTACGGCTGTGTCGACATGTTGAATGAGGAGGCTTATATGGTGACGGAACAGAGGCCGATATATGTGATGTCGCCCCCTGTGGGGCCGACACCAGAGTGGATAGATAGGTAAAAGGTATTAACCGACAGTGTCAACTCCTTACATAAAAGGGTGGATGACGTAACAGCTGTGGGACAGCCGGCTTCGCAGCCCGCGCCTGCCCAGGCGTCTCCAAGGCCATCAGGGGCTCAAAAACGCCCGCTCTCTCAGATGGCAGACACAGATTTCGACACGGAGTCTGACTCCAGTGTCGACAAGGTGGAGACATATATACAATCCACTAGGAACATCCGTGACTTGATCCCGGCAATAAAAAATGTGTTATACATTTCTGACTGTAACCCAAGCACCTCTATAAATGGGTTTTAGGTTTGGGGAGAAAAAACAGGCAGTGTTTTGTTCCCCCATCAGATGAATAAATGAAGTGTGTGAAAAGCGTGGGTTCCCCCGTTAATAAACTGGTAATTTATAAAAAGTTACTGATGGCGTACCCTTTCCCGCCAGGAGGATAAGTTACGCTGGGAGATATCCCCTAGGGTGGATAAGGCGCTCACACGTTTGTCAAAAAAGGTGGCACTGCCGTCTTAGGATACGGCCACTTTAATAGGTACCTGTTGATAAAAAACAGGAGGCTATCCTGAAGTCTGTATTTACACACTCAGGTACTAGACTGAGACCTGCAGATAGTGCTGCTGCAGCGTGGTCGGTGACCCTGTCAAACAGGGATACTAGTTGGCAAACATAAAAACATATTAAAGACGTCGTCTTATATATGGGGGATGCACAGAGGGATATTTTGCCGGCTGGCATCCAAAATAAATGTAATGTCCATTCTGACAGGAGGGTATTAGAGACCTGTCACTGAACAGGTGATGCTGACTTAAAAAGCGCATAGAGAGCCTTATAAGGGTGAGGAATTATTTGGGGATGGTCTCTGGGACCTCGTATCCACAGCAACTGCTGGGAAGAAATAATTTTACCTCAGGTTTCCTCACAGACAAAGGTACAGTCCTTTCGGCTTCAGAAAAGCAAGCGGGTCAAATGGCGCTTCCTTTCTGTACAGAGACAAGGGTAGAGGGAAAAAGCTGCACCAGTCAGCCTGTTCCCAGAATCAAGATTCTTCCCCCGCCTCCTGTGAGTACACACCATGACGCGGGTGCTCCACAGGTGTAGCCAGGTACGGTGGGGGGCCGTCTCAAAAATGTCAGCAATTAGTGGGCTCACTCACAGGTGGATCCCTGTTTCTTTCAAGTAGTATTTCAGGGGTACAAGCTGGAATTCGAGATGTCTCCCCCCAGCCGTTTCCTAAAATATGCCTTGCTGACAACTCCCTCAGGCAGGGAGGCTGTGCTAGAGGCAATTAATAAGCGGTATTCCCAGCAGGTAATACTCAAGGTGCCCCTACTTCAACAAGGACGGGGTTACTATTCCACACGGGTTGGGGTACCGAAACCGCATGGTTCGGTGTGACCCATTTTATATTTCTCTGACGTCCTAAGTGGATGCTGGGGACTCCGTCAGGACCATGGGGATTAGCGGCTCCGCAGGAGACAGGGCACAAAACTAAAGCTTTAGGATCAGGTGGTGTGTACTGGCTCCTCCCCCTATGACCCTCCTCCAAGCCTCAGTTAGGTTTTTGTGCCCGTCCGAGCAGGGTGCAATCTAGGTGGCTCTCTTAAGGAGCTGCTTAGAAAAAGTTTTTAGGTTTATTATTTTCAGTGAGTCCTGCTGGCAACAGGCTCACTGCATCGAGGGACTTAGGGGAGAGAAGTTCAACTCACCTGCGTGCAGGATGGATTGGCTTCTTAGGCTACTGGACACCATTAGCTCCAGAGGGAGTCGGAACACAGGTCTCACCCTGGGGTTCGTCCCGGAGCCGCGCCGCCGACCCCCCTTGCAGATGCTGAAGATTGAAGGTCCAGAAACCGGCGGCAGAAGGCTCTTCAGTCTTCTTGAAGGTAGCGCACAGCACTGCAGCTGTGCGCCATTGTTTGTCACACACTTCTCACCAACGGTCACGGAGGGTGCAGGGCGCTGCTGGGGGCGCCCTGGGCAGCAATGTAAATACCTTTTATGGCTAAAAAATACATCACATATAGCCCTTGAGGCTATATGGATGTATTTAACCCCTGCCAGATATTACAAACTACGGGAGAAAAGCCCGCCGGAATAGGGGGCGGGGCTTATTCTCCTCAGCACACAGCGCCATTTTCCTGCTCAGCTCCGCTGTGAGGAAGGCTCCCAGGACTCTCCCCTGCACTGCACTACAGAAACAGGGTAAAACAGAGAGGGGGGGCACTTTTTATGGCGATATTTTATATATATTTAAGCTGCTATAAGGATACAACACTTATATAAGGTTGTTCCCATATATATTATAGCGCTTGGGTGTGTGCTGGCAAACTCTCCCTCTGTCTCCCCAAAGGGCTAGGGGGTCCTGTCTTCGATAAGAGCATTCCCTGTGTGTCTGCTGTGTGTCGGTACGTGTGTGTCGACATGTATGAGGACGATGTTGGTGTGGAGGCAGAGCAATTGCCGGTAATGGTGATGTCACCCCCCAGGGAGTCGACACCGGAATGGATGGCTTTGTTTATGGAATTACGTGATAATGTCAGCACATTACAAAAATCAGTTGATGACATGAGACGGCCGGAAAACCAGTTGGTACCTGCCCAGGCGTCTCAGACACCGTCAGGGGCTGTAAAACGCCCTTTACCTCAGTCGGTCAACACAGACCCAGACACGGACACTGAATCTAGTGTCGACGGTGAAGAAACAAACGTATTTTCAAGTAGAGCCACACGTTATATGATCACGGCAATGAAGGAGGCTTTGCATATCTCTGATACTGCAAGTACCACAAAAAGGGTTATTATGTGGGGGGTGAAAAAACTACCTGTAGTTTTTCCTGAATCAGAGGAATTGAATGATGTATGTGATGAAGCGTGGGTTAACCCAGATAGAAAAGTGCTAATTTCAAAAAAGTTATTGGCATTATACCCTTTCCCGCCAGAGGTTAGGGCGCGCTGGGAAACACCCCCTAGGGTGGAT
Source organism: Pseudophryne corroboree (assembly GCF_028390025.1). Lineage (NCBI taxonomy): Eukaryota > Metazoa > Chordata > Amphibia > Anura > Myobatrachidae > Pseudophryne > Pseudophryne corroboree. The sequence continues at coordinate 36,123,801 of NC_086448.1, forward strand.
AAGGCGCTCACACGCTTATCAAAACAAGTGGCGTTACCGTCTCCTGATACGGCCGCCCTCAAGGATCCAGCTGATAGGAGGCTGGAAACTACCCTAAAGAGTATATACACACATACTGGTGTTATACTGCGACCAGCCATCGCCTCAGCCTGGATGTGCAGTGCTGGGGTGGTCTGGTCGGATTCCCTGACTGAAAATATTGATACCCTGGATAGGGACAGTATTTTATTGACTATAGAGCAATTAAAGGATGCTTTTCTTTATATGCGAGATGCTCAGAGGGATATTTGCACTCTGGCATCGAGAGTAAGTGCGATGTCCATATCTGCCAGAAGAAGTTTATGGACGCGACAGTGGTCAGGTGATGCGGATTCCAAACGACATATGGAAGTATTGCCGTATAAAGGGGAAGAATTATTTGGCGTAGGTCTATCGGATCTGGTGGCCACGGCAACTGCCGGAAAATCCACCTTTTTACCTCAGACCCCCTCCCAACAGAAAAAGACACCGTCTTTTCAGCCGCAGTCCTTTCGGTCCTATAAGAACAAGAGGGCAAAAGGACAGTCATATCTGCCCCGGGGCAGAGGAAGGGGTAAGAGAGGGCAGCAAGCAGCCCCTTCCCAGGAATAGAAGCCCTCCCAGGGTTCTGCAAAGCCCTCAGCATGACGCTGGGGCTGTACAAGCGGACTCAGGAGCGGTGGGGGGTCGACTCAGGAATTTCAGCGCACAGTGGGCTTGCTCACAGGTGGACCCTTGGATCCTGCAGGTAGTATCTCAGGGTTACAGGTTGGAATTCGAGAAGTCTCCCCCTCGCCGGTTCCTAAAGTCTGCTTTGCCAACGTCTCCCTCAGACAGGGCGACGGTATTGGAAGCCATTCACAAGCTGTTTTCTCAGCAGGTGATAGTCAAGGTACCCCTCCTACAACAGGGAAAGGGGTATTACTCCACGCTATTTGTGGTACCGAAGCCGGACGGCTCGGTAAGACCTATTCTAAATCTGAAATCTTTGAACCTGTACATACAAAAATTCAAGTTCAAGATGGAATCACTCAGAGCAGTGATAGCGAATCTGGAAGAAGGGGACTTTATGGTGTCCCTGGACATAAAGGATGCTTACCTGCATGTCCCAATTTGCCCTTCACATCAAGGGTACCTCAGGTTCGTGGTGCAAAACTGTCATTATCAGTTTCAGACGCTGCCGTTTGGATTGTCCACGGCACCTCGGGTCTTTACCAAGGTAATGGCCGAAATGATGATTCTTCTGCGAAGAAGAGGCGTATTAATTATCCCTTACTTGGACGATCTCCTGATAAGGGCAAGGTCTAGAGAACAGCTGGAGGACGGAGTAGCACTAACCCAAGTAGTGCTGCAACAACACGGGTGGATTCTGAATTTTCCAAAATCTCAGTTGACCCCGACAACACGTCTGCTGTTCCTGGGAATGATTCTGGACACGGTTCAGAAAAAGGTGTTTCTTCCGGAGGAGAAAGCCAAGGAGTTATCCGAACTTGTCAGGAACCTCCTAAAACCAGGAAAAGTGTCTGTGCATCAATGCACAAGAGTCCTGGGAAAGATGGTGGCTTCTTACGAAGCAATTCCATTCGGCAGATTCCACGCACGAACTTTTCAGTGGGATCTGCTGGACAAATGGTCCGGATCGCATCTGCAGATGCATCAGCGGATAACCTTATCGCCACGGACAAGGGTGTCTCTTCTGTGGTGGTTGCAGAGTGCTCATCTGTTAGAGGGCCGCAGATTCGGCATACAGGACTGGGTCCTGGTGACCACGGATGCCAGTCTGAGAGGCTGGGGAGCGGTCACACAGGGAAGAAACTTCCAGGGAGTATGGTCAAGCCTGGAGATGTCTCTTCATATAAATATACTGGAGCTAAGAGCAATTTACAATGCTCTAAGCCTGGCAAAACCCCTGCTTCAGGGTCAGCCGGTGTTGATCCAGTCGGACAACATCACGGCAGTCGCCCACGTAAACAGACAGGGCGGCACAAGAAGCAGGAGAGCAATGGCAGAAGCTGCAAGGATCCTTCGCTGGGCGGAAGATCATGTGATAGCACTGTCAGCAGTGTTCATTCCGGGAGTAGACAACTGGGAAGCAGACTTCCTCAGCAGACACGATCTACACCCGGGAGAGTGGGGACTTCATCCAGAAGTCTTCCACATGATTGTGAACCGTTGGGAAAAACCAAAGGTGGATATGATGGCGTCTCGCCTCAACAAAAAACTGGACAGGTATTGCGCCAGGTCAAGAGACCCTCAGGCAATAGCTGTGGACGCTCTGGTAACACCGTGGGTGTACCAGTCAGTGTATGTGTTTCCTCCTCTGCCTCTCATACCCAAAGTACTGAGAATTATACGGCAAAGGGGAGTAAGAACGATACTCGTGGCTCCGGATTGGCCAAGAAGAACTTGGTACCCGGAACTTCAGGAGATGCTCACGGAAAATCCGTGGCCTCTACCTCTAAGACGGGACCTGATTCAGCAGGGACCGTGTCTATTCCAAGACTTACCGCGGCTGCGTTTGACGGCATGGCGGTTGAACGCCGAATTCTAAAGGAAAAAGGCATTCCAGAAGAGGTCATTCCTACACTGGTTAAAGCCAGGAAGGAGGTGACTGCACAACATTATCACCGCATTTGGAGAAAATATGTTGCGTGGTGTGAGGCCAGGAAGGCCCCCACGGAGGAATTTCAACTGGGTCGATTCCTACATTTCCTGCAAACAGGATTGTCTATGGGCCTCAAATTGGGGTCCATTAAGGTTCAAATTTCGGCCCTGTCGATTTTCTTCCAGAAAGAATTGGCTTCAGTTCCTGAAGTCCAGACTTTTGTAAAAGGAGTACTACATATACAGCCCCTCGGTTGTGCCCCCAGTGGCTCCGTGGGACCTGAATGTAGTTTTGGATTTTCTCAAATCCCATTGGTTTGAGCCACTCAAATCGGTGGATTTGAAATATCTTACATGGAAAGTAACCATGCTACTGGCTCTGGCTTCAGCCAGGAGAGTATCAGAATTGGCGGCTTTATCGTATAAGAGCCCATATCTGATTTTCCATTCGGACAGGGCAGAACTGCGGACGCGTCCTCCGTTTCTGCCTAAGGTGGTGTCAGCGTTTCACCTGAACCAGCCTATTGTGGTGCCTGCGGCTACTAGCGATTTGGAAGATTCCAAGTTGCTGGACGTTGTCAGGGCATTGAAAATATACATTTCAAGGACGGCTGGAGTCAGAAAATCTGACTCGCTGTTTATACTGTATGCACCCAACAAGCTGGGTGCTCCTGCTTCTAAGCAGACGATTGCTCGTTGGATTTGTAGCACAATTCAACTTGCACATTCTGTGGCAGGCCTGCCACAGCCTAAATCTGTCAAGGCCCATTCCACAAGGAAGGTGGGCTCATCCTGGGCGGCTGCCCGAGGGGTCTCGGCATTACAACTCTGCCGAGCAGCTACGTGGTCGGGGGAGAACACGTTTGTAAAATTCTACAAATTTGATACCCTGGCTAAAGAGGACCTGGAGTTCTCTCATTCGGTGCTGCAGAGTCATCCGCACTCTCCCGCCCGTTTGGGAGCTTTGGTATAATCCCCATGGTCCTGACGGAGTCCCCAGCATCCACTTAGGACGTCAGAGAAAATAAGATTTTACTTACCGATAAATCTATTTCTCGTAGTCCGTAGTGGATGCTGGGCGCCCATCCCAAGTGCGGATTGTCTGCAATACTTGTACATAGTTATTGTTACAAAAAAAAATCGGGTTGTTATTTGTTGTGAGCCGTCTGTTCAGAGGCTCCTACGTTTGTCATACTGTTAACTGGGTTTAGATCACAAGTTATACGGTGTGATTGGTGTGGCTGGTATGAGTCTTACCCGGGATTCAATATCCGTCCTTATTGTGTACGCTCGTCCGGGCACAGTATCCTAACTGAGGCTTGGAGGAGGGTCATAGGGGGAGGAGCCAGTACACACCACCTGATCCTAAAGCTTTAGTTTTGTGCCCTGTCTCCTGCGGAACCGCTAATCCCCATGGTCCTGACGGAGTCCCCAGCATCCACTACGGACTACGAGAAATAGATTTATCGGTAAGTAAAATCTTATTTTAAAATCCTTGAACATAAAAAAATTCAAGTTCAAGATGGAATCGCTCAGGGCGGTTATTGCAAGCCTGGACGAGGGGGATTACATGGTATCCCGGGACATCAAGGATGCTTACCTGCATGTCCCCATTTACCATCCTCGCCAGGAGTACCTCAGATTTGTGGTACAGGATTACCATTACCAAGTCCAGACACTGCCGTTTGGACTGTACATGGCACCGAGGGTGTTTTATCAAGGTAATGGCCGAAATGATGATACTCCTTTGAAAAAAGGGAGTTGTAATTATCCCGTACTTGGACAATCTCGTTATAAGGGCGAGGTCCAAGGAGCAGTTGGTAGTCGGGGTAGCACTATTTTGGAAAGTGCTACAACAGCATAGTTGGATTCTAAACAGTCCAAAGTCACAGCTGGTTCCTATGACACGTCTACTGTTCCTGGGGATGGTTCTGGACATAAACCAGAAATAGTGTTTCTCCCGGAGGAGAAAGCCAAGGAGTTGTCATCTCTAGTGAGAGACCTCCTGAAACAAAATAGGTAGCGGTGCATCATTGCACGCGAGTCCTGGGAAAAATGGTAGCTTCCTACGAAGCAATCCCATTAGGCAGGTTCCATACAAGAACTTTTCAGAGGGACCTGTTGGACAAGTGGTCCGGATCGCATCTTCCGATGCATAGGCTGATAACCCTGTCTCCAAGGACCAGGGTATCTCTACTGTGGTGGCTGCAGAGTGCCCATCTTCAAGAGGGCCGCAGGTTCGGCATACAGGACTAGGTCCTAGTGACCATGGATTCCAGCCTTTGAGGCTGCAAGGCAGTCACACAGGGAAGAAACTTCCAGGGACTTTGGTCAAGTCAGGTTATTTCCCTACACATAAATATTCTGGATCTGAGGGCCATTTACAATGCCCTGAGGCCGGCAAGGCCTCTGCTTCAAAACCAGCCGGTACTGATCCAATCAGACAACATCACGGCAGTCGCCCATGTAAACCAACAGGGCGGCACAAGAAGCAGGATGGCGATGGCAGAAGCCACAAGGATTCTCCGATAGGCGGAAAATCATGTGTTAGCACTGTCAGCAGTGTTCATTCCCGGAGTGGACAACTGGGAAGCAGATCTTCTCAACAGACACGACCTCCACCCGGGAGAATGGGGACTTCCTCCAGAAGTCTTCCAATAGGATTGTACACCATTGGGAAAGGCCACAGGTGGACATGATGGCGTCCCGCCTCAACAAAAAGCTATAAAAGATATTGCACCAGGTCAAGGGACCCTCAGGCGATAGCTATGGACGCTCTGGTAACACCGTGGGTGTACCAGTCGGTTTATGTGTTCTCCCCTCTGCCTCTCATACCAAAGGTACTGAGAATAATAAGAAGGCGAGGAGTAAGAACGATACTCGTGGATGGCCAAGAAGAGCTTGGTACCCAGAACTTCAAAAATTTATATCAGAGGACCCATGGCCTCTGCCACTCAGACAGGACCTGCGGCAGCAGGGGCCCTGTCTGTTCCAAGACTTACCGCGGCTGCGTTTGACGGCATGGCGGTTGAACGCCGGATCCTGAAGGAAAAGGGCATTCCGGAGGAAGTCATTCCTACGCTTACTAAAGCCAGGAAAGAGGTTACAGCAACTCATTATCACCGCATATGGCGAAAATATGTTGCATGGTGTGAGGCCGAAAGGGCCCCAACAGAGGAATTTCAACTAGGTCGATTTCTGCATTTCCTGCAAGCAGGAGTGACTATGGGCCTTAAATTGGGTTCCATTAAGGTACAGATCTCGGCTCTGTCGATTTTCTTTCAAAAAGAACTAGCTTCATTACCTGAAGTTCAGACATTTATAAAAGGAGTGCTGCATAGTCAGCCCCCGTTTGTGCCTCCTGTGGCACCTTGGGATCTCAACGTGGTGTTGAGTTTCTTAAAATCACATTGGTTTGAACCACTAAAAACCGTGGATCTGAAATATCTCACGTGGAAGGTGGTTATGTTATTGGCCTTGGCTTCTGCCAGGCGAGTATCAGAATTGGCGGCTTTGTCTTGTAAAAGCCCTTATTTGATTTTCCATATGGATAGGGCAGAATTGAGGACTCGTCCCCAGTTTCTCCCAAAGGTGGTGTCAGCGTTTCACCTGAACCAGCCTATTGTGGTGCCTGCGGCTACTAGGGACTTGGAGGACTCCAAGTTGCTAGACGTTGTCAGGGCACTGAAAATATATGTTTCCAGAACGGCTAGAGTCAGAAAATCTGACTCGCTGTTTATCCTATATGCACCTAACAAGCTGGGTGCTCCTGCTTCTAAGCAGACTATTGCTCGTTGGATTTGTAGTACAATTCAGCTTGCACATACTGTGGCAGGCCTGCCACAGCCAAAATCTGTCAATGCCCATTCCACAAGGAAGGTGGGCTCATCTTGGGCGGCTGCCCGAGGGGTGTCGGCTTTACAACTTTGCCGAGCAGCTACTTGGTCAGGGGCAAACACGTTTGCAAAATTCTACAAATTTGATACCCTGGCTGAGGAGGACCTGGAGTTCTCTCATTCGGTGCTGCAGAGTCATCCGCACTCTCCCGCCCGTTTGGGAGCTTTGGTATAATCCCCATGGTCCTTACGGAGTTCCCAGCATCCACTAGGACGTTAGAGAAAATAAGAATTTACTCACCGGTAATTCTATTTCTCGTAGTCCGTAGTGGATGCTGGGCGCCCATCCCAAGTGCGGTTTATCTGCATTACTTGTACATAGTTATTGTTAACTAAATCGGGTTATTGTTGAGCCATCTGTTGAGAGGCTCTATTGTTTCATACTGTTAACTGTGTTTCATATCACGAGTTGTACGGTGTGATTGGTGTGGCTGGTATGAGTCTTACCCGGGATTCAAAATCCTTCCTTATTGTGTACGCTCGTCCGGGCACAGTACCTAACTGAGGCTTGGAGGAGGGTCATAGTGGGAGGAGCCAGTGCACACCAGGTAGTCTAAGATCTTTCTAGAGTGCCCAGCCTCCTTCGGAGCCCGCTATTCCCCATGGTCCTTACGGAGTTCCCAGCATCCACTACGGACTACGAGAAATAGAATTACCGGTGAGTAAATTCTTATTTTTTTTTCTCTTTGTATCCTATCTGTACACATCTTATACGGCTTGCCACGGCACCAACCACAGACATATACTGATAACTGAGGACAATAGCTTGCATTTAGCTAGACACAGCATCTACATAGTGTCTTATTGGATGAGATATAAGGTAACCGTAACATCAGCATAAACAATCAGCATGGGAGAGGGGGGCGGGTGGGCAGTCACAGGTGCAAAGACAGGATATTTCAGTTGGAGGGTGTATATACCGTAATGTGTGAAAGGAAGCGCTGTCTGCCATAATGTGTAAAAGGGGTCTCTGCTGCCGTAATGTGTAAAAGGGGGCTCTCTACCTGCTATACGGTGTAAAATTGGGCTCTAATAGCTGTAATGTGTCAAAGAGGATTCTACTTGCCGTAATGTGTAAATGGGGACTCTGCTTGCCGTAATGTGTAAAAGGGAGATCTACCTGCCGTAATGTGTAAAAAAGGATTCTACCTGCCGTAATGTGTAAAAGGGAGATCTACCTGCCGTAATGTGTAAAAGGGGGATCTACCTGGCATAATGTGTAAAAGGGGCTCTACCTGGTGTAATGTGTGTAAGTGGCACTACTGTTTGGCGTAATTTGAATAATAGAGACTACAGTGCAGCATAATATGAATTGGTTATTTTGGCCACGCCCCTTCTCCACGAAGCCACACCCCTATATTTTTGGTGCGCGCCTATGCCGCGCACTGGCCCTGTTTTAAATATGGGGGGGGGGGGCGATGCTGTTTCTTGCACACACCACTAAAATGTCTAGTTACGGCACTGATGTGGGCATATGTAATATCTGTGTGATCACATATGGTCTGATGCAGACTGGGGAGCAAAAGCTAGGGCACTCTAAACTTGCGTATTGGGACACAGAGAGACGTAGGCATCCGCGCCTACTGTGTGACAGGCCCTCATGGTATGTGACTGGCCTATAGGTGCATAACTGGTATGCAGTCAGAGAGTTAGGATTAGAACCACAGTTACATGTTACATCTCATCGCCAGCATTCTAACTGTTCAGATTCAGGCGGTGTAAGCGTTGCCAGCATCTGCGGTAACGTAATATACCACACCCGCATCACCTCTGATCAGCGTGCATGCACCCTTACCGAGCTTGGTTTGCACAAGAAAGCCTGTTCCTGCCGCCGTTCTGCGCTCCGGTCGTGCAGCCGCTCTCTGTACATGTGCAGCGGGAACTTGCGGCGTACAGTCTGCAGCAACTGGTGTAGATGCATCAGCCGCTTATTGTCTATGTAGCAGCCTCTTACTGTACATCCCGTGCCTAGGCCTGGGTCACGTGTGGCAGCAGACAGGTAGAATATTATGTGGCATAGAACCATGCTATACTGGTGAGACTATAAGCCATGGCATAGACGCCTAACATTAATTTACATTATTTGTGGCATAAATATGGGGAGATCGGTCACACACGTGTAACCAGCGGGAAACCTTCTAGAATAGAAAATGTTTCATCACATGAAACTGTCAATCAGCTCCCGTCTGTCCTTCATTATTTGCAATTAGATCGGATCTCCGCCGTTGTGTCACATGATGCCGTACTTCCTTGGCTCCTGTCTTTTAAATCAATTGTGCCCATTAGGTTTCAACAGCGCGTCCTTCAGCGCTGTCCTCTGACAGTCGTCCAAATGTGATTTTTATTTTTAGGTGTTATTAATCCTCAGCTGGGTCACTTGATAAATTAATCCTTTTGCTTTAGGGGAAAAAAAAAAAAAAAAAAGTTTTACAGGAAGCGTTTTCCTGTGAGCGATCCTGACCTTCCAATCCAGCACCGTGACGCTGACAATGATTGGGATATAATGAGTTGCCTAAACCCTGCTGTATCGCCGTCATCCTGAGAAACTCAGGCCAGGTGCCCATCGCGTCCAATTGTAAAGCGCAACGGAATTTGCTGCGCTATATAAGAAACTGTTATTAATAATAGTATAATCAGACGGACATATACGTCGTGGTCCTGTGTGGCACTGGTACATGTGGTACCTAACGCAGCCGAACTTTGTCCCAATACATCTAAGAGCTTATTCACCTCTTACTCCTGGTGCAGGGGGCGTCCTTAGCATAGAGCTTTTGTTATAATAATTTTAAAAACTTAGTAGTCCTCTAATCACAGGACATAGTGTTCTTTCTATGGACCCGGCTCATCCAGGGCTTTGTATGGGGGACCTGCAGTCATCAGCCCATCACAATGTGCACATTTCTCTGCCCGCTGAGGAAATGACTCTGTGCAGGGTATACCAAGAGATGAGGCAGCAGGAAGCCACAGACTGAGAGTTATATAGTGGGAGGTACAGGATCCCTCAGCAGCACTGAGTATACCAGGAGATGAGGCAGCAGGAAGCCACAGACTGAGAGTTATATAGTGGGAGGTACAGGATCCCTCAGCAGCACTGAGTATACCAGGAGATGAGGCAGCAGGAAGCCACAGACTGAGAGTTATATAGTGGGAGGAACAGGATCCCTCAGCAGCACAGAGTATACCAGGAGATGAGGCAGCAGGAAGCCACAGACTGAGAGTTATATAGTGGGAGGAACAGGATCCCTCAGCAGCACAGAGTATATCAGGAGATGAGGCAGCAGGAAGCCATAGACTGAGAGTTATATAGTGGGAGGAACAGGATCCCTCAGCAGCACAGAGTATACCAGGAGATGAGGCAGCAGGAAGCCACAGACTGAGAGTTATATAGTGGGAGGAACAGGATCCCTCAGCAGCACAGAGTATATCAGGAGATGAGGCAGCAGGAAGCCATAGACTGATGACCCTTTTCACGACGCAAAAATAACCCGGTATCGACCCGTTATATTGCCGGGTCGACGCGAGTTGGTCTGCGGTGTGAAAGGGGCCCTGGTCGAATTCCTGGGTCACCTGACTCAGTAATTCAGCCTGGGAGTAAAGCAGTGTTATTCCCGGTTTAAATACCCGGTCAGGTCAGTGTGAACAGAGTGCCGAATCGATGCGACCCGGGAACCCGTTCACTACATAGAAATGACTTACAATATAAAACGCCTTATTTATTGCTAGTGCCAGATAAGTAACTTCCCAGCACATGACTGGATACTGTGATGTGAATGTGACTGTGTTAGTGAATACGGGGAGTCTGCAGCGATTACACCAAAATTCAGATAGTGCCAGTACTGCAATTTCTTTGAAGGTTATTATTCTTTTTATCTTGCTGACAGGTCTATTCTTATGACTTCCTGAGCTAAACCTGTCTAATGCGCTTTATCTTACAATTCAGCTATTTATTTGTACTTCTTTATAAGAACTCAATGAACAACCTCTCGCATAAAATTGCTTTCTTTGAAATGATCTTATTGGAATGTCTTGTTATACAGTTATAGGGGCCGTTAACAAGTAATTCAGATCTAGATTTATTTACGGATAAGATGCTTGGGACAGGCTAAGGCAGCAGATAATGCAACCTAATTCCCATTGTGTTTTGTGGCTAGCCCATAGCACATAGCTACGTACTACTCACACCTACATACAGTAGCACGGGAGATGTCCCCCCCCCCCCTCCCAAGCACCTTCCGCCATCTTAGCCAGAAAATTACCGACGTTCTCAGCGTAATAAATCTTCCAGGAAGAGATTGCCGCCCTAAAGCCTCGCTGGACCTAATCTAAACGTATCAGCCGCCATAAACATAAACATCTTGACGTTAGGCAAGGCACCAGGGCCATCCGCCAATACTCTAAATCCTTCAAATACATATATTATGTCGTCATCTCTTGGCAGTTTCAATATAAAATCTAATGTGTTGTCCTTCTTTCCAAAGCAAATACTGGAAGCTGGGTCATTTAAAATGTCCCTTAGAATGTAAGCTCTCACGAGCAGGGCCCTCTTCCCTCATGTGCTTATACTTTTCTTACTTTAATAATCCTCAACTGCCCAGATCCCGCAGTTTTTGGCCACCTGGAACTTATCTCTATGTTTACTGGTGTAGTTATGTTTAGTTACCCTGTACTTGTCCTATATTGTCTTCAACTGTAAGTCACTGTTTTCCTGTTTTGATTATGTGCATATGTACTCTGTAATTGGGCGCTGCGGAACCCTTGTGGCGCCATATAAATAAAGGATAATAATAATAATAATAATAATAATAATTAAGCCTAAACCTGACACAATGATAATCTTGGTTCCAGCTTTCGGCCGATTGCCATGTTACTTTGAAACGCTTACTTCTTTTATTGTTGTCCATAGTTTAAACTCCCTGCTCCCAATATTTCATCAAACTGATCAGTCCGGTTTTATTTCTGGAGGACAAGTTCCAGACAGTGAGAGATGATTTCATTCCCCAGCTTTTCTCGCCTCTGTCTCGCTGCGTCCCAGCGCTAGACGCTGGAATTTGTTAGATGGTGTTAGCCGGCTGTTAATGGAATCACTGTAACTGCACCAAGGTTTGTATCCAAGACAAGTTTGTCAAAGTAGTTGTGTTCTATACAACTCTGTCTGTCACATTCGGTTACTCAGGCTTCCAATCAGACTCTTTATTTCCCAATGGCACCGCGTTCACAATCCTCCTCTCTGGGCGGTTTAAAGTCAGACGTTTTTCTATGAAATGGGCATTTCTCTGTGTCCGCCAGATGCACGGTATAGAACAGTCATTGGCATGTAGCCAGAGTTATACTATATTCTATATACTCGCACGTAAAACAAGCGGGCGCCTGTCTCAGTTGTAGCTCTTGACCGTAGAGTGGGGTAGGGTGATGATAATGATTTTGGCTGTTGTTGGATTAGGAATATATGTGAGGTGCAATACGGACACATTAAGACTTACGCATAGTCGTATTATTATTCAGTTTGTAGTCCGTTGGCTTTCAGAATGAGGCCGGATTCGGACCTGCGAGGCCTTGATATGTATCTGGGAATACGTTTCGGGAGGGTGGTGGGGATCAGCCATTTAAGGTCAGCCCATAACCTAACCCTAACCCAGTGGTTCCCAACATTTTTGGAATCACGGCGCCCTAGAGAAGCAGAATGTTTTTTCACGGCACCCCTGGTCACAAAAGTTTCTTATTGAGAAATTTAGAAAGAAATATGAAATGAAGTAAATTGTGTCTATATGTCATCCTTAGGTCCAATTGTGTGGTGAGGGACAGGATTTGCTTCTGCTTTTAGACATATTTTATAATTGGAGGCCACCAGCACTGGTTTTACCTATTACATTGACCATAAATAATTTGAATTAGCCCTGGACCACCAATCCAAGACACCCCTGCATGTGTCCTGAGGCACCCCAGGGTGCCACGGCATACAGTTTGAGTACCCATTAAACCACTAACATCAATGACCTCCCAGCGGCAGTGATGGTTCAGCCCACAAAATGGCTGCCGCCACTATATGTAGGCCGTGGGTACACTTATTCATAAGGCAATGCACGGACTCGTTCGATATAATGGATTATTTCTCAGATTGGCCTGCACATGCTGTGGCACATTTATTAAACATGGCTCTCCTCATAAAACACATTTTACTGCTTGATATTTATAAATTATGGATATACTACCCACTGTGCCTCTCTTAAATATTCTCTTTCTTGTATTGTGTGACTATTTGTTTTTTTTTGCTTTTAATTAAAAATGAGGTGTTCGTATCCATTACTAAAGCTCCCTTCACGCGGCAGTAATGTGCAAAACTGAACAGATTTACTTTCTGCTTGTACTTTATGAATATTGAGAGAACACGACCGAGAGAGATGGGCTGTTTATAGCTGATTTTCTCTCAGATGTTTTATGCTTTATTAACTGCTCGTTGTGATTTGTTTTTACTTCAGCTTCTATTAAAGTTACATTTTTAAAACTGACGGTCAGGGCCGCTTTACGCGCAGTGACCCCCATATGTGGTATGGCGGCATCCGGGACTTAACAGGGAAACTCTGGTTTAGTTGAGGTTCACTTGCTTATGTCTCCATCGGTGGTGATGTCTGTGGTACTCCTATGTGTTTGTTTTCCTCCCCTTCCCCCTTCTAGGTGTGGATATTTTCTGACCTGCCATTTTTTCTCTCCCTTTATAGAGAAGAAAGATGTGGCGCAGAGCCTTGAGAGCTACACCTCGAAGTGCGCCGGTACAATGGAACCTATTCACCTACCTGAGGGTTTAACGTTACCTCCCGTGCCATTCACTAAGCTGCCCATTGTGAGGTATGGATTCAGCTACCTGATTTCCTTTTCCTGATCACTTTAAAGGTGTATTATGAGGTACTAGGTGGTCTTAGTCACAAAGATGTTTTTAGCAAGGTGCCGACTATCTTAACGTAGTATTCATTTATAGATATTCTGGTCACTGACATGCACAATGGCGGGAGCCATCTTGTGACATGATGATTTAGCAAACATGGCTGCCTCCACTGCACATAAGCTGCCCATAAACTTCAGATCAGCCAATGAAATGACTGCCCCATTCAGATTTTCTTTCACTGTATGGACAGGAACAATAATGGTTTACAGGCTGGAAAATGATCTTGACCATCTGGCTTGGTTATCAAACCTTTGTGATGTCCCGCTGTCGTTCTTCCAGCTCCATGCTGTTAGAGGAAGATCACTTCCATAGGTCTTGCAGTGTGTGTATGTTACGCCGGAACGTCTGCAGTGTCCTGATGTCTGTGGCTGGCTTAAGACAGGCAGCCCATACACCCAGCCTGACATACCGTGGACTTAATGTCGCAGGAATGCAATGCACCCTGCTTGAGGATAAACACAGAAATGTAACCTTGGAGAGAGATAAAGTACCAACCAATCATCTTTTAACTGACATGTTACAGGCTGTGTTTGAAAAATGACAGGAGCTGATTGGCTGGAACTTTCTTTTTCTACTTTATCTCTCTCCAAGCTTTGATACATCTCCTCCAAAGTGTCATTAATAAGTTACTCAGGATGAGTTTTGCTTCAAGATAAGTGATATTTACGAAATGTTCTATATCAATAAAGTTTTGTCTGAAATATTAGGGAACCGGTTTCTCCAGTACATGTATTGTGTAGCTGGTTCAAGTAAATCACGATTATATGGTTCTCGGTCATCTCAGACGTTATTCCTCTAGAGTTTCTTTACTTTTATAAATGCCTCCAATGGTTTCTTTAAAACACAACAAATTAATAATATATCTTCCCTTCCAGACAGATCCTCGCATGTCAAATGCTTTATTGAAGTTAGACAACAGGTCACATTTTCTGCCTACTAGTACAGAGCCTAGAACCTGCGTTGTGTGCCATGCGAGGGTTAATCCAGCCACCCGCACGTTGCTGAACTATAATATAAATGCATGGGCTTCCTCTTTGTCTTTCAAGGCAGATCTCTGATCTCTCACCGCGGTAATGGGGTCACTGCCTGCCGTGCCGTTCACAATAAAATGGTCGCCCCTCTCTGCCTTTCATCCTCTCGGCAAAATCAGACAGGACAGGCTTCTGGAGCAATGCGCAGTTCTATAGTCAGCGTACTCTTGTATCCGGCACAGTCTGATCATGTCGATTTTCTATAGTTTGTTAGGAAAGTTATCGGAGATGATTGTTATAAACATAATTGGAGAGTTTTGTCACCCACCCAGCTATCTTCATGAGTGCCTCTTTAAGTCTACACTCTGGTGTGTGATAATAGATTTTACCTGCGAAAGCAGGTTTTCATCACAGCGACTGGACTGTGTTTACAAGCTCACTATGATAATTGTATGTCTTTCCGTCTAGGTCGGTGAAGCTTCTCAATCTTCCAGTTATCCTGCGACCCCAAAAAGTGAAAAATTTACTGGGCCAGAAGCTGTCTACAAAGAGCCCCTTCATCTACTCCCCTATCATAGCGCACAATCGCAGTGAGGAGAAGAACAAGAAGATTGGTAAGACCGCCTTTTCCGCCTCATTGGGAAATGTGTAATAGCCCGGCACTGTTCTCTCGTGTTCAAGGACTTTTGGAACTTTGACTACGCTTACGGTATGGGGCTTATTCGCTAAATGCGCACAACGAGCTGCAACTCTGAGTAACCTGTTTGTAGCTGCCATTATACTAAGCCGATATGTACGCAGGGTGTTCCTAAATGTGGGTCACAGATCAATGTAGTGCCGCTTTAAAAGTACGGACAGACTTGCACAAGCTCCCACACTCTCCGTCACCTCATTTAGCCTCTCGTCTTTGTAATAACAGTGGAGTAAAACTCACTTACCGTTAGAAGTGTTCCCTTGTACGCAACTATTGCCATTGCTTTGTAATGTGCTACTGTGCTCCACGGCGCCACCCAGTGGGAAAATCACAGTATACAGATGTGTCCTCATACACCAGCCTCAATATGCCGTGCGAGACACCTGGTATGAAGGAGCCTCGCTGAGTAGTGTAGCATAATGTAGTGACTTTAAAAAAAAAAAAATATTAGGGTCTTATTTGCACCGCAGATGCAGCGAACACCACTCGGTCTGCACCAGACGCTGGGCTGTGACTGTAGCCACACAGGGATTAGCTTCAATTATGTACAAAGTTGAAGATGCAGCACAACGGAACTTGGCCTGAAAAAAATGCAGCGACCGTTGGATTGTAGCATGTCGTATGCAGATGCAGACACACTCGCACACAAATGAACATGGGTTGTACATCCAATCAAACGGTACCGTCTCGTGACGTGGTTTTGTTGTATCTCATTGCGAAGATGCATATTTGAGAGCAGACCTGGCACGCCGAGAAGGCCATTTACTGCGACAGTAGTGTATGGGGACACATCTGTACATCAAACAGGGGTATGCCAGGCAGACATGAAATAAAAGGTGAGAGTGCCCTGCTTTACTGGAGAGTGTACAGTCTGGTCTACATAGGTCACTTCACCTGCCAAGTTATTTTAATAATACATGCAACAAATGAATCTACTTAGAAGCCTGTGTGTTAATCGTGCTCAATTAACTAGAACTGATTATTTTACAAATGAATTCCTTTTTTTTCTGTTTTACAAGTTGCTCCAGCTGCCCGACTGATTACAGATCACCTTTACATTGATATTTAGGGAGGAATCCAAATAAGAGTCGGCGGATCCCTGCAGCACTCCACAGCAGCCGGAATCTCGCTCAAAAGCGCTTGCAGCCCCCTAGGCAATGAGCACTTCTAGACGAATACGGCATTCGGCCGGGCGAAGGGGGCAGATTGAGCTGTCATTGCCAGCTTGGAAACAGCAAGGCAACGACTTGGTTCAACCCCCTTCGCATATGATTGAATTCCCCCCTTAGGACCTTAGTCAGAGTTGGGTGTAAGAGGAAGACCATACTGTACTACAGGAGGGGCAAATGTCAGATGTGCAGAGATGTATGGTTGGGAAGTGGCGTGTATTGCTTAATTTCTCTTACGTCCTAGGGGATACTGGGAATCTATTTAGTACCATGGGGTATAGACCAGTCCACTACGAGCCATGGGCACTTTAAGAAATGTATAGTGTGTGCTGGCTCCTCCCTCTATGCCCCTCCCACCTGACAGCCGGTCACGCTTATGGAAGCTCCTGACGAGTTTTCTGCATTTATTTTTAGTGTTTGTTATTTTCAGGCAGGACTGGTTGGCACCAGCCTGTCTGCTTCGTGGGACTTAGGGAAGGGGCCCAACCTCCCAAAGGGTTAATGGTCCCGTTCCCCGCTGACAGGACATAGCTCCTAGGGGAACTATTCGCAAGCCCCACCACGGCGAGCGTACATTCCCGCAGCACGACGCCACACCTAACAGAGCCAGAAGAAAGAAGAGTGGTGAGTACTCTGCCGGTGTTCTGACTAGCGGGTCGCCACCCATTATGGCGGCAGGAGGGTACGGAGACGCACGGCTTCGTCATGGGGCGGCAGGGCCTCCAGACTTAGTACACAGTGCGGACGCACGGCTTCTAACGGAGCGCACTGAGTCTCAGTACACTTAATGTTCACACAGTACCCAGACTGGCATTACAGACTTAAAAGGGGTCTGACTCCATTTTAGGCACACAAATCACCTCAGCCAGTATAAAAAAGTGTGGGAAGACCGCACGCCATTGCAGGGGCGGAGCTTCACTATGAGTGGATCCAGCAGTTCACAGGCGCCATTTTACAGACTGCATCATCACATACGCTGACTGCAGGGATGCGCAGCAGCTCCGGAAAGCCTCCAGTTTACCTCAGCGGTACCAGGGGGTTATAGCAGGTAGGGACCGTTATATAGTGTACTGAGTCCCCAATTAGGGTACTTAGTCTGCGACCCTGCTGAGCTTACTTTAGCAATAAGGATGCCATGTGCTGGTTTCTCTACATTTGTGTCTCTCCTGAAGGGCTCTTTGTAGGGTTAATTTCCTGTGTGTATGCCATCCTGCTGGAAGGATGTCAGAAAGCAAGGAGTGTGTTACATGTAAGGCTCAGTGTTCCTCTTCTCCTGGGGGTTCACTAGTGTGTACTCAGTGTAGTGTACCTTCTTAGACAAAGGAATCAGATCCAGCGTGGCTGGACTCCATTATGGGGATGATCTCCACCATCTCTACTAAATTATCTTGAAATGAGAAAGAGACGCAATACTTAAAGTCTATGACTGAGTTTATGCAAAAGGACTCGGTACTCAGACCAGCGTCTCAGTCCTCTGCCGTTTGTTCACAAAAACGTACTTTAGCCCAGATCCTGCATTCCGACTCTGATAAAGAAGGGTCAGAAATGGAGGAAGGTGAGGTGGACATGGCGGTAGGGGAGGGTACTCTGTTGCAGGGAGTTGAAGCGCTCATAGACGCTATCAGGGAAGTCCTCAATATTCCTGACAAGGTGACTGAGGAGAGTGAGGTATCTTACATTAATGTACAGAAAAAATCTGCAGCTACCTTTCCTGTGTCAAAATAACTAAATACCCTGTTTGAACAACCGTGTGTTAATCCAGAAAAAAGTTCCAGATCCCTAAGCGGTTACTGTCAACTTAGCCCTTTCCCCTGTGGATAGGAAAAAATAGGAAAATCCACCGATTGTAGATACATCAGTCTCCAGGCTCTCGCGTAAAATTGTTTTACCTGTTCCTGGTGCAGCCTCCCTAAAGGACACAGCTGATCGTTAGATTGAGACTACACTCAAATCTTTGTATACAGCTGCAGGGGTGGCTCAGAGACCCACTATAGCATGTGGATGGATTGCAAAAGCCGTTGCAAAATGGTCTGGTAATGTCATAGAGGGTTTTGACATCTTACCTTGAGGTGAAATTATTTTACTTCTGCAGCATACTGTATACAATATTCTGCGAACTTTATGGTTGAAGCCATAAAGAAGATGGGTTTGCTAAATGCATGCACGACAGCTATGGCAGTGTCCGCACGCAGGGGTTTATGGTTACGTCAGTGGACTGCTGACACAGACTCCAGGAAAGGTGCGGAAGGCCTGCCATTCTCAGGCGAGGCCTTATTTGGCGATGAACGGGATAAGTGGATTTCAAAAGCTACTGTGGGTAAATCCACCTATCTTCCTTCTGCAGCTCCACCTGATAGGAAGAACTGCTCAGGACCCAACTTCCAGTCCTTTCGGACTGCGAAGTTTCGGGGCAGAGCTAGAGGTTCCTCTACCGCTGCCAGAGGTGCTAGAGGGAAATCACGCAAGCCAACCACTTTTGGTTCTCAGGAACAGAGCTCCAGCTCTGCTGCCTCAAAGCCTTTTCTGCATGACGGGGGACCCACATGCCTGGAAGAAACAGTCACGCCTGGGCAAGGTCTTGCTAGGACCCCTGGGTCCTAGACCTTATTTCCCTGGGCTACAGGCTGGAGTTCCAGGATCTCCCACCTCACAGATTCTTCAAATCAGGCTTACCAGCTTCACAGGAAGCAAGAATAACCTTACAAGAAGCTATTCAAAAACTGTTACTGACTCAGGCCATTGTTCCAGTTCCACCTCATCTACAAAACAGGGGTTACTATTCCAGCTTGTTTGTAGCTCCGAAACCGGACGGTTAAGTCAGACCGGTTCTGAATCCCAAGTCATTGAACCCGTACTTACGGGTATTCAAGTTCAAAATGGAGTCTCTGAGAGCGGTGATCTCAGGTCTGGAAGAGGGAAAGTTCCTTGTGTCTCTGGATATCAAGGATACGTACCTTCACATTCCGATCTGGCCACCTCACCAGGCTTATCTACAGTTTGCACTGCAGGAATGTCACTACCCGTTTCAGGCCCTGCCTTTTGGTCTCTCAACTGCACCGAGGGTATTCACCAAAGTGATGGCAGAGATGATGATGTTACTCCAAAAACAAGGAGTGAACATTATTCTTTACCTGGACGATCTTCTGATAAAGGCTGCATCCAGGGAACAGTTGTTAGAGAACATTGGTCTCACAACCAGATTGCTCCTGGATCATGGGTGGATTCTGAACCTGCCAAAATCTCCTCTAGAACCAACGCAGAAGCTTCATTACCTGGGAATGATACTGGACACAGAGTCTCAGAAAGTGGTCCTTCCCTTGAAGAGGAATGGTAATCCAGTCTATGGGGCAGGCTGTCTTGAAGCCAAACCGAATCTCAGTACATCAGTGAATCCGTCTTCTGGGAAAGATGGTGTCCTCTTACGAGGCAATTCAGTACGGAAGGTTTCATGCAAGTCCCTTCCAGCTGGATCTGTTGGACATATGGTCCGCATCGCATCTACACATGAGGATTCGTCTGTCGCCAAAGGCCAGGATTTCTCTCCTGTGGTGGTTACAAACGTCTCACCTGGTGAAGGGTCAACGGTTTGGGATTCAAAATTGGGTTCTGTTAACTACCGACGCAAGCCTCAGAGGTTGGGGATCGGTCACCCAGGGGGTACAATTGCAAGGAAGATGGTCAAGTCTGGAAGCCACACTTCCCATAAACATCCTGGAGCTCAGGGCAATCTACAGTGCCCTTCTGCAGGCCTCTTATCTTCAGAATCAGGCCATTCAAGTTCAGTTGGACAATGTGACGGCGGTGACGTACATAAACCGACAAGGCGGAATGAAAAGCATTTTACATGTCGGTATTTTGACCTTGTCGGTATTTTAAATGTCGGTATTTTGTCCATGTCGGGATTTTGACCTTGTCGGGATTTTGACCATCGGTCAATTGCTGTCCGGATTTCGACCGTCGGGATTTGGATTGGAGGTTTTTCATACCGATCCCGATTTAGTAAAGGATGCCGCACATACTGATATTTTTTATTGTTTTGCTGGATCCCTTCTGCCCAACTAGATGAATGGCGGTGGTCTGGTGTCCGGGATCACCTGCTTTCTGGGAAATGGGATGTTTCTCCTCCAGTGGCGGCCTGGATTATTAGCTTGGTGGCTACTAGAGTGTCACCTGGAACCTTCTGATGTAAGGGCTGTTAGAGTACATCGTTACCCTGTGCAGGATAACAGGAATTACCGGCACCACCTGCTTTATGTAGTCCACAATTATCTCTGCAGTTCTGGTAAATTGCAGACTTGATATGTAAGGGTCACTGTATGGAAATATGAAGGGATCACTGTGCGGAAATAATATGTAGGGATCACTGTGCCTAAATAATATATAGGGAACACTGCAGGAATAATATGTAGAGATCACTGTGCCTAAATAATATATAGGGAACACTGCGGGAATAATATGTAGGGATCACTGTGCCTAAATAATATACAGGGATCACTGCGGGAATAATATGTAGGGATCACTGTGCGGAAATAATATATAGGGATCACTGCATGAATAATATGTAGGCATCACTGTGCGGATATAATATGCAGGGATCACTTTGTGGAAATATGTAGAGATCTCTATGTGGATATATGTGGGGATCACTGTGCAGATATTATATGCAAGGATCACTGCAGAGACATGTAGTTATCATTGCGCTGGGATAATTTATATAAATGGGGATGAGTTCTGCAGTTTACCTGCTGCATGTAATGCATAAATACACCAAAACTCTCTTGAACATAATAAAATGCTCCGAGCATCTACTGATTAATACCCCAATATATATGGTAAGAGAATGACTGCGACCATTATTGTACACTATGGTAACAAGTCATAGATCCTGTGTGACCGTGAGCTGTATACTGCCATTCCATTCCCGATGTGCGGAATATCCCTATGAGGATGAGGAGGGTACGTTATTGTGCACTACAGTAACAGAAGCCATAGATCCTGTGTGACCGTGAGCTGTATACTGCCATTCCATTCCCGATGTGCGGAATATCCCGATGAGGAGGGTACGTTATTGTGCACTACAGTAACAGAAGTCATAGATCCTATGTGACCCTGAGCTGTATACTGCCATTCCATCCCCGATGTGCAGAATATCCCTATGAGGATGAGGAGGGTGCGTTATTGTACACTACAGTAACAGAAGCCATAGATCCTGTGTGACCCTGAGCTGTATACTGCCATTCCATCCCCGATTAGCGGAATATTCCTATGAGGATGAGGAGGGTGTGTTATTGTGCACTACAGTAACAAGTCATAGGGGGTAATTCCGAGTTGATCGCTAGCTGCATTTGTCCGCAGCGATCAGGCTAAAAAACGTCAGTTCTGCGCATGCGGCGCAATGTACGGGCACAACGAACAATGTAGTTTTACACAGGGTCTAGCGATGCATTTCAGTCGCACTGCTTGCCGCAGAGTGATTGACATGAAGTGGGCGTTTCTGGGTGGCAACTGACGTTTTCAGGGAGTGTGCGGAAAAACGCAGGCATGCCAGGAAAAACGCAGGCGTGGCTGGGCGAGCGCTGGGCGGGTTTGTGACGTCAATTCCGGAACTGAATAGTCTGAAGTGATCGCAAGCGCTGAGTAGATTTTGAGCTACTCTGAAACTGCACAAAACAATTTTGTAGCCGGTCTGCGATACAACCGTTCGCACTTCTAAGCTAAAATACACTCCCAGTGGGCGGTGGGATAGCGGTTGGTTGGCTGCTAAAAACTGCTAGTGAGCGATCAACTCGGAATGATCCCCTAGGTGACCCTGAGCGGTATGCTGCCATTCCATCCCCGATTAGCAGAATATCCCTATGAGGATTAGGAGGGTGCATTATTGTGCACTAGGGTAACAAGTCATACATCCTGTGTGACCCTGAGCTGTATACTGCCATTCCATCCCCGATTACCAGAATATCCCTATGAGGATGAGGAGGGTGCATTATTGTGCACTACAGTAACAGAAGTCATAGATCCTGTGTGTCCCTGAGCTGTATACTGCCATTCCATCCCCGATTAGCAGAATATCCCTATGAGGGTGAGGAGGGTGTGTTATGGTGCATTACGGTAACAAGTCATAGATCCTATGTGACCCTGAGCTGTATACTGCCATTCCATCCCCGATTAGCAGAATATCCCTATGAGGATGAGGAGGGTACATTATTGTGCACTACGGTAACAAGTCATACATCCTGTGTGACCCTGAGCTGTATATCGCCATTCCATCCCCGATTAGCGGAATATCCCTATGAGGATGAGGAGGGTGCGTTATTGTGCACTACAGTAACAGAAGTCATAGATCCTATGTGACCCTGAGCTGTATACTGCCATTCCATCCCCGGTGTGCCGAATATCCCTATGAGGATGAGGAGGGTGCGTTATTGTGCACTACGGTAACAAGTCATACATCCTGTGTGACCCTGAGCTGTATACTGCCATTCCATCCCCGATTAGTGGAATATCCCTATGAGGATGAGGAGGGTGCGTTATTGTGCACTACAGTAACAAGTCATAGATCCTATGTGACCCTGAGCTGTATACTGCCATTCCATCCCCGATGTGCAGAATATCCCTATGAGGATGAGGAGGGTGCGTTATTGTGCACTACAGTAACAGAAGTCATAGATCCTATGTGACCCTGAGCTGTATACTGCCATTCCATCTCCGATGTGCGGAATATCCCTATGAGGATGAGGAGGGTGTGTTATTGTGCACTACGGTAACAGAAGCCATAGATCCTGTGTGACCCTGAGCTGTATACTGCCATTCCATCCCCGATGTGCAGAATATCCCTATGAGGATGAGGAGGGTGTGTTATTGTACACTACAGTAACAGAAGTCATAGATCCTGTGTGTCCCTGAGCTGTATACTGCCATTCCATCCCCGATTAGCAGAATATCCCTATGAGGGTGAGGAGGGTGTGTTATGGTGCATTACGGTAACAAGTCATAGATCCTATGTGACCCTGAGCTGTATACTGCCATTCCATCCCCGATTAGCAGAATATCCCTATGAGGATGAGGAGGGTACATTATTGTGCACTACGGTAACAAGTCATACATCCTGTGTGACCCTGAGCTGTATATCGCCATTCCATCCCCGATTAGCGGAATATCCCTATGAGGATGAGGAGGGTGTGTTATTGTACACTACAGTAACAGAAGTCATAGATCCTATGTGACCCTGAGCTGTATACTGCCATTCCATCCCCGGTGTGCGGAATATCCCTATGAGGATGAGGAGGGTGCGTTATTGTGCACTACGGTAACAAGTCATACATCCTGTGTGACCCTGAGCTGTATACTGCCATTCCATCCCCGATTAGTGGAATATCCCTATGAGGATGAGGAGGGTGCGTTATTGTGCACTACAGTAACAGAAGTCATAGATCCTATGTGACCCTGAGCTGTATACTGCCATTCCATCTCCGATGTGCGGAATATCCCTATGAGGATGAGGAGGGTGTGTTATTGTGCACTACGGTAACAGAAGCCATAGATCCTGTGTGACCCTGAGCTGTATACTGCCATTCCATCCCCGATGTGCAGAATATCCCTATGAGGATGAGGAGGGTGTGTTATTGTACACTACAGTAACAGAAGTCATAGATCCTATGTGTCCCTGAGCTGTATATCGCCATTCCATCCCCGATGTGCGGAATATCCCTATGAGGATGAGGAGGGTGTGTTATTGTGCACTACAGTAACAGAAGTCATAGATCCTGTGTGACCCTGAGCTGTATACTGCCATTCCATCCCCGATGTGCGGAATATCCCTATGAGGATGAGGAGGGTGTGTTATTGTGCACTACAGTAACAGAAGTCATAGATCCTGTGTGACCCTGAGCTGTATACTGCCATTCCATCTCCGATGTGCGGAATATCCCTATGAGGATGAGGAGGGTGTGTTATTGTACACTACAGTAACAGAAGTCATAGATCCTATGTGTCCCTGAGCTGTATATCGCCATTCCATCCCCGATGTGCGGAATATCCCTATGAGGATGAGGAGGGTGTGTTATTGTGCACTACAGTAACAGAAGTCATAGATCCTGTGTGACCCTGAGCTGTATTCTGTAATTCCATCTCCGATGTGCAGAATATCCCTATGAGGATGAGGAGGGTGTGTTATTGTACACTACAGTAACAGAAGTCATAGATCCTATGTGACCCTGAGCTGTATATCGCCATTCCATCCCCGATGTGCGGAATATACCTATGAGGATGAGGAGGGTGTGTTATTGTGCACTACAGTAACAGAAGTCATAGATCCTGTGTGACCCTGAGCTGTATACTGCCATTCCATCCCCGATTAGCGGAATATCCCTTTGAGGATGAGGAGGGTGTGTTTGGGTCAGGCAGCCCCATCTGGCAACAAGGAAGGTTTTGTTGTTGTCATGTTGCAGTGTCTGATGCAATTTTGGTATGGAGCAGGTTTCAGTAAGTAGATGGGTCTTTATGTATAGAAAGGAGATAGGCATGTACCCCTCCCCCCCCCCCACAAGGTACAGTACTCCCGGTGATGCCCCTGTCGCCTCTTGTATACTGCATGTCCTGTACTCGATATGAATACTTATATGTACCAGTGAGGGCAGTGCGGAGCTTTCCTATAGTGACTGATACGGAGTCATTCTTCCATGACCAAGGCAAAGGGTAACGCAATCCGCTGCTCTGATCACACTGTCTGCTGGTTGTTGTTTTTCTAATGTAACATCACATAGACGATTAGAAAGAGAAAGTCACACAACCTTTTCTGCCTTTGTGCCGCGGTTTTCATTAAACTCGGAAACAGCGGGATCAATACCGTGGCCATGGAGTGCGCAGATGGATTGATCACGTCTGATTGATAGGACCAGAAACCGCTTTCCAGGAATCCTGGCTGTAACGTAGCGGTAGATAAATAGTGAAGGAAGCAATGAGGGGACATAAGGCATTTGCAGGCGCTGTAGGAACAGTTGTTACAGTCCGCTGTGTCGGCCATTATTCCTGTCAGGTGACGTTAGTTTGATGGAGTAAAACACTGTACGTGCCCGCTGAGGTGATTTACTGTAGCATTAATATGGCCATGCCGGGGGCTCCTTTGTTACCTCCATGGCTCGATCAGACCATTTTCACTATTCTCTAACTTAAATCATCTAATAATCCTTTACCAATGTGTTATTACAGCTGCGTGTGACATGCGGTGTAGTCTGTCAGGTATATAATTCTCTACACTGCGCACAGTAATTATAGGGCTTGCATTGGGCTATTTCTGCAGCAAAAGACATTTACCTAGAAGATGGATTCATTTGGCGCTGATGGAAGTAACCATTAAAGATATTACCACTTTATTAAGTTACAGTACCTAAGGAGAGGCGTGCGCCTGTGGGAAGAAAGTGGATTGTTAGCTCAGCTGCAGGAGGGCCGAATAGTGTGATTTAATATTTAGTGATTGCACAGTGCATTTGGAATGTGCTAATGCATTATATATAAAGCATAATGGTAACATTTTACACCACCCCTGGTTTATCCAAGGGCTGAGAACCTTGCAAAATTAAAAAAGCATCTGTAGCCTGGTGAAGTAATGGGCTTTGTATGAACACATTCATAAATTTTCACACTCGTATGGGCGTCTCACACAGTCCGTTCTACACTGACGACTGTTTCCTCAGCTGCCTAATTATCTTCTAGCACAGGAAAAAGGTGTTTTCCCCCAGCACACCAAGAGGTGTCAGCAATAAGACTTGAACACTACGTTATAAATGACAATTCAGAGATCCTAGTTGTATATATTTGCACAGATATAGTTAAACCACCAGGCCGCATTAAGGCTTCTCTGATACTGGTGGTCCCTAACGCCACACCCACTCTGGGCCATATAATTGCTTATTGTTGTGATATTTGATAATGGCACCTGGAGTCACCCTTAGATCCTCCAAATGGCACTACAAGTACCAGCATGCCCTCCAAAGGCTCAGCCCATCTATGCTTCTCAGAACAGCAATATAAAATGGTAGCTGCTGAATCAATCTTGGAATACTTTTCAGGTGCATGAAAGCGATGAGTTATTCTACGCAAGAAAAAGAGAAAAGTTTTGTAGTGCTACTGTATTTGGAGGATCTTGGGGTGACTCCAGATGGGTTGGCTCTCAATTTAGATATATTTTTGTGTATGCTTTTATGTAACATAACAATAAGCAATTATATGACCCAGAGTAGGAGCTATTATCATGTAGCGTTAGGGACCACCAGTATCAGAGAAGCCTTGACACGGCCTGGTGGCTTAACCATATCATTGCAAATATATGTAACTAAGATTTCTGAATTTTCTGTTGTCATGTAGTGTTCCAGTCTTATTGCTGATACCCGTTGGTGTGCTGGGGGAAAACTGTTCTCTTTCTTGTTTAGAATAACCCCTCCCTTTTATGCACCTGATAAGTATTACTAGATTGATTGAGCAGCTCCCATTATATATTGCTTCTAGGACACTCTGCTTTCTAATACTTTTCCCTCTACAGCCAACTTGCTTCAGTTAATTAAAGCCTTTGGTATCTGATAGTTTTATTTCTTTTGTCAACTAAGGTGTATAACTTTGGTGTATAATGCCCCTTCTTAAAGTTTAATTATTAAGCCGCACACAGTAAGTTAATATTCTTGGACCTCCGCTCTTTGTGGTTTATCTGAAATGTCCACTGGTGCCAAGAGTTCTTGAGATCAGTCATCAGCAGCATGCAGCAGTAATACATGTAGGGGCTCAGTAACATAATGGAATGGTAACCATGCTCCTCACTATAGTGGTGAACACTATAATAATATACACCTGGGGGGGGGGCATAGCCTTGTCCGGCGCAGTGGCCACACCCGCCCAGTACCTGGGCCCACCCTGTGCGTTACCAGCCCAGCTTTGGATTTTGGCCTCCTAAGTCTAGTTTGGCAGGCTTTGTGAGATGAGAGCTTGATGAAAGTGGAACAAAAATGATTCCTAAAAAAGGATCTAACTCCCCTGTCTGCTCTGCTGAGCTCATGGGTCTGATACGTTGCATTCTGTAACATGCTCTTATGCTTACACAGGCCTCTGTCTTGTCTCACTGTTTGGTTTGGATGTTTGGGCCTTTTCTCTCCTAGATCTGTTTAGTATTATTTCTGTCACCTCCTCTTCCTGTAAATCCTCCTCTCTCTCATGTATTCCCCTCCCCCTACCTCCACCTTGTATTTTCCCATTTCATTAGTTCACTCACCTCCCTATCCCTAAATAACATGCAGGGTTCCTCTTCTTCCAAGACGTTACATCCCAAAGTGTGGCCCATTCTCCATCCGTACGCCTCTTTACTCCAGTTCCATCTTCTTTCCCTATAAGCTATGCACTGCTCTGTGTACTTCAGACATTACTACCTATGAGTGATCTTTATTCCTACACGCTTAGCTACAATACTATCCACCATGCCTCAGGCCAGGGAGGAACAGGTTTGAAGACCCTGTTCTGGTTGGAACAGTCTCCGGAAATATACACAGGCCGAGTCTGCGCTTCTCTTCTCCACTTGACGTTTTCATTCGTTTGATGGATGTGGTCCTGTGTGGTATAAATTGAAGGAGGCTGTAATTAGCACAATATCAGGACATTATAAAATACTATATATGTATCGCCTGAGTGATAGATGAGGTGTCTGGAGGTCAGTGAGAAGGGTAGAAGAAATTGTATGAGAATAATGATCACTACTTTTCATTTTTCAGACACAACCATTTTTTTTTTTAAAGCAAACTTTGTGGCAGGGAGAGTCAGAGACAGAACAGGGGATCTGGCGCTATATTAAGGCTCCTGGAGGACCGGTGTTGCGGTTGTGTCTGAAATGATTGAGTCCCTATTAAAATGACCGGGAGTCGCTCTGAGCTTTATATAATCCAGTTGTTGACTGAATGACTAGCGGTCAGTTCCGGCGCTTAGTGGCAGTGGTGCCGAGAGAGGGGGGGAGAGGGTACAAATTACCCGGACCCAGGTCTGATGGAGGGGACCAGTGAGGGTACAGTAGGGGCCTAGGCCTCCTCCCCCTTTCCTGACAGCTGCAGCTCTTCTCCTCAGCCCAGAACACGCTGCTGTGTACTGGGCAGCAGTGTGGCCATGGAGGTTCTTAAAATACTATTTCTCCTACGTCTTAGAGGATGCTGGGGACTCCGTAAGGACCATGGGGTATAGACGGGATCCGCAGGAGACATGGGCACACTATAAGACTTTGAATGGGTGTGAACTGGCTCCTCCCTCTATGCCCCTCCTTCAGACCGCAGTTAGACCCTGTGCCCAGGAGTGACTGGATACATACTGGGGAGCTCTACAGTATTTTTTTTTTTCTAAAGGTACATGACCACACCTCCTGTGATTAGGCCACTCCCCTTGAAAAGTACCTGGTCCCAGCCCGGCTCTTGACTGCCCTGTTTAGTGGTGTCTGTCTTCTATAAAGGCCTCTGGTGAGGGGACGTCTTACAGTGTCCAGTTTCCTGTATCATCATCATTTCATGTAAGGTGCCGGAAACTGCAGCACTGGAGGGTCAGCTACAGATCATAGAGAATACAGACACACAGGACAGACACCAACAAGGCTGACTATACATGTATATACAGCAGAGGAGCCTGACTGGCACCTGCGTAGTAGCCTCCATGTGTAGGGCAGTAGGGGTAGTTTGGTTGGTGGCGGCTAGTTGGTGTCCTGCAGCTTGGAGGTGACGGACCCTCCCCAGGTGCAATACTGGATATCTAGTGTTATTCCCGATGCTGGAGAGGGGAAACCTAGAGGAAGATTAGTGTTTCCCCAGATGTACAAACCCTGGGATATTGGGGGCTCTGAGCGGGGGCAACAGCAAATTGCTTATTAAGATTTAACTTAAGAAATATGTTGTCACATCTGCCTGTGTGTACAGCCGACCCATATGCCGGCTGCAGGAACTGCCGACAGTGACGACACAACCGGTTCCTGTGGCCAGGCGTATCAGTTGGTCGGTACGTGTGTATGGTGTGTGGCATACGTATTATATCAGTTGGCAGGTTGGCCAGATGGCTGATTGTCATGAGTACCCTGCCTAGCAGCTGTAATAATGCGGGGCTGAGGAAAGACTTGGAGAGGGGTCGGGAAGCTGTTGCCCAGTTATCACATACATTGCTGTGGCTATATATGATGTATGAAGTCTTAAGGCCCATACACACTTGACGATGCACACATCGTTAACGACCGTCGTTAACGACTTCCCTTGAACTTCCCTTGAACAGCTGAGCAAACTACATGAGCATACACACTACCAACGACCAAAGACGAAAGATGAAAGACCAAAGACGAAAGATGAAAGACCAAAGACCAAAGACGAAAGATGAAAGACCAAAGACGAAAGACCAAAGACCATAGACCATTCATCGTTAAAGCATCCAAGCTGAACAGTTTATTAAAATAATGAGCTGGTGAACAGTGGCTTGGTCGTTGGTCGTTGGTCTTTCACACCATACACATTCAACGTCGTCTCTGGTCGGTAACGACCATAGTGGAAATTGAGCATACATGCTCCACAGATGAACGATGGACGTTAACGTCCCGCGGGGCCGCGCATCGTTGGTCGTTGGATGCATACACACTTGACGATATAATGAACAACGTCGTTCATGAGGGCTGAAATGAACGACATCGTTCATTTTATCGTCAAGTGTGTATGGGCCTTTAGTCTGCATTGTATGACCATTGTACAGGCAGGTGCACACGTCTGGGGGCTGCGAGGCCACACGTCCCTGATCTGCACATTATCTGGCACTGTGGGGACCTTTCCTCCAGCAAGCAGGCTAGTACCCGGCCAGGCGATGGTTCCGCACAACTTATCAGTGGGACTAGTCACACATGTCAATTTGTGTGGGGAAAAAATATTAACATTTTACATAGAATTTACACGAAATGTTTAGAAATGCAGAGGAAAAAAATAAATTTTTTAACTATTTTTCCCCCCCAGTAATATTGAAATACATCTAAATCCCACATCTCAACGTTTTTGAACCATTCGGGTAAAATACACATTTATGCCTATACAGCACAACTAATTGGACGAGTACCTATCTCAGGCATACCGCTATGGGATACGGTCATTAGGTCGACGTGGTCATTAGGTCGACCTGTACTAGGTCAAATGTCAACATGAGTTTTTCACATTTTTGTAAAAAAATGTGGGGATTTTTCCATACTACGATTTCTAACGGCAACCTGTGCCAAGCGCAGCGAGGCACCTTGCTCGAAGATGCGAGGGGACACGGTGCACTAACTAGAGTTCCCCGTCACTTTCCTGAAAAAAAACAACGCAATTTCCACCCAAAAAAACTCATGTCGACCTTTTCACCTGTTGACCTAGTACGGGTCGACCTAAGGATCATGACGACCTAGTTATCCTGTCGACCTAACGCTTGTCGATCTATCGGGGTCGACCGAATGACTGACGACCTAAGTTGAGTCGACCCAACGACCCATACCCACAGCTATAGGGCCTAATTCAAGGTTGATTGCAAAACAACATTTTCCTCTAATGGGTAAAACCATGTGCACTGCAGAGAGAGTTAGATTTGGGTGGGGTGTGTTCAAGCCGAAATCTAAATTGCAGTGTAAAAATAAAGCAGCAAGTATTTACCCTGCACAGAAACAAAATAACCCACCCAAATCTAACTCTCTCTGCACATGTTACATCTGCCCCACCTGCAGTGCACATGGGGGGTAATTCCAAGTTGATCGCAGCAGGAAATTTGTTAGCAGTTGGGCAAAACCATGTGCACTGCAGGTGTGGCAGATATAACATGTGCAGAGAGAGTTAGATTTGGGTGGGTTATTTTGTTTCTGTGCAGGGTAAATACTGGCTGCTTTATTTTTACACTGCAAATTAGATTGCAGATTGAACACACCACACCCAAATCTAACTCTCTGCACATGTTATATCTGCCCACCCCCCTCCTGCAGTGCACATGGTTTTGCCCAATTGCTAACAGAATTCCTGCTGCGATCAACTTGGAATTACCCCCCATGGTTTTGCACATTAGAGGAACATTTTATTTTGCAATCAACCTTGAATTAGGCCCATATTGTAGACATGCCCCTAATGTGACCCGTACATGTTCATGAGAACGCATCCTTGTAATTCTCTGCGAAACAGTGACCTCATCGAGGTATGAGGCACCACACAGGCCTTTCCGTCGCTGAGACCACATCAGCCGTACACACCTGATGTTATATAGAGCTTGCATTCTTCTGCTGTGGTGTATCCAGTGCCTGTTGCCATATCACCTTTCAGCCGTGGAGTAAATTATTTGCTAGCAATACTTTCACAGCCATTAAATATAAACGCTATTGCTCTCTTGGCCGCCCACAGAATGGGCTGCTGTAAAATAGACGTTTCTTTTTTGTTTCTCAATAAAGTCCAACATACCCAGCAATCGGCGGTCATGCGTCGGTTGACCTGGAATTGTATTTACAGTACTACGTTCCCCGCTGCGGAGCTGCACGGGACTATTTTCTGCACCTGGAAGAGATAAAAACCTGTCTCGTCCGACGCTTGTTTTATTGCTTGTATGAGTAACATGAGGAATTGAGCGCTAAGTGGCCCTCGGAGAGCTGAGAGTGATGTACGGGACCTCGGGAGACAAATATCTTCCTTGTTCTCTGGCAGCGCACTTTGTGTGTCTGTGCTCTGCTTTCTAACGTAAACCCACAGATCAATAACTGAATGGGTTCCGCTGGCCTCTAATCATCAGTCCGTCATACCCCCGTCATCCCTATTCTCTATTAAATAGCCGTTAGTGGCGGCAGCTGAGATGACGTAACCCCGCTGACAGGAGACGGCGAGGATTCTCTGCTCGCCCGCTGCGGTGACACGGCCAGAGATGGTAATCGTGTTTCTGTGTTTTGCTGTTTTTAATTAGTTCTTTAAACTTGTTGCCGATGGTGATGGCCTCCTGACAACATAGTTGCTAGGCTTTGCTAATCTTGGCAACCAGTGTTGCACATACATATACATTACTTTCTGTTCCTCAGCTACATTTGCCTGTTGCTGCCCGTCTTATGACCCCACCATGGCAGACGTGGATGCACACCCGGTTTTTAGCTTATTAGGTATATACTGTAATATTTTTCCGAGCTGCTATACATAGCACATCAGCTGCTCAGATGGTCGCAGCGCAGTGACGCCTCTCTCTGCTAAGGGCACAATATGGCGGCCGCGGCTTTCCTCTGCTGTTACTCCCAGTACAGTATAACGCCTGTCATTAGCTGAGGCTACAGGGTATCTCATAATCCCACCGTGTTGGACCATGCTTCCTCAGCTTTACATTCAGGGCAAACTCGTGACACCGGTCTCTGATCATTAGGGCAAGACGGGGCCCAGTGTCACAGAAGGGCCACACTTTTTCTTCCTTTCATAATAATTAATCATATACTCGTCATCTCCCTCAGTCAGAACTGTGTACACCCCACGCAGCAGGGAGTATGTGACACGCAGCAGGGAGTATGATGTCACTCGCAGCAGGGAGTATGTGACACGCAGCAGGGAGTATGATGTCACTCGCAGCAGGGAGTATGATGTCACTCGCAGCAGGGAGTATGATGTCACATGCAGCAGGGAGTATGTCGTCACATGCAGCAGGGAGTATGATGTCACGCAGCAGGGAGTATGATGTCGCACGCAGCAGGGAGTATGATGTTGCGTGCAGCAGGGAGTATGTGGCGCGCAGCAGGGAGTATTGGAGGCTATGTCGCGCGCAGCAGGGAGTATTGGAGGCTATGTCGCACGCAGCAGGGAGTATTGGAGGCTATGTCGCACGCAGCAGGGAGTATTGGAGGCTATGTCGCGCGCAGCAGGGAGTATTGGAGGCTTTGTCACACGCAGCAGGGAGTATGTCGCACGCAGCAGGGAGTATTGGAGGCTATGTCGCGCGCAGCAGGGAGTATTGGAGGCTATGTCACACGCAGCAGGGAGTATGTCGCACGCAGCAGGGAGTATTGGAGGCTATGTCGCGCGCAGCAGGGAGTATTGGAGGCTATGTCGCACGCAGCAGGGAGTATTGGAGGCTATGTCGCATGCAGCAGGGAGTATTGGAGGCTATGTCACACACAGTAGGAATATGACACATAATACAGTGTTACTGCTGTCCTGCTGCAGCCTCAGTGTTTGCATGGTCACTGTAGACGGGTTAGACATAGTAAAGATCCTGGAAAATAAACCCTGTACCTCTAATTCCCCGGGCACACTGGTTGCCAGTGTCAGTGACCCGCATTGGCAGTATAGACAGAGAGTTGACCGGTTACCACTAAGGACAGAATTATTTATACACAATATTTTACACATCCCAAGTAGCTGTCAGATTTGCTTAAATATAAGTGTCCATCCCCATCCGGTGGTTACCCCCATTGGTACAGCTCCCGTTCTTAGTGAATACTCCTCCAGTGTATGTGGGGTCGCAGGGGCCAGATATCACCGGTCTATGAGGAGTGACAGCAGACGTCTGTTACTGCGGGAGGATGTGGAGCTTCTTGGGACAAGACGTGTGTACTGGCCGCAGCACCCTGCTCGTGGCTGTGGATCTTGTCCAATCAGATGCTTTCTGTCTATAGAAGGTTATATCATTATCATTATGACTGCTTTCTGCTCCGCATTCTGAGTGAGTGATGAAATGGCATAGACGCCTCACCCTCCATTCATTATAGCGGGAGTGGTTGAGCCTCTTGTATGCATTGTTGGAATACATATCTTATACATGTGTGCACTACGTACAGTCTCTGCGTATATGTCTCACAGCTCTCTTGTAGTATCTGTGATGTGGCTAGACTCTAGAGGATATTACAGGGTGCAGGACAGGATCATTACACTGACCCAGTGTTACAGGATACCATAGATGTTACGGGTTAGTGAGGAGAAGCCAGGCTTGTAGTGTAGGCACTGGATGGCCGGAGGTGTGCATAGCGGCACGGAGAGCAAGCTGGAAGGTAGCGCGTTATCTGTCCTGTTCCTCCGCTGGATGCCTCAGGATCTGTTATTACACAGCGCTGTGAGATATATAATGTGTAATAGAATGAATGGTGCATATACAGGGTGTCTGCAAGTAGTGAGGGGACTGCCTGTGTACTGTATATAGGAGAGCAGCCCAGCAGCTGTCATACAGACGTTGTACCCTTTATCGCTGTCTTACATGTATAACTCATGCTGAGCGCTAATACAGGTACAGCGTGCAATATACTGTCACATGGGAGCCTATGAGGACTGACATTACCTGGCTATTAATGTGCAGATAGGACTCTGTGTTACCCACTACATGTAGCCTGGTACTGTCACTGACCTGGTTTGGGAGTGTTGTGGACTCTGGGTTTCTTCCGGTGACCGGGAAGAGGAACCGCAACTGGGCCGCAGCAGAGATGGCCGAATGTAAGTTTTCCTCATGCAGGATCAGGTCGGCAGACAGGAGGCACGCGTGGACGCTGAAGGTCTCCTGAAAGACAGAACTTGAAAGGTGCTGATGAACCAGTGAGGAATACCAGGTGCTGGAGGCACAAACTGCGCTAAAGTGCACTGGGGCTTGTAGGCGCTGAAGTGCTTGTAGGCGCTAAAGTGCTTGGAGGCACTGAGATGCGGGAAGGCGCTGAAGTGCTTGGAGGCGCTGAAGCACTTGGAGGCGCTGAGGCGCTTGGAGATGCTGAGGCGCTTGGAGATGCTGAGGTGCTTGGAGGCACTGAGGCGCTTGGAGGCACTGAGGCGCTTGGAGGCACAGAGGTGCTTGGAGGCACAGAAGTGACGGAGATGCTTGGAGGTGCTTGGAGGCACGGAGGTGCTTGGAGGCATGGAGGTGGAAACCACAGGAATGCGGGAGCACTGGAGATCACAGCTTCTGTAGGCAGAATAGATGATACTCAGGCACTGATGCAGTGCCTGGCGCCTGAATTTATACTTCCCACCACCATCTGATTGGTGGGAAGCGCCTGATGACGTCACCCGCCCAGACGCCGGGCCGAGCGACGGAAGCCGGGAGCCGCCAGCGAGGACGGCCGCAGGGAGGACCAGCGCGCCCGGAGAGGTAAGTAAGGCGGACGGGGCGGCGGCGTGACAGTACCCCCTCCTCTAGGGGTGGCCCCTGGATACTTCCCAGGTTTCGTAGGGTGCTTGGCATGGAAGATTCGGATTAGTCGAGGAGCTGAGACCTCAGAAGCTCCTATCCAACTTCTCTCCTCAGGACCATAACCTTTCCATTCTACCAGATATTGCAGGTTCTTATGAAGATAACAAGAGTCCAGAATAGTTTTGATTTCGAAGTCTGTCCCAGTTTCAGTTTCTACCGAAGTGGGGCTTGAAGGCTTAGAATGAAAACGATTAAGGATGAGAGGACGAAGGAGAGAAACATGAAAGGCATTTGGTATGCGTAGATGAGAAGGTAATCCCAACTTGCATACCACAGGATTCAGGATTTGTAGCACAGGGTAAGGACCGATGAACCTTGGGGCGAACTTCATGGTGGGTACCTTTAGCCGGAGGTTACGTGTGGAGAGCCATACCCTGTCACCAACCTTGTATTGAGGAGCGGCTCGCCGTTTCTTGTCCGCGAAGAACTTGTATCGGACAGAAACCTTTTTAAGACTAGCATGAACCTTACTCCAAATTTGTCTAAAGTGTAGTAGAGTGGAAGTCACAGCTGGAACCTCTCCTGTTGGAAGAATTGGTAATTCCGGAACTTGTGGGTGGAAGCCATAGTTGATGCAGAACGGAGATTCGCCAGTGGAGGAATGAAATGAATGGTTATGTTCAAACTCTGCCCAAGGCAATAACTCTACCCAGTTGTCCTGTGAATGGGAGAGATACAGACGGAGGAAAGTCTCCAAGTATTGATTGACTCGTTCCGTTTGTCCATTAGTTTGGGGGTGATAAGCGGACGAAAACTTAAGTTTAATTTGTAAGGCCGAGCAGAGAGCTTTCCAAAACCTTGCGGTGAACTGTACCCCTCGATCAGAGACTATTTCTTGCGGTAACCCATGCAACCGAAAATGTTCTCGGACAAATATTAGAGCTAATTTAGGAGCTGTCGGCAGACCAGTCAATGGAACGAAGTGCGCGATCTTCAAAAAACGGTCGACGATCACCCAGACAGTGTTGAAACCTTTGGAACAGGGCAAGTCGGTGACGAAGTCCATGAAAATGTGAGTCCAGGGTTTCATAGGAATGGACAGAGGACGAAGTAACCCAGCAGGAGGTAGGCGAGGAGATTTATGCTGTGTACACTGTGGACAAGACTTAACGTAATCCTGTACATCCTTCCTCATGGAGTCCCACCAGTAGGATCTTTGCAGAAACTTGTACATCTTCTGAGCGCCAGGATGACCGGAAAACTTGGAGATATGGGCCCACTGTAGTATCCTTGACCGGAATTTAGCTGCTACGGACATTCTTCCAGGGGGAGGACCTGGAGTAGTTGAGGCAGCGGAGACAGAAATTGGATTCAGAATTAAACTCCGCTCAAAAGAATCCTCTTCATCTGTGGGAGTCTGTGAACGGTACAGTGCATCCGCTTTAGTATTGAAAGTCCCGGCTCGGTACTTGATAACAAAAGAGAATCGAGTGAAGAAGAGTGCCCATCTAGCTTGGCGAGGATTCAAGCACTGTGCGGTTTTGATGTACAACAAATTTTTGTGATCAGTGTAAATGGTAATCACATGTTTGGCCCCTTCTAAGAGATATCTCCACTCTTCCAAGGCAGATTTAATTGCCAAGAGTTCCTGGTCTCCAATAGTGTAGTTTCGTTCAGCCGGAGAGTATTTACGAGAGTGGAAACCACACGGATGTAATCTCTTATCTGAGGAGTACTGAGAAAGAACGGCCCCAACTCCGACCGAGGATGCGTCAACTTCTAGGAAGAAAGGTTCCTCGAAATTTGGTTGTTGGAGTACTGGGGCGGATATAAAAGCCGATTTCAAGTGGGAAAAAGCCTCTATAGCTTCGGGAGGCCACAAACCCGGGTTGGAACCCTTTCTCGTCAAGGCGGTAATGGGTGCAACAATGGTGGAGAAACTTCTAATGAACTTTCTGTAATAGTTCGCAAAACCCAGGAATCTTTGTATTGCTTTCAAGGAGAGTGGCTGTGCCCAGTCCCGAATGGCGGAAAGTTTCTCCGGGTCCATGCGAAGCTCCATCCCCGAGATGATATAACCGAAGAACGGTATTGATGTTACTACGAAGGTACACTTGGATATCTTGGCATAGAGATGATTCTCACGTAGAAGGCGGAGTACCTCTTTGACCTGTATCCTGTGTTCAGCAAGGTCTTTGGAAAAAATCAGTATGTCATCCAAATATACCACGACACTTAGGTATAACATGTCTCGGAAGATTTAGTTGACGAATCCCTGGAAGACAGCAGGAGCATTGCTTAGACCGAACGGCATCACCAGATACTCATAATGCCCATCCCGGGTATTGAAGGCGGTCTTCCATTCCTCTCCCTCTCTGATGCGTATAAGGTTATTGGCCCCCCTCAAATCGAGCTTGGAAAAAAACGTGGGCACCACGAACTCTATCAAATTGCTCTGTGATTAGAGGCAAGGGGTATTTATTTTTGATGGTAATATCATTTAGGCCGCGGTAGTCGATACATGGTCTTAACCCCCCGTCCTTCTTTTTTACGAAGAAGAAGCCCGCTCCAGCCGGGGAGATAGAGGGGCGAATGAATCCATTGTGAAGATTGGACTTGATATAGTCTGACATAGCTTGTGTCTCTGGAAGGGACAGAGGATAAATGCGACCCCGGGGCGGCATTTTCCCTGGGATGAGGTCAATGGGGCAGTCCCAAGACCTATGGGGTGGTAACTGGTCAGCCGCCTGTTCCGAGAACACATCCTTGAACTCTTGGTACGCCTCCGGGATAAGTTCTTCCTCCGCCTTAGTAGAAACACGAAGCGGACAGACAGGGGTGAGACAGTTAGCATGACAAAAAGAACTCCAAGACCGAATTTGTGCGGTCTTCCAATCGATATGGGGATTGTGAATTTTAAGCCAAGGCATTCCGAGAACCAGATCGTGATGCATTTCCAGAATCACCAGGAACTCCAAATATTCTTGATGTAGATCCCCGACCTGTAATTTAACTGGAACCGTGCACTCTGTTATGATACCCTTGGATATCATAGTACCATTGATAGCTGTCAAGGAAATAGGCCGTTCGATGGACCGTACTTCCAAAATCAGGCTTTGGACACAGAGAGAAGAAACGAAATTCCCCGCAGCCCCGGAGTCCAACAGGGCTTCAAAAGACTTGGAAGTAACCTTGGTGGTTAACGTTACAGGAAGCAAACAGTCCGAAGTCGGAGAAGATTTGGTCGTAACCCCCAACTTGACTCCTCCGGAACAAGCTAGGCCTGCCCGTTTCCCGGACGGGATTTGCAGGACTTGATGAAGTGACCCGCAGCTCCGCAGTACAGACAGAGTTTACCTTCATGACGACGCTGTCGCTCCTCCGGGGACAATCGGGATCGGTTAATCTGCATGGGTTCGTCCGGACTTGGGACCACCGCTTGCCTTGCGGGGGAAAGACGGAACCTAGAACGATTCGATCGACTACGTTCACCTCCACGTTCCTGCATCCGGAGATCTACCTTGACACAGAGAGAGATCAATTCCTCTAAAGAATCCGGAAGCTCCCGAGTGACCAACTCATCCTTCAGGCGATCGGAGAGACCGTTCCAGAAAGCAGCTCTCAGAGCCTCATTATTCCAGCGAAGTTCAGAGGCAATGGTTTGAAAATGAACCACATATTGACCCACGGATCGGAAGCCTTGACGGATGCGGAGCCAGTCAGAAGAGGCCGAAGTCATCCTGCCAGGCTCGTCAAAAATTCGTCGAAAAGACGTGATGAATTCTGAGTAATTGGAAACCAGTGAATCAGAACGTTCCCATAATGGAGACACCCAATCCAAGGCAGATCCTTCCAGCAGAGAAATAATATATGCCACCTTGGACCGGTCTGTAGGAAAGTTATGTGCAAGTAGCTCGAAATGTACCTCGCATTGGTTTAAAAAACCACAACAATTTTTAGGATTCCCATTATAATTGGACGGAGTAGGCAGCTGAAGGCGCGGAGTGGTACCGGCCAATGGCTGAACATTGCTGGAAGCGGCAACTGGTGCGGCTACTGGAACTAGTGCTGGAATTACCGAGGCTAGGGACACCTGAATCTGATCCAGACGCCCGGACAACTCCTGGAGGTACTGCATCACCTGACCTTGTGCCGCTTCCTGACTTTGTACTCGGGAAGCCAGATTCTGGATGGCACTTGAGTCCGTGTTCCGATCCCCCGGGTCCATGAGGCCTGAGTATACTATCACTGACCTGGTTTGGGAGTGTTGTGGACTCGGGGTTTCTTCCGGTGACCGGGAAGAGGAACCGCAACTGGGCAGCAGCAGAGATGGCCGAATGTAAGTTTTCCTCATGCAGGATCAGGTCGGCAGACAGTAACATAGTAACATAGTATCTGAGGTTGAAAAAAGACAATTGTCCATCGAGTTCAACCTATTTGTGGTGTCCTCTGCATGATGATTTGACTAAATAGTAACTATAATGCATGACTATGCACCATACCCCTGGATATCCTTATCCAATAGGAATTTATCTAACCCATTCTTAAAGGTGTTGACAGATTCCGCCATTACAACTCCCTCGGGCAGGGAATTCCAAACACGTATTGTCCTTACCGTGAAAAAGCCTTTACGCCGTATTGTGCGGAATCTCCTCTCCTCTAACCTGAGCGAGTGTCCACGAGTCCTCTGTGTTGATCTAACCAAAAACAGGTCCCGCGCAAGCTCTGTGTATTGTCCCCTTATATATTTGTAGATGTTGATCATATCCCCTCTTAGTCTCCGCTTTTCCAATGTAAACATGCCTAGTCTTTCAAGCCTTTCCTTGTATTCCATCGTCTCCATGCCCTTAATTAGTTTGGTCGCCCTCCTTTGTACCTTTTCAAGCTCCAGTATATCCTTTTTGTAGTACGGTGCCCAGAACTGTACACAGTATTCAAGGTGTGGCCTCACTAGTGATTTATATAATGGGAGTATAATACTCTCGTTCCTAGCATCAATACCCCGTTTTATGCATGCTAATATCTTATTAGCCTTCTTTGCTGCAGTCCTATTTTGGGTACTACTGCTTAGCTTGCTATCTATGAGGACACCTAAGTCCTTTTCCAGTACAGAATCCCCTAGTTTTACCCCATTTAGTAGGTAGGTGTAATTTTTGTTCTTGTTACCACAGTGCATTACCTTACACTTGTCTGTGTTGAAGCGCATTCTCCATTTGGCTGCCCATGCTTCTAATTTAACTAAGTCGTTCTGAAGAGACTCGGCATCCTCCTCTGTATTTATAGCCTTACACAATTTGGTATCATCTGCAAAAATTGACACCATGCTCTCTAGACCTTCTGTTAGGTCGTTAATGAAAATATTGAACAATAGCGGTCCTAATACTGAGCCTTGCGGCACACCACTTAGCACTTCAGTCCAAGTTGAAAAATATCCATTAACCACAACGCGCTGCTTCCTATTATCTAACCAGTTTTTGACACAAGTGCATATTGTGCTTCCTAGCCCTGATTCTTGTAGCTTGTATATAAGTCTCATGTGTGGTACAGTATCAAACGCTTTGGCAAAGTCTAAAAAGATTACATCCACGTCTTTACCCTGATCTAGGTTTGCGCTTACTGTTTCATAAAAGCCAAGTAAGTTGGTTTGACAGGATCTGTCCTTCATAAACCCATGTTGATTCCTTTTAATGACCTTATTGGTTTCAAGGAACTTCTGAATACTATCTCTTAGAATACCTTCCAATACTTTCCCCACTATAGATGTAAGACTAACTGGTCTATAATTACCTGGTTCAGCTTTACTTCCCTTTTTGAATATAGGCACTACTTCCGCTATACACCAGTCTTTGGGAACCATACCTGATATAACTGAATCCTCAAAGATCAGAGATAGCGGTTTTGCCAGTTCAGAGTGAAGCTCCATTAGAACCCTTGGATGAATACCATCGGGCCCTGGTGATTTATTAATCTTTAAATGTTTTAATCGGTGACAGACTACTTCCTCGCTTAAATAAGTACCTATCAGTGTGATATTGTCCTTATTGAGATTGTGTGTCAGTCCCTGAATTGGGTCCTCTCTAGTGAATACTGTTGAAAAAAACTCATTTAGTGTGTCCGCTATGTCATTATCATTTTTGCTTAAGACTCCCAACGTGTCCTTCAAAGGGCCTATACTCTCCTTTTTTAATCTCTTGCTATTGATGTATTTAAAGAATTTTTTGGGATTTGCTTTGCTTTCCTTTGCTACTAGTTTTTCA
Organism: Pseudophryne corroboree; assembly: GCF_028390025.1. Taxonomy (NCBI): domain Eukaryota; kingdom Metazoa; phylum Chordata; class Amphibia; order Anura; family Myobatrachidae; genus Pseudophryne; species Pseudophryne corroboree. The sequence goes on from NC_086448.1 coordinate 36,165,478, forward strand.
GTTTCTACTTTAGCCGCTCTTATTTCCTTTTTGCAATTTTTGTTACATTCCTTATAGTGCTGAAATGACTCTGCTTCCCCGTCAGATTTGTATTTTTTAAATGCTCGCCTTTTCTTGCCCATAAGTTCCTTAATCTTTTTGTTAAGCCACGTCGGTTTATGATTTTTATTCCCTTTTTTGCTACTCATAGGAATATATTTGAGTGTATTTTTAGCTAGCAGGAATTTTAGTACCTCCCATTTCTCCGTAGTATTTTTTCCTAAAAACAAACCTTCCCATTCAATATCCCTGAAAAATACCCTCATCATTTCAAAATTTGCTTTGCTAAAATTTAAAGTCCTAGTTGAGCCCGTATAGGGCTGTTTGTAGAAACTGATATTGAATGTGACCATATTATGGTCGCTGTTTCCTATGGGTTCCCCTACTATAATACCCGATACCAAATCCTGATTGTTTGTTAATACCAGGTCTAAGATTGCATTGTACCTAGTTGGTTCCTCAATTAGTTGGACTAGGTAGTTATCATTTAGTGTGTTTAAAAACATACTGCCCCTAGCAGTATCACATGAATCGTTTTTCCAGTTTATCTCTGGATAGTTAAAATCTCCCGTCACTACTATGTGGACGCTGAAGGTCTCCTGAAAGAAAGAACTTGAAAGATGCTGATGAACCAGTGAGGAATACCAGGTGCTGGAGGCACAAACTGCGCTAAAGTGCACTGGGGCTTGTAGGCGCTGAAGTGCTTGTAGGCGCTGAAGTGCTTGGAGGCACTGAGATGCGGGAAGGCGCTGAAGTGCTTGTAGGCGCTGAAGCGCTTGGAGGCACTGAGATGCGGGAAGGCGCTGAAGCGCTTGGAGGCACTGAGGTGCTTGGAGGCACGGAGGCGCTTGGAGGCACGGAGGTGGAAACCACAGGAATGCGGGAGCACTGGAGATCACAGCTTCTGTAGGCAGAATAGATGATACTCAGGCACTGATGCAGTGCCTGGCGCCTGAATTTATACTTCCCACCACCATCTGATTGGTGGGAAGCGCCTGATGACGTCACCCGCCCAAACGCCGGGCCGAGCGACGGAAGCCGGGAGCCGCCAGCGAGGACGGCCGCAGGGAGGACCAGCGCGCCCGGAGAGGTAATTAAGGCGGACGGGGCGGCGGCGTGACACTAAGGGTGCGCTCGTCAACTTCTGCCCGCCAATTCTCAATATGTCCGCACTTGCGCCTCACACGCTGCTCTCACCTGGCAGTCTCCCATATCCAGGGGTGAGATGTCCCTTCCAGACCATGATATTTGGGGTGGGGGGGAGATGTAGCTAACCTGCTAAGTAATGAAGAGTTTCCCATAGCAACATGTCAGCTGCTGCCTGTCTTTTTATAGAATGTACTTGATAAATGCTAGCTAGAGTATAATGGGTTACCACTGGAAACTTCCCCACTCGTAAGAAGGTGTGACACATTTCCCGGATTCAGTGGCACACAATGTGTCTAGCTTAGGAGGTCCCCACTTGCCGGTCAGTGACCTGGCTGCCTGTGAGGTCCTGTGTATGTCTCTCTAGGGCAGAGGTTCTCAAACGCGGTCCTCTAGGTACCCAACAGTTCAGTTTTTGAGTTTATCCATGCTTGGCCACAGGTGACTTAATCAGCACCTCAGTCAATTTGAGTTAACCATCTGTGCTGCGTCATGGATATACCTAAAACCTGGACCGTTGGGGTGCCTTGAGGACCGCGTTTGAGAACCTCTGCTCTATGGGCTCACACTCAGGGATGAGCCAGGGATGGACGCTCTTTGTCTGTTGCCGGAGTCGCGGCTGCGATAGTGTGCACATACTAGCACCAGCCTTCCCCTGGTGTATGAGCGTTCCATCTAGGACTTTTCCAGGGGAGTAAGAGGCCGCGTTCCATCACAAGTGCTGGGGGCATTTTCTGGTGCCCTATAACTAAAAGATGATAATGCAGCAGGGTGCCAGTGATCACTGGGTTTGGGTTCTTCTTAATACAAGTATTCCCGTCTCCACCTACAGCCCGTGCTTAGTGTAAGGAATACAGCAGGTCTTATAAGCAGGTTTACATAGAGTTCTGTGTAGAAGTAATTGTGAACTCTGACCCTTATGATTGTGCTTTGTCTTGTGCAGATTTCCAGTGGGTACAAGGAGATGTGTGCGAGGTTCAGCTGATGGTTTACAACCCTATGCCCTTTGAACTGAGAGTAGAGACCATGGTAAGTTTTCCTGCACACGTAGCAACCGCTTCAGTTTTGTTTGTGAGGTATAAGTGAGTGCGCATGCCACCGATGGTGTAGACCACAGAGTGGATTACAAATGATGATCACAGATGCCATCAAAAGATGGAATCACTTCATCCATTTGATATACAGTATATCTCAGCCCTTGGCCTCAGCGTTCCCACCTTAGGTGGCCCTAGCAACAGGGAGTGATAGGATCCTGTCTCTAAGTCGACAATGTCTAGGTCGACCACTATTGGTCGACAGTAACTAGGTCGACAGGGTCTTTAGGTCGACATGTTCTAGGTCGACAGGTCAAAAGGTCGACATGAGGTTTTTTTTACAATTTTTTTCTTTTTTTGAACCTTTTCATACTTAACGATCCACGTGGACTACGATTGGAACGGTAATCTGTGCCGGGCGAAGCGGTAGCAGAGCGAAAGCACCATGCCCGAAGCATGGCGAGCGAAGCGGTGCACTAATTGGGGTTCCCGGTCACTCTACGAAGAAAACGACACCAAAATAACATAAAAAACTCATGTCAACCTTTTGACCTGTCGACCTAAAGACCCTGTCGACCTAGATACCCTGTCGACCTAGTTACTGTTGACCAATAGTGGTCGACCTAGTTACTGTTGACCTTCAATACCACACCCGTGAGTGATACTAGGGAGGATATGCCCACAGTGCCAACCTCCCAATTTGCACCTCTGTCTGTGTCGTTCCTGGTACAAATCATAGGGATGCCAGTGCCAGGACCCCTGTAGCTCCTGATACACTCATTACTAGCGGACAAGTCCCGATATAAAGGGGAAATTGAAATGAACACAGCAACCAGTGTAAATGTATTTATAGTACAGGCCAAAGAGCATCTCGTGCACAGATTAGGAAAAACCCAGCATCCTCCTATTAACACTCTGTCCATTTTCATAAGATAGCCTCTTACCTCTGCCCTGGTGGAGGAGAATTCGGATTAGCACATCTTCTTCTGTCCCAGCATGACTTAGTAAAGCCTGGTTTCTTACAGGGTAATTGTACATGGTTAGTAGGTTTCTGCAGCCATATAAGACACCTAGGCAGCCATATAAACTATCGGGACAGCAAGCTGACCTGGCTGTTAAAGGGCGCACTGAGCGGGAAAAGCGGAATGGTCATGATCGCGCACATCAGCCTTGTTCATCAAGACCCCTGAGGGACCACAGTGGTGCCAAAAGACTCCCACCCTCTAGAGCTCGACCATAAGAGCAGAGCGCCCAGTTCCAAGGATATTTAGTGTGGTACGAGACGCACTGTGGCCCTGCTGCATAATTTACCCCGCGTAGTCCCTATGACAAGGAATCTCCAGGCTCTACGTGAGATCAAGGCCTACAGCTCAATGCAGTGCACCTTCTTCCAACTATCTGGAATTAGTGCGTAGATGGCTATGGGAACACCACTCGGGCCGGCAGGAACACCACTCGTGCCGGCATGAACGCCATTTGGGCCAGCAGGAACATCTCTCAGTTAGCAGGAACACCACTTGGGCCCATAAGAACATCACTGGGGCCAGCAGTAACACCACTCAGACCGGCAGGAACATTACTGGGGCTGGCTGGAACATCTCTCGGCCGGCATGAACGCCATTCAGACTGGCAGGAACATCTCTCAGCTAGCAGGAACACCACTTGGGCCAGCAGAACCATTACTAGGGCCGGCAAGAATGTCATTCGGACTGGCAGGAACATCACTCAGGCCGGCAGGAACAGCACTCGGACCAGCAGGAACATCTCCTGGCCGACAGGAACGCCATTCGAGCCTGCAGGAACATCACTTGGCCCCATAAGAACACCACTGGGGACGGCAGGGACACCAATTGGGCTGGCAGGAACACTTACACCATCGGACTTATAAAATAAATACCTTGCCAATTATACATTTGTGCTGTTAGTGGTTTTATTGGTTTTCTTGTTATGTAATATGATGCTTAGATCTTATAAGGTTTGTTACGGCAGTACCAGTAGAGAGGTGATGAGACCTATAGAGCATCTTCCTGAGGTCCTCAATTTATTTATATATTTGTTGTTGTTGTTATTATTATTTCTCTGACGTCCTAGTGGATGCTGGGTACTCCGTAAGGACCATGGGGTATAGACGGGCTCCGCAGGTGACTGGGCACTCTTAAAAGAAAGATTAGGTACTATATCTGGTGTGCACTGGCTCCTCCCTCTATGCCCCTCCTCCAGACCTCAGTTAGTATCTGTGCCCGGCCAGAGCTGTATGCACCCTAGGGGCTCTCCTGAGCTTCCTAGAAAAGAAAGTATTTGTTAGGTTTTTTATTTTTAGTGAGATCTGCTGGCAACAGACTCACTGCTACGTGGGACTGAGGGGAGAGAAGCGAACCTACCTGCTTGCAGCTAGCTTGGGCTTCTAAGGCTACTGGACACCATTAGCTCCAGAGGGATCGAACACAGGCCCAGTCCTCGGTCGTCCGGTCCCGGAGCCACGCCGCCGTCCCCCTTGCAGAGCCAGAAGAACGAAGAGAAGTTGAAAATCGGCGGCTGAAGACTCCGGTCTTCATTAAGGTAGTGCACAGCACTGCAGCTGTGCGCCATTGCTCCCTTTGCACACCACACACTCCGGTCACTGATGGGTGCAGGGCGCTGGGGGGGGGGCGCCCTGGGCAGCAATTAGATTACCTTACTTGGCGAAAAGCACATAATACAGTCTGATAAACTGTATATGTGCATTAACCCCCGCCATTAAAGTACATAAAAGGACAGAAGCCCGCCGCTGAGGGGGCCGGGCCTTCTTCCTCAGCACACCGGCGCCATTTTCTCTTCACAGCTCAGCTGGAAGGAAGCTCCCCAGGCTCTCCCCTGCAGTATCCTGGTACACAAAGGGTAAAAAAGAGAGGGGGGGCACATAAATTTAGGCGCAAAACTGTGTATATAAGCTGCTATAGGGGAAAAATCACTCAGTATAGTGTACATCCCTGTATTATATAGCGCTGTGGTGTGTGCTGGCATACTCTCTCTCTGTCTCTCCAAAGGGCCTGGTGGGGGAACTGTCTTCAAATAGAGCATCCCCTGTGTGTGTGGTGGTGTGTCGGTACGCGTGTGTCGACATGTCTGAGGTAAAAGGCTCCTCTAAGGCGGTGATAGAGCGGATAAGTGTGTGGGAGGGTGTCTCCGTCAACAACGCCGACACCTGTTTGGATATGTGTAAGTGCTGAGGTAAAATTATTGCACAAAAGGTTAGGGAACAGAAAGGAAATCTACCCTGGTCTGTCCCTATGTCACAGAGTCCTTCAGAGTCTCTCTATGTTCACTATCCAAAATAACAAAGTATCGACACAGAGTTTAACTCCACTGTCGACTACGATAATGCAAAGTTACAGCCAAGAGGGCTAAAAGATATTCAATATATGATTATTGGAATAAAAGATGATTTGCATATCACTGATGACTCCTCTGTCCCTGACACGAGAGTACACATGTTAAGGGGAAGAATGCTGAGGTAAATTTCCCTCCTCTCAGAGGAAAAAGAGCGGGAATCTCCAGACAAGAGACGGCAGCTTCCCACAAGAGAATTCTCAGGCTGTATCCTTTCCCCACTAGGGCCAGGATGTGTTGAGAATCTTCCCCTTGGGTGGGTGTCCTGTTTGCACTAGCTATTCTCAGGGATCCTGCAGATAGCGTGCACATTCTAGTATACTACCCAGACCGGCGATTGTGTCGGCATGGGTTTATAGCGCTGTGGCAGCGTGGACAGGTACCTTATCAGCAGAGATTGAGACCCTAGTATGCATATAAATATTTTAAGATGCTGTCTTAAGTGATAGATATATATAATTATAAAGCATGCCCAAAGGGACATGAGTATACTGGGTCCTAGAGACAAAAGCTATGTCGATTTCTGCTTGACGTGTCCTGTAGAATATACATTGGACAGATGATGCCGACTTAAGAGGCATATGGAAGGCTGAGGATTGTGTGGAGAAAGGTTCTCGGGCCTGGTCTCCACAGTTATGGCTGGTAATTCTGATGTTTTGCCTTATATTCCTGCACAGCCTAGGAAAGCTCGACATTATTAAATGCAGCTTTTCGAATAAAGAAACAAGAAAGTCTGAGGTGCGTCCTTTCTTGTCAGAGCCGGGGGCAGAGGAAAGAAGCTGTACAACACAGCTAGTCCCCAGGAACAGAAGTCCTCCCCGGCCTCTACAAAAATCCACCGCATGTCGCTGGGGCTCCACAGGCGGAGCTAGGCCCGGTGGGGACACGCCTTTGTAAGTTCAGCCACAAGTGGGTTCACTCCCTGTTAGATCCCTGGGCAATAGAAATTGTATCGCAGGGATACAGGCTGGACTGTGAGAAGATGCCCCCTCACCGAGGACCCGGCGGGCTTCCCCCCAAGAGAGGGAGCCAGTGTTAACTGCAATTCGTAAATTGTATCTTCAACAGGTGGTGGTCTAGGGTCCCCTCCTTCAACAAGAGAGTGTTCTTATTCGACCATGTTGTAATCCCGAAACCAGACTGTTCGGTTAGACCCATATTGAATTAAAATCCCTGAACATATACCTGAAAAGGTTCAGGTTCAAGATGGAATCGCTAAGAGCGGTCATTGCATGCCTGAAATTAATCGGGACATAAAGGATGCATACCTTCGTGTCCCCATTTATCCACCTCATCAGGCGTACCTCAGAATTGCGGTACGGGATTGTCATTACCAATTTCACCAAGGTAATGGCGGATATGATGGTGCTCCTGCGGAAGCAAGGTGTCACTATTATCACATACTTGGATGATCTCCTCATAAAAGCGAGATCAAGAGAGCAGTTGCTGGACAGCGTATCACCTTCTCTGGAAGTGAAACTGCAACACGACTGGATTCTATATATTCCAAAGTCGCAGTTGGTTCCTACAGCTCATCTGCCTCGCCTAGGCACGATCCTAGACACAGACCAGAAGAGGGTTTAACTCCCGATAGAGAGAGCTCAGGAGCTCATGACACTGGTCAGGAATCCATTGAAAACCAAAACAGGTGTCAGTGCATCACTGCACTCGAGTCCTGGGAAGGATGATGGCATCATACGAGGCCATCCCCTTCGGCTGGTTCCATGCAAGGACAATGGAACTTACTGGACAAGTGGTCCGGATCACATCTTCAGATGCATCGGTTAATCACCCTATCCCCCAGGGCCAGGGTGTCTCTCCTGTGGTGGCTGCGGAGTGCTCACCTTCTCGAGGGCCGCAGATTCGGCATTCAGGACTGGGTCTTGGTGACCACGGATGCAAGCCTCCGAGGGTGGGGGGCAGTTACACAGGGAAGAAAATTCCAAGGTTTGTGGTCAAGCCAACCTACTTGCCTTCACATCAAAATCCTGGAACTAAGGGCCATATACAACGCCCTAAGTCAAGCGGAGTTCCTGCTTCGCGACCAACCGGTTCTGATCCAGTCAGACCGCAGGGGCTCATGTAAACCGCCAGGGCGGCACAAGGAGCAGGGTGGCGTGGGTAGAAGCCACCAGAATTCTTTGCTGGGCGGAGAATCAAGTAAGCGCACTGTCAGCAGTGTTCATTCCGGGAGTGGACACGACCTCCACCCGGGAAAGTGGTGACTTCATCAGGAAGTCTTCACGCAGTTTTGCAAATTGATGGAAACTGCCTCAGGTGGACTACATGGCGTCCCACCTCAATAAAAAGATAAAAAAGGTTTTACGCTGGGTCAAGGGACTCTCAGGCGATAGCTGTGGTCGCACTAGTAACACCGTGGGTGTTCCAGTCGGTCTATATATTCCCTCCTCTTCCTCTCAGACCCAAGGGCTGAGAATTGTAATAAACGGAGGAGTGTGAACAATATTCTTTGCTCCGGATTGGCCAAGAAGGACTCTGTACCCGGAACTGCAAGAAATGCTCTCAGAGGACCCATGGCCTCTGCCTCTCAGTCAGGACATGTTGCAACAGGGACCCTGTCTGATCCAAGACTTACCGCGGCTGCGTTGGACGGTATGGCGGTTGAACGCCGGATCCTAGCGGAAAAGGGCATTCCGGATGCAGTTATTCCTACGCTGATAAAGGCTAGGAAAGACGTGACAGCAAGACTTTTTCACTGTATATGGCGAAAATAGGTTGCTTGGTGTGTGGCCGGGAAGGCCCTACAGAGGAATTACAGGGGGGTCGATTCCTGCACTTCCTACAGTCAGGAGTGACTATGGGCCTAAAATTAGGATCCATAAAGGCCAAGATTTCGGCCCTATCCCTTCTTCTCTCAAAAAGAACTGGCTTCACTGCCTGAAGTTCGGACGTTGTTACAGGGGTGCTGCATATTCAGCCCCTTTTGTGCCTCCAGTGGCACCTTGGGATCTTAATGTGTGTTGGATTCCTAAAATCCCACTGGTTTGAGCCACTTAAGACCGTGGAGCTAAAATATCTCACGTGGAAAGTGGTCATGCTTTTGGCCTTAGCTTGGACTAGGCGTGTGTCAGAATTGGCGGCTTTGTCATGTAATAGCCCATATCTGATCTTCCATATGGAAAGGGCAGAATGGAGGACTTGTCCCCAATTTCTCCCTAAGGTGGTATCATTGTTTCATTTGAACCAACCTATTGTGGTGCCTGCGGCTACTAGGGACTTGGAGGATTCCAAGTTGCTGGACGTAGTCCGGGCCCTGAAACTTTATGTTTCCAGGACGGCTAGAGTCAGAAAAACTGACTCGCTATTTATCCTGCATGCACCCAACAAGCTGGGTGCTCCTGCTTCAAAGCAGGCTATTGCTCGCTGGATCTGTAGCACCATTCAGCTTGCACATTCTGCGGCTGGACTGCCGCATCCTAAATCAGTAAAAGCCCATTCCACGAGGAAGGTGGGCTCTTCTTGGGCGGCTGCCCGAGGGGTCTCGGCTTTACAACTTTTCCGAGCTGCTACTTGGTCGGGTTCAAACACTTTTGCAAAATTCTACAAGTTTGATACCCTGGCTGAAGAGGACCTTGAGTTTGCTCATTCGGTGCTGCAGAGTCATCCGCACTCTCCCGCCCGTTTGGGAGCTTTGGTATAATCCCCATGGTCCTTACGGAGTACCCAGCATCCACTAGGACGTCAGAGAAAATAAGAATTTACTCACCGGTAATTCTATTTCTCGTAGTCCGTAGTGGATGCTGAGAGCCCGTCCCAAGTGCGGACTCTCTGCAATACATGTATATAGTTATTGCTTAACTAAAGGGTTATTGTATGAGCCATCTGTTGAGAGAGGCTCAGTTGTTGTTCATACTGTTAACTGGGTATAGTTATCACGAGTTGTACAGTGTGATTGGTGTGGCTGGTATGAGTCTTACCCTGGATTCCAAATCCTTTCCTAGTAATGTCAGCTCTTCCGGGCACAGTTTCCCTAACTGAGGTCTGGAGGAGGGGCATAGAGGGAGGAGCCAGTGCACACCAGATATAGTACCTAATCTTTCTTTTAAGAGTGCCCAGTCTCCTGCGGAGCCCGTCTATACCCCATGGTCCTTACGGAGTACCCAGCATCCACTACGGACTACGAGAAATAGAATTACCGGTGAGTAAAGTCTTATTTATTATTATTATTACGCTTTACAATTGGGAACAAACAGTAATAGAAAAAGACTGGTTAATATCAGACAATGAAGTCAGAGGGCCCTGCTCACAGGCCTAACATAACTATATGGAAATAGGCCTTTATACACATGGTTAAGTGCTACATATTGCATATTGGGCGAGCCAGATTGCAGAGGCTCTTGTTGGGCTGTTTGATATAGTCACATAGCAACATTGGCCCGAGATAACATGTAAAGTTATGTGTGGACTTGCATAGAGGGGCCCATCAGACCTTCTACTGCCTGGTCCTCCTCTCCGGGAGATCTCAGAGGGGTCCATGAAGAAGTACGCTAGTACAGTCAGGGCGTTCTGTGTAGTGTGGGGCCGCATACATGTAGGAAGAAGGCAGGTAAGTGATTTTGGAGAGCAGGGTCGCACCTCCCTTTGGCATTGTTGAGCTTGGTAATACTATGGAGTTGAAGCCCTGGGTAAAACTACTTCTGTATTTTCGGCCCCTGGGCTCAGAAACTGGCTACCACGCGCCAGCCCAGCCAGGCATGCCGTACCCGGATGCTGTCCTTGGTAGAGATGGCCGTGCTTCCTCAGCAGGGTCAGCAATAATAAAACATCAGCCATAGGGGGCAGATTTATCAAAGCATGGAGAGAGCAAAGTAACAGCCAATCAGCTCCTGTCATTTTTCAAACACGGCCTGTCGCATGGCAGTTAAAAACTGATTGGCTGATACTTTGTCTCTCTCCAAGCTTTGGTACATCTCCCCCACTTTCCTTTTATGGTTGTGTCCTGTTTTTATATATATCTAAATGTTGGGCTGTATGATAATATCCACTAAACTGTACGTTACATTTCTGGATGCTGCCCCAGGAGATGCAGGACACGGTAGCGGGGTAAGATTGCAGATGTCAGCGGCTGGGATAGGTGACGCGAAGCTCCGTGGCAGTTGTATAGGGCAGCCGGCTACTGAGGTGAAGGCTGAAAATGCTGCCCTCCTCCATGTGTCTCATCTGCCCCCTTTGTCCCGTGCCTGCCCCAGGACTCACCCGACAACTTCCCTAATTTCTTCTCTTCTGTTTCCCTGCTGTCTGTTGCGCCCATCACTCGCCTGTGAGTCACGTCCCTAATTTCTGTGCATTGTCTGTACCATTGCTCCCACTTGTTCTGTGTACCCTATTGACGGCCCCCGTGTGTCTCTCACCCACCTGTTGGCTTTTTTGTTTAAATTCTGCTCCCTCCTCCCTTGTTAAGTTGGATGCTGGAGTCACAGGAATGGAGGGGGTCATTCCGAGTTGATCGCTCGCTAGCTGTTTTTAGCAGCCGTGCAAACGCTAATCCGCCGCCCACTGGGAGTGTATCTTATCTTAGCAGAAGTGCGAACGAAAGGATTGCAGAGAGGCTACAAAATATTTTTGTGCAGTTTCAGAGTAGCTTCAGACCTACTCAACGCTTGCGATCACTTCAGACTGTTCAGTTCCGAATTTTACGTCACAAACGCACCCTGCGTTCATCCAGCCACGCCTGCGTTTTTTCTGGCACGCCTGCGTTTTTCGTACACTCCCTGAAAACGGTCAGTTGACACCCAGAAACGCCCCCTTCATGTCAATCACTCTGCGGCCAGCAGTGCGACTGAAAAGCTTCGCTAGACCTTGTGTGATACTACATGGCCGTTGTGAAAGTATGTCGCGCGTGCGCATTGCACCGCATGCGCAGAAGTGCCGTTTTTTTGCATCATCGCAGCGCAGCGAACATTTTCAACTAGCGATCAACTCGGAATGACCCCCACAATGTACTTGCCTTTCACATTTGGCTACCAATGTGCTATTGCACTGCCTATCTGCCCCTCCCAGTGGCCTTAGGTGGAGGTGAATATCTGTAGTAAGTTTACTAACCCTTTAGCTTGAATTGCTACATAACAGTCTTCCATGACAATACAGTAATCTCCCCATATCAAAGCCCTGGGTTCCCGGTTTTCATGCAAGGAATAAAAGGAAATGAATGGCAAAGCATGGCTCTGATTTTCCTTTTAACAGTGGCAGGAAACCAGCAGGACTGAGGAGGAGAGGGAGGGTCATGTTTGGGCCTATGGTTACCCTCCTGTAGCTTCCTAATACTGGGAGCAGGTTAGCGTCCAAGAGTCTGGACCGGATTGGTTTCTGCCAGCAGGCTGCGTTAGACTGGTAATAGGTGCCCACCTGAGCGGGATCCAGACTGGAATGATCAGTAGAGCTCAGTACTAAGTAACTAATACAAATAAATAACTGTATTGCTGTAGCTTCATTCACGCCTAGTAGCCCCTCATGGCGTGCGAGGTCCCGGGTGGCTTTGCCGTGCCGAACATCTCTCTCACTTAATATATGCTTCGTTATTTTCATAATTAGAAACAACTGGAAGTGACAGAAGTGCATTGGTAGCATACACTGACCACCGGGGCTTGCAGCATTTGTACTTCTGCATGTAATCTGTGTAAATGCATGCGGCTTTTCCTCGCGACGCGTTACGTTGTGCTTCATGTGTGACTTTCTGCGTGTGTAAAACCAAGTCCTGTGTCGCAGCCCAGCGTCTCTGGTGCACTGTGAGTGGATTTTTGTTGCATCTTTGATGCAGCTAAGACGCAACATTTGAAAGAAAAATACAGTATGCTACTCCTCTCCAGGCTTCTTGGTAGCGCGCCCGATGGCGCACGGGGAGTCTGCCACTGAGACACATGGCGCCATATGGCGTGCGGGCAGCCTGCAAGTGAGGACACATGGCGCCCAATGGCGTACGGGCAGCCTGCAAGTGACACACATGGTGCCCAATGGCGTTCGGGCAACCTGCAACCGAGGACACATAGCGCCCCATGGCTTACGGGGGTCCTGCAAGTGAGAACACATTGCGCCCTATGGCGTACGGGCAGCCTGCAAGTGAGGCCACATGGCGCCATATGGCGTACGGCCAGCCTGCAAGTGAGGCCACATGGCGCCATATGGCGTACAGGCAGCCTGCAAGTGAGGACACATGGCGCCATATGGCGTACGGCCAGCCTGCAAGTGAGGACATAGGGTCATGTATTGAATGGAGTTGCCCATTTTGCATAGCTGTGTGCAGGACATGCTGAAGGCACTTACTGTCCGTAGTGAGTGGAGCTGTGGGCGCTGGTTACTAAATTGATGAGGGCCTTCACGTCGGGCAGGTTAATTTCAGGCTCTGAGGCCTCCTGATAAAGACGATTGTCTGCTTTTATGATCTTAATGATCGGTGCAGAGCAGGCCCTCACCAGAGACCTCTCGGCCCGTGCTGCTTGCTGTATGACGGGGAGGGGGTTAGGTGAGCGGATAACGTATCATCCAGGCTTTATTGTCCCTGTGCTCCGTCTCCAGAATCCCTCTGTGACCTCCTCTATTCCTAGAATCTATAACCAAGTTATAACAATGCTCCGTAAAATGGATTATCTGCAGCAAGGTTGTGTTACTGCCTGGCGGTCACAGGCCCGGGGGCCCTGTGTAGAGATACAGCATTCGGACGTCATGGCCGATAATGCTCCTTTAATAGATGTAATTCCTCGTTACAGCACATGTAAGCATTTTCCCTGCCAGTCTGTGCAGCAAGGCTGGAAAACGCGCAGGAGGGTCACAGCGACCAGTCAGCTGCCGTTGTGACAATGTCACCGGAGTCCTTCTGCTATTCCAGTGTTTGTGTAATTGCCTGAGGGTAACAATGGCTTCTGCCTTCCGCTGATGTTTAACTGTTTAATGTCAGCTGCTGCCATCAATCCAGTGAGGAACATATAACCAGTATTATAAATGTTTATGGATAGGACACTTTTCTCAAAAAGGACTCAAAGTGCTTCATGTTTACAGGAGAGAAACCATGTCACACAGGAGGCAGCCATCTTGGGCGCACTACAGTGGTCCATAGTGCATAAAACACTGATGCCTGTTGTCCCTATTCCTTGATAGATATGTTTTTCCCTCAAATACCCCTGATATTCCATCCCACCACCCCTGCCCCTGTACCCCAAACTACTGTTCATTACATTAGGAAAACATTGATTTAATACCTGTACTATGGATACAGGTATTAAATCCGATATCCAAAATACTTCTGGTCCCAAGCATTTTGGATAAGGGATACTCAACCTGTATACAAATATGTGTTTGTTAGTCTTTGTTTAGCGTCACCATATTTATACTACTCATTGCTACAGAGACTTACCGGTATAATTTGATAGCGTGTGAGGAAACCCACATGCAGGTAGAACATATAAACTCTGCACAGAAAGTGGATAGACTCAAGCCTATGACCCCAGTACTGTGAGACAACATTGCTAACCATTGTGCTGCACGTGTATGCTTTTTATGGTCTATTAATGATGTATCTGCTCATCATTCAATAAAGATAATTAGATTTGTTTTGTTCTAGAGGCCGTGTATGAATAACAAAATGATTCCCTGTCCATGGATCAGTTTTCCACTTCGTAAAACTCCTTATGCAGAAAGTTACTGTCCTGCTGCATCCATACCCCTATGTCTCCTTCCCCCAGCTCTCTCCCCATTTGCATCCCCCCTAGTTTCATTGTATGTTATACTGGGTTTGTGGGAGCGATCATGCACATGACATTTATTACTTAAGTCCAGCATGAAACTTTCCTGCTCATAGAAATAGTTAGAATTGTTATCACCTCTTTGTTTTCGGACTCGATATATGTTCTAAAACCAAGTTGCATCTCTCTGAATCGATCTTGCATAATTCACCAGCGACAGAAGTCCGTCTCACACAATTTTTTGGCACCGATTTCGTTCCCTTTTTAAAGATTGGAGGAAAGGAGACCTGGTAGCAATCTTGTTTCAGTGTCCATGTGCAAGGAGGAAGAGTGGTATGTTAGTTACTGAGCTTAGGCCCAGATTTATCAAGCCTTGGAGAGTGAAACGGTGCCAACCAATCAGCTCCTGTCATGTTACAGGCGGTGTTGGGAAAATGACAGGGGCTGATTGGTTGGTACTTTATCACCTTACACTTATCACTGGTTTATCACTTCTCCAGGCTTAATACATCTGCCCCAATTTGAATCTAATATATTTGTTTAGTAATACTCTGATATAACAATTCGTATAGTTAAAACCATAACACACTTCAAATTGGAAACCATCAGCATATAATTGTAACACTTGATAATATATAATAAACTGTTGCAGTAGAACTGGATAGTGCATCATGTAGATATCAATCACAATTTGGTATTTTTTTTGTGCATTGAATTATCGATGTATCTTCTAATTCTGGTGTATATATCCAGTAAGTTAATAAATGCACTGGTTAATGAAATTGAGCCGCAATCACTTGCTGCACTAATCAACAGGCTACACAGACATATATGTATTTGGGTACTGTTTCCCAGATGGTTAGGTGTAATCCAGTATCATGACTCAGTTTATAATGCTGGCCAGCAATATTTAGCTCCCGTTCAAGGGAGATTGGGGTGATAGCTCACAGTACCTTTAAAGATGCCGCTTGTAAAACTGTGAGACGGCTCCGTGTTCAGTGTGGCTGCTGATCACTGTTAGCACCGGTGTCCCTTGTAGCCGCTGCCTCCGTGATCTGGAAGCAAAGCGGACGGCACGGGTATGGGCTTTAATTCACAGGATGTGGAACTCCGTCCGTTCCCGTTGGTGTCCTGTGCAGCCACGGTCTCTGCGTAGCAGGGAAGCCGGTGCTGGCGGTTCAGTACAATGTGCAGTATCCGCTCAGCAGGGGTTATTCTGTCCGTGATTCCGCGGTCTCCATGTGGCAGGGGAGCCGGTGTGGGCGGCTCAGGACAAAATACAGTGTCCGCTCAGTAGTAAATTGTCTGTCCATGATACCGCAGTCTCCGTATAGCAGGAGAACCAGTGCTAGCGGCTCAAGGTGAATTGCTAGTACCGCTCGGCTGTGGCTGATGAGTCCAATGGGTGTATGGATGAGATGGGTCGTTTCTTCAGAGGAACATTGTTCCTCTGAAGAAAAGACCTAGATTCCATGGTCAAGTAATGCGTCAGATAACGGGGTCGCAATATCCATCAACGTCTCATGTTCCAGATCACGGAGGCAGCGGCTGCAAGGGACACCGGTGCTAACAGTGATCAGCAGCCACATTGAACACGGAGCCGTCTCACAGTTTTACAAGCGGCATCTTTAAAGGTACTGTGAGCTATCACCCCAATCTCCCTTGAACGGGAGCTAAATATTGCTGGCCAGCATTATAAACTGGTTCATGACACTGGATTACACCTAACCATCTGGGAAACAGTACCCAAATACATATATGTCTGTGTAGCCTGTTGATTAGTGCAGCAAGTGATTGCGGCTCAATTTCATTAACCAGTGCATTTATTAACTTACTGGATATATACACCAGAATTAGAAGATACATCGATAATTCAATGCACAAAAAAATACCAAATTGTGATTGATATCTACATGATGCACTATCCAGTTCTACTGCAACAGTTTATTATATATTACCAAGTGTTACAATTATATGCTGATTGTTTCCAATTTGAAGTGTGTTATGGTTTTAACTATACGAATTGTTATATCAGAGTATTACTATATAAATATTTTAGAGTGATCATTTGTAAGTCTGTTTTGCGCTCTCTATTTTTTCTTTTTTGTGGTCAATCAGGAATCAGCTAATGTCTCTATATTGAGAGCAGCATACTAGCTTATCAACGGGGATTTGATCAGAGGGCGCCTTACACGCTTTCACTTTTCCAGTTTGAATCTATTTTGTTATTTTTGTTTTCTGTTTTAATTTCATCTTTTCTTTTCCTTGTTGTTATTCTCTTTCTCATTTTACTTGTGATGGTGATGTCCGTGTGGCTTTCTGGGTTGCTTTGCATGCACTCTCCGGGGTAAGAACTTATTATCCTGCATCATTTGTTGTGTTTCTGGGTATGAACCAAAGGGGGGCGCACTCAGCCTATAGTGGAGGCGACTTCTTTTACCCATTTTCTTTTATTCTTTAGCTGGGATTAATTTGGTTGCACCGTTTCACAGGTGTAATTGTTGTTTCCAAGTGTACGCGGCATCCTTGTTACATCCTTTCATCATTGAGCCGACATTACAAGGTACACGGCTGCTTTCATCCCTCCCTCTCTCCTCTATACATCTCTCGCAGTAGAGAGTAGCAGCGACCACTTCCTGAGCGATTTGCCAAACCTCACTTGCTAAGCCCTCGTTCCTCTCTCTCCCCTCTCGCCACCTTCTCTAACACAAGTGGCTTTGTTCCGTTGTTTAATTAGTATGAATAATCTTTGCTCTCCAGTCTCCAGCATGATAAGTTGTTTTAATAATCAGTTCTAGAGGGACGAGTAAAGTATAAGCAGGCAGGTGATTTGGTGTCGGCCCTATCCGTAGCAAATCCTTGGTGAGCTTTGCACAGTTCCTTCAGAAGGACTGGATAATGTGTTATTGACACTAATATGTTTGCCCTTTGTTCTATTATAAGTTCAAGATTGTTCTTGGCCGGGGATCGCAGAAAATAGATCGTAATGTGTCTGCGCAACAGTAATATATGTTATATAAAGACGCTGTGCCAGATGCCATTATAGCAGGAACAGCGTCTGACAGGTGAGGAGCGACTCCGATTCACTGCGTCAGGGCAAAGCGATTTCACAACATTGAAAGCTAACGCGTTTCTGCCTGGAAATATGGTGGGGCTCCAATCCTCTACCTGACATCGCCCTCAGTGCTGCAGAGAAGCTGATCATTATGTATTTTTACTTAAATCAGAAGGGAGCAGGAAAAATAATATTCATGAACTGCTCCGTAATCGTCCAAATATAATTTAAAAAATAATCAGTTGTTGACAAACTCTTAAAATATGGAAAGTGTACTGTGTATGTCTGCTGCAGGTTCAGCGGCGGGTCATGTGGTGTTGGGGTAAAACTTTGCATATGTAAACATCGATTTCTTTCCCCGGAGATAATCTACCTGTTTCTTACAGAATAAAATATATTTCTGGCGTTATGCTGCTACTTAGTATGTGAGCCAGGAAGGGACACTGTGCGCAAAACAGATTGTTTCCAGGGAAAGAAACAAGGACAGATGGTAAAAATAATGATCCATTAATAACTGGAGCATCCTTCATCCTGGTATACAAAGGATCATGGTAATTGTCAGGAGTTGTCTGCCTGTTAATACGCTGTTTGCATTTGTGCTGCAGATAAAGGTAGAGGCCAGGTAATGACAGTGCTAATAGTTTCAGATTCCACAGGTTTATGTAGTGGGCAGCACTGGATTAGAACATGCCAG
Organism: Pseudophryne corroboree; assembly: GCF_028390025.1. Classification (NCBI taxonomy): domain Eukaryota; kingdom Metazoa; phylum Chordata; class Amphibia; order Anura; family Myobatrachidae; genus Pseudophryne; species Pseudophryne corroboree. Next base: position 36,183,511 of record NC_086448.1, read on the forward strand.
TCTGTAAAGCAAGTTCTTCTCTGAGCTATTCAATGTCACCTTTTTTCCAGCCATAGGAAGACCTTTTCTACAACTTCCAGAAACCCCCATTTTGTCACTTTAGCATCTACTGAGAAACACGGTTTCCCCATCACATGGAGACATAGAGCTCTACAGCTGTCAGACATTCCCGTTATGTCACATTATCATCTACTGGGAAACACTGTTTCCTCATCACATGGAGACATAGAGCGCTACAGCTGTCAGACACTCCCATTATGTCACATTATCATCTACAGGGAAACACTGGTTCCTAATCACATGGAGACATGGAGCGCTACAGCTGTCAGACACTCCCATTATGTCACATTATCATCTACTGGGAAACACTGGTTCCTCATCACATGGAGACATAGAGCTCTACAGCTGTCAGACACTCCCATTATGTCACATTATCATCTACAGGGAAACACTGGTTCCTCATCACATGGAAACATAGAGCGCTACAGCTGTCAGACATTCCCATTATGTCACATCATCTACAGGGAAACACTGGTTCCTCATCACATGGAGACATAGAGCTCTACAGCTGTCACACACTCCCATTATGTCACATTATCATCTACAGGGAAACACTGGTTCCTCATCACATGGAGACATAGAGCACTACAGCTGTCAGACACTCCCATTATGTCACATTATCATCTACAGGGAAACACTGGTTCCTCATCACATGGAAACATAGAGCGCTACAGCTGTCAGACATTCCCATTATGTCACATTATCATCTACAGGGAAACACTGGTTCCTCATCACATGGAGACATAGAGCTCTACAGCTGTCAGACACTCCCATTATGTCACATTATCATCTACAGGGAAACACTGGTTCCTCATCACATGGAGACATAGAGCTCTACAGCTGTCAGACACTCCCATTATGTCACATTATCATCTACAGGGAAACACTGGTTCCTCATCACATGGAGACATAGAGCTCTACAGCTGTCACACACTCCCATTATGTCACATTATCATCTACAGGGAAACACTGGTTCCTCATCACATGGAGACATCGAGCTCTACAGCTGTCACACACTCTCATTATGTCACATTATCATCTACAGGGAAACACTGGTTCCTCATCACATGGAGACATAGAGCTCTACAGCTGTCAGACACTCCCATTATGTCACATTATCATCTACTGGGAAACACTGGTTCCTCATCACATGGAGACATAGAGCGCTACAGCTGTCACACACTCTCATTATGTCACATTATCATCTACTGGGAAACACTGGTTCCTCATCACATGGAGACATAGAGCGCTACAGCTGTCACACACTCTCATTATGTCACATTATCATCTACAGGGAAACACTGGTTCCTCATCACATGGAGACATAGAGCGCTACAGCTGTCACACACTCTCATTATGTCACATTATCTACAGGGAAACACTGTTTCCTCATCACATGGAGACATAGAGCGCTACAGCTGTCACACACTCTCATTATGTCACATTATCATCTACAGGGAAACACTGGTTCCTCATCACATGGAGACATAGAGCTCTACGGATTCAGTATGGGATCCAGACAGTCATAAGACTGACGCCGAAATCACGACCTCGAGCGTAGTGTATCCCCTCGTGGGCTCGCCGCGCATCGGGCCGGGTGGCAAGCTGCATTCCTCACACTAATATATTCCTCCTCAGGGGGTGGCATGGACCGCAGACTGAGTGAGGATTCTGGGCCCCGGTTGGGATTCCAGCCGCGGGGTTTTCGAGATTCCGGCGTCGGTATCCTAACCTCCAGGATCCTGACAGCCGGTAAACAAATTGCTTCCCAGCTCTACATCCGTCACTCACATTATGTCACATTCCCATCGACAGGGAGACAGTGTTTGTCAGACACTCCCATAATGATCCTTCATTAGGGGACACTTTCCCTGTCACATGAAGAGTTGGAGACTTACTCCTGTCAGAATGTAGAAAGAGAATTGTCCACATTCTTATTGTTACCCAATACCACTACCATATTAATAGGCTTCTAGAACGGCTGTCCTTCATTCACTAGAGGTGGAGTTTGGTTGTTAATCAGACTCTAGGACACATCATTGTTCCAGGTTTGGTTCTGTAAAGCTGGTGAGCACGGGTAGCGCAGTAATGCGGACTGAAAACAAGTACATGTTCCTCTTATTGCCGCCATCAGCAGAGATTTCTAATGTCTTTATAAATATAACAGGGCTGGTACTAGACTGTTGCAGCCTTACAAGATAACCGCAGACTGCTTTATTGTAGCATACGGAGTCATGGGGTCTTCC